>NC_059161.1:105686236-105993630 GCF_019923935.1 Bubalus bubalis | reverse complement strand
GAGAGTGGGGAGGGAAAGGGGTCAGCTCATGGTCTTGACTGATTATGTGGCTCCACTATTCATTCTCGCATTCTTTCGTTGTCCATGTATTAGGCACCAGGAGGGTGTGGCACCCCACTCCAGTACTCTTGCCTGGAAAATCCCATGGACGGAGGAGCCTGGTGGGCTGCAGTCCATGGGGTCACAAAGAGTCGGACACGACTGAGCGACTTCCCTTTCACTTTTCACTTTCATACATTGGAGAAGGAAATGGCAACCCACTCCAGTGTTCTTGCCTGGGGAATCCCAGGGACGGGGGAGCCTGGTGGGCTGCCATCTATGGGGTCGCACAGAGTCGGACACGACTGAAGTGACTTAGCAGCAGCAGCAGCAGCAGGCATAGTCAGCAAAAATTAGCCTGACCCTCAGGGCACAGTGCAGTGGGTACAGTCAGTGGAGAAGACGCTCAGGGCAGTCAAGCATGGGAGAGGCTGAGAGATGGGTACCAGTCAGAAAGAAAGGAGCAGTACATCCCTTGGGAGGTGAAAGGCTCAAGAATGACTCCATAGAGGACAGGTCACATGAACTGTGCCTTGTGTATGGTCCACACCCATCTTGTTAACTATCAGACCCTGTTTGCCCAGCCAAGACATCTCCTGGCACCAGGCAGGCATCCAGCAAGGACTTGGTGACTGAGTGAATGAATGAAGAAATGGTTTAGCCCTCCCTAATCAATAGCTTTCAGCTTATTTTCTTTAGTCTGTGCTGCATACATGTCTGGAAATACCTCTGTTCTAGTGCAGTGCAGGCCAGCCCTCCTACATAGTGTTCTTGAAATCAGAAAAAAATGCAACTTGACCTTGCTGTCATGGAGCTCACAATAGGATGAGGAAGACAGGCATTAAATAACTAACCACACAAATAATTATGTAATTAAAATGGGGACACAGAATACAAAGAAGATATACAGGGGGATGTAAGAGTACATAAAGGGGCCAAGGAAAGCTTTCTTAGAAATGGCTGAGTTTTTTCAGTTTTAGTGATGCTTAAAATGAAACAAAGGTGTCTACTTATCCTAAACTCTATAGTGTCTTGTGGTTTTTTTGTTTTGTTTTTGTAGAGAACTCTCTCTTTAATGGCACCCCACTCCAGTACTCATGCCTGCAAAATTCCATGGACGGAGGGGCCTGGTGGGCTGCAGTCCATGGGGTTGATGGGAGTCAGACACGACTGAGTGACTTCACTTTACTTTTTCACTTTCATGCAATGGAGAAGGAAATGGCAACCCACTCCAGTGTTCTTGCCTGGAGAATCCCAGGGACGGGGGAGCCTGGTGGGCTGCCGTCTATGGGGTCGCACAGATTCGGACACGACTGAAGCGACTTAGCAGCAGCTCTCTTTAATAGAAAATACTTTGGAATCTGTGTTCTGATGTAATCTAGAATTAATTAATTTAAGAAAAGCCTATAAGCACATTTGAGACCTATAAAGAAGGGGCAACAGGAATAAAAGATGGTTACTCTAAAGGAGAAGGTGAACTGGTAGTCCAGTGGAGAGAAAACCTGAAGTGGGAAAGAATAAAGATTGAAGTGATTCAAAAGAACACACTTGATATGGAGGCTAGAAAACAGAGCTCAGCTCAGAGCTACAAGTATTTTCAGAGAAGACACTGAAACAGTTTGAGAGAAGTTGTAGCCAAAACTCTCACAACAGAGAAGCTGCTTACATTGAAAAGGAAAAGAAAACAATTTGAATCTCTAGGTCAAAGTGTATTGCTCTGGGAAAAAACACTAGGATTCTTTTATCAAAATACAGTTGACTTACAATGTTGTGTTAATTTCTGCTCTACGGCAGAGAGATTGTTTTATCAATACATACGTATATATATACATATTCTTTTTTGTATTCTTTTCCATTATGGTTTATCACGGGCTATTGAATACAGTTCCCTATGCTCTGCAGTAGGACATGGTTGTTTATCCATTCTATACATACTAGTTTGTATCTGCTAACCCGTCATCCTTCCCTCCTGACAACCACAAGTCTGTTCTCTGTGTCCTTGAGTCTGTTTCTATTTCGTGGATAGGTTCACTTGTGTCGTATTTTAGATTCCTCACATAAGTGATATTGTATGGTATTTGTCTTTTTCTTTCTGATTTAACTTAGTACGATAATCTCATGTTGCTGCACATGGTATTATTTCATTTTTTATGTCTGAGTAGTATTGCACTGTATATATGTTCCACACCTTCTTTATCCATTCATCTGCCAGTGGACATTGAGGTTGTTCCCATGTCTTGGCTATTGTGAATAGTGCTTCTGCGAACATAGGAGTGCATGTATCCTTTTAAAAATAATTTTTATCTTGTCTTTTAAAAATATTCATTTTTTGCTGTGCTAGGTCTTGGATCTTGCAGCATGCAGGGTGTTTTCATTACAACACAGGGGCTTTTCTCTAGTTGTGATGTACAGGCTTAGTGATCCCATGGCCTGTGGGATCTTTGCTCTCTGACTGGGGATTGAACCTGCTTCTCCTCCATTGCAAGGTGGATTCTTACCCCTGGGCTACCACGGAAGTCCCTACATGTGTCTTTTTGAATTGGAGTTTTGTCCAGATATATGCCCAGGAGTGGGATTGCTGTATCATATGGCAACTCTATTTTCATTTTATAAAGGAAACGCCATACTGTTTTCTGTAGTGGCTGTACCAGTTTACATTCCCACCAACAGTGTGGGAGGGTTCCCTTTTCTCCACACCCTCTTCAGCATTTCAGTTTTTATAATGATAGCCATTCTGACTGGGTGTGAGATAGTACCTCACTGTAGTTTTGGTTTGAATTCCTCTAAGAATTAGTGATGTTGAGCATCTTTTCATGTGCCTGTTTGTGCATCTGGAAAAATACTAGTTTTAATGACGGTTAGGTACAAAATCATGATCTTTTTATATTTTAGTATGGGTGAGCCAGTGAACTGATAGCAAATATTCCATTAAACCAGTCGAGGCAGAATTATTAAAGCACTTGAGCAATCAGTCTTTACAAAAAGAAAGGAGTCATGGCAAATGTCAAAAAAAAAAAAAAAAGAAAAAATAGTGTAGAAAAAAAAATGAAATGACTGCTTGTACTAGGTACTGAAGGGGCAAAAGGAGGTGGGAAGAATGGCTCAGGCAGAGGGAACAGTAGGTGCACAGGCCCCAAGGCAGGGAGGAGCAGAGGGCGCTCAAGGACGTGACAAAAGGCCAGTGTGGCTGGACCCCAGCGGTTCACCGGGATTGTGGTTGAAGGTGGGGCTGGGGCACAAGCAGGGGCTTCTCACGTGAAGTCTCAGTCACTTGAAAGGTTTTGGTCTTTGGTGTAAGAGTACACCATTGTACTCTCTCTTTTTTTTTTTAGCCATTGAAAGGTTTTAAAACTAGGGGGAGACATGATCAATCACATGGGCTGCTAAGACAAGAATGGACTGGAAGGGAGCCAGAAGGGACACTGGGAGACGCACACTCACATGCTCACACACACAACACACACAGCCTCCAAACAGCCTCCAAACAGCTGGCAGCGCCCTGTATACAGAAAGCCACAGGAACATGAATCTCCTTGTTTCATCTCCACAGTATTTCTCGCTTGTTTTTCTGATACATCCCACCCTTTTATCCTGCATTACAGCTGACATTACTCGTTATTTATTTTTTAAGCAATTTTGTAAAACAACAGACACGACACTCCCCTTACTGTCCTCTTGGGGAGAGGATGCAGGTCACAGCAGATAATGTGCTTTTATCAGAGCCCATTTTCTCCCTCGGTTTTATGGGGGATGGCTAGGGACTGGGGGTGCTGAAGTTGGGCAGGAGTGGAATTCACCCTTCTGTCAGGGTTGGCCTGAAAGTGAGCATTAGCACATGTATTCAATTTGGTCTAGGATCTCCCCTTGGACATGAAACCTGGTCTTTATCTCATTCCTCCCATTAATAATGAGCTGTTAAATCACATTGCTCATGCCATTTGTGGAGATAGCGATGTGCTGGCCTAATTGTAGCCGCCCTGATGCCCCATCATTTTCTTAATCCTCCTCCTCATGGCTTGGCAGGGGGAGTGGGGTGGCTCAGAAATACTGGTTTGGGCTTGGCTCTACTCCTTGCAAGAATCTTCAGTTTCAGAAACGGGGACCATGTTGGCTAAAACTGATGGAACTCCAGGGGGAGGGCCTTGGGGAGGGGACTGCACACGTTCCCATCTGTGTGTTCCCTCCTCCTCATCTTCCCAGAGAACCTCTCTGGAATGCTAATGGGTTGAGGAAAGGCGGCTGGCGTGGGCGGCAGGCCCTCCATTCAAAGCCTTCAAGCAGAGCCCCCGGCTCCTATCTGGTTTTTGCAGGCAGTGTGGGCAAGCTGCTGACTTCTTGGGATCAGGCCAGGTGATAAACAAGGATAGTGATGTCTGTGGGTTTGGAATCCCTCACAACCAAAGGTGAAATGATTCATCCTACAGGAGGGCTTTCCCTATAGAAATGACCTTGCACCTGTGGTAGGCACGGCTAGAGAAGAAGTGCATTTCTCAACCATGGGGAGAGTTTTTCTCCTCTTGGTGGGGGAGTCCAGGCATTGGAGAGCTAGCCAGAATTAGGGTTAAGGGTGGTCTACATTTGATCCTAGCCAAAAAGCCGAGAAGCGATGAGCGTGGTCTACAAAAGCCTGCAGAGATGTTGGGAGAGGGTGGCATCATTGAAAAGGCTCAGAACTCTGGTCCCACCCAGTCACCCACTGGCTGCGTGAACTTAGAGGAAACTGTCTTCCAGTGCTGTGAAATTTCTAATAATGGGCCTCAGTTTCTAAAATGGGTGTGGCAGTGAGCTCAAAGGTATCACCCTCACCCTCTCAGCCACCATCATCAGGCGTGTGGCCCCTTTTCTTGCCCAAAGGAGCTGCTACATGGGTGGACTGTCCTGGGTTCCTAGTGTTTTGATTTCAGCTGCTCCTTCCAGTGTGGGGAGAAAGGGGGTCCCTTACAGGGTGAGATCTGAGATGCACTCCTGCCTGAAGAGGTCTCCCTTTCTCCCCCCATCCAAGGACCTGAAACTCCCACAGTTTGCGTCTGCTTTGAGAGGGAGCTGGGTCAGGTGGTGGAAAGAGCGTGGGCTTTGGTGCTGAGACAGGAGCCTCAGGCATTTCTCAGGTTACTCGGAGCGCCTCCTTCTTGCTGAAGGCACTCCTGCCTCCTCCTCTTGCCGCCACCCACAGTTGGACAGTCCGAGCTGAAGTGCTGGGCCTGTGTGGCCTCCATGCCCTCTGCGCTGGCCCTTGCCCTTGCTGCGCTGTCCCTCACTGTGAGACATGGGCGAGAGGCAGCATATTGTCTCTGCCTCCCCAGGGCCCACCAGGGGCCAAATGATACCACCTCCAAGTATAGGGAGCCAACCTTCTGTAGACTTGGACCAACAGAACGGAAGAAACCTGGAGGAGATCAGCCAATTCCCTTCTTCTTCCTCCCTGCCAGGGACCACTCTGAGGCCTGTCCTTACAGATTTTTTGGAGAAAGCTCCACATGCTAAGCAAACACACCTGCTGATCACCTGCTGTGTTACAGCAGCTTGTGGTGGAGCAGTGGCCCCGCGGCCCAGTGAGGCCTCGCTTCGCATCCCTTTTCCCCTTTCCTGGCCTCATTTCCCTCTTTTCTCCGTCTCACTGCCATATGCACCAGGCTCTGTGCTAAGTACTTGATATAAGTACTCGCACAAGCATTTGCTAAGTACTTGGGCTTCTCTAAGAGTGTCTGCACTTGAATTCCTGCTGAAGCTCTGCTGTCTAGAGGACCCAGACTGAGACATCTGGTTTGTTGTTTGATCGACCGCTCACCAGCCGTGTAAGTCTTGAAACCCTTCCTCTCCTAAAATGCCAGTTTTCTTCTCTGTAAAATAGAGATAACAATATTCATCTTTCAGAGTGTGAGAAGTATGTATGATATATATCAAGTACTTAGCACAGAGCCTGGTGCATATGCACAGCAAGTGCTCAATTAAGGGTAACTCCTTTTATTATTATCTTTCTTATTGTTGCTGCTATTATTATTTATGGCAGGAATGGCTGGCTGTCACCAAAGATGACTGCACTCCTTCCACAATGAAGAGTTACTGCTTAGAAACCCTGCCCAGCCATTGGCTTCCCTCCTCAGCCTAACTGGTAACTAGGGAAAGTCATGTGACTGAGTTCAGGCCAGTGGCATGTGGGTAGAAATGATTTAAAGCTTCATCCCAGCCTGGCTTATAAAATGTTCTCACTGCTATGTAACCGTGTGCTGAAGCGAGCAGAGTATCCATCAGCCCAGAGCCCTGGCTGGCTGCAGGGCAAAGGTCCCCTGTTCACCAGTTCATCCCTTCACTCCACCACTGAATGTTATACAAATATGAGATCAATTCTTTTCATATTGAGCCACCGAACTTTTGGATTCAAACTGTCATTGCAGCTGGTATTACCCTAATTGTCACATCGTTATTACCCTTGTGGTTATAACTTATTATTCAGAGTAAGACCTTTTTTAAAGTTAAGGCTTTTCAAAGGGTTCAGCATGTGGACTCTGGAGTTAGAAGGATGTGAATTCCAGCTCCATCACCTTACTAGCTTGTGACTTCTGTTGCTGAATTACTTAACCAAAAAATGGGTCACATGGGAATTATGAGAATGGGATCAAGAAATCTATGTAAAGAGAAGGGCAGTGTCTGGTACAGAATGAGCTCAAGAAAAGTAAACTACCACCACCCCCATCGTCTTCATCAGCAGCAGCTCATCGTTATATCAGTGAAGAATTGGGCACAGGCTGAATAAGAGGTGAAACTCTGGTGTAGCTCTGGGGTTGAAGCGGGCATGGAAGATTCTCAGAACATGGTGTGCAGGTTTGAGAAAGGTAGCCAAGCAGTGGGTCGATGAGGTGATGCAGTGCTGAAGATAGACTTGGCCCACCTCACAATCGATGTAGCAGGGCAGGCTACATTTCTCTGGAAGCTGGCTTCAGTCCTACTAGCCAACAAGCAGCTTCAGAGAGCATCCTGTGGACAGGGCACTGCCCTGGCACTGTAGAAGACGCAGTAAGAAGGGGCAGGCGATGGCAAAGGATGCTGAGCATGTGGGACGCACCAGGAATGAGGCTGGACCCTGGACACCTGCCAACTTGTTAAAACTTCACCACAAACCTGTGAAGTTGCTACAACTTCCATTTTATAAATGAGGAAGCTGATACACAGGACTCATGGAACTTGTCCAGAATCACATAGTCAGTTGTTGAGTGAGGGCCTGAACTTTCACTGGGTGGAGACCCTATTGTCTTTGGAACCATGTTTATTCATCAAGGCGAGTTCAGCAGAATTTCAGGATGTAACTGGGAAAAGGCAAGGAGTGTCAGGAGACAGGTACTTGCCCTGCCTTTACCATTAGCTGACTTTGTGGGTTTTGGCAGGTCACTTTATTGTCTCTGATGCTTTTGGGGGAAAAAAAAAACAAAACATGAGGAAAGGAGTATGGAAGGAAGCCACATGTGCCAGGTACCAAACTGGAGTCTTTCAATAGAACAACTAACTCATGTACTCCTTCCAGCAGTATACAAGGTAGGTGATGTTACAGAAAACTGAGGCCCAGAGAGAGATTCAGCCGCTTGTCCCAAATCTCTGTGGCATATCCCATCTCTTGGGGGTGTGTGTCAATAATGTTTTGTGGCATAAAGTCCCAGGTCCCTGTCCCTTACCACAGTAGGTGCCTTCAAGACTTCTTCTAGCTCTTAATCGACTCAATCTCATTTCTGTAATATTTCTTCAGGAAGCAGCTCAAGGAAAATAGCACCTTGAATATCTTGCTCTATCTCATCTGCTCTCTTCCCAGCCTAAGTTAATGGAGATGGAGCCAAGTAAAGGTGCATCGTGAGCCCAGGATCTTGGTCCTCCTGGTTTCAAACTCCTTTCTTCCTCCTCTTCCCCTCCCTGCTCTCCTCCATCAAAGCTGTGAGCTCCTAACTTCCTCCATTTTTTCCAGAGATGGGGAGGAGCAATATAAACACTATTTTTGCATCCTTTCTTCCCTTCCTCTCACTTCTTCTGCTGTGTTCTGTGTCATTAAACGAGGCCCAACCAGCACAGAGAGCAGCAGGGGTTGTTTAGGTTTAAATGAAAGTTAAATACAACTTGGGGTTTATCGGCTTCACCGGGCAGCTCTCCAGGGAATGGAGTTTTGGGACCATGAGGAGGGAGTTTTCTCCCTTTTAATGAGCTGCTCGCAGCCTGCCAGGTGATAGCAGGGGGTTAGCGATCGCTTTAGGGGATTTGATAACAAGAGTGAGGACTGCCATCTCAGACAGAGAGCCGCCTGCCTGCCTGCTGGAGTCGTCAGTAATGCGAGCCACTGAACTGTCGAACGAACAGCTCAGGGCTCTTCTGGGTGGGAGCCAGAGAGAAAATCGGGCCATCACCAGAGCTGTGCCCCTTGGACTCTGTCCATCCACATCTACTCACCGAAGGGCCGGAGACTCCCAGGCCTGCACCTGTGTGGACAGCGGTGTGGAACAGCTGTTGATATATCCTGGGTGCGATGGAGAGTCAGTGTCAGCCCAGGCCCTCGAGTGCTGGAAGAGTCCTTCAGGTGCGTGTGAGTCAAGTTCTCTCCAAGGAGAGCGAATCAGTAGATAAGCTGGCATGAGCCAGTGAGGTCATGGAACCTGAACTGGACCTGAAGGGGGTCCCGTGTGTTTTCCTCCCCAGAATCTAGAAAGTTTTGCACCCACTCATTATGTCATCTGGGATAATGACAGCCACTGTTGCTCAGCAGGCCTGTGGTAAGGAGGGTCAGCTCCCTTCTAGCCCTAACCTGAAGCTTTTTCCAAATTCGTTGGAAATAAAGCACTGGCTGTCTCTTTCTAGCTTACTCATGGCTTTCCTGAAATTGAGCAGGATGGTTCTCTGCAAGATTTAACTCATAGATTCTCCATCAGATTGTCATGTAGATGCAAATAACCATGGACATTTGTACCTTGCTTTTCAAAGCACTTCCACTTAAATTTGAGCAGGTTGTGTGGGGCGGGGGGTGCAGAGTCTAAGCTGTGGAGTTTGATAGAGTAAGTTCAAAGCCCAGCTCTCTCACCTCCCAGGTAAGATCCCAGGACAAAAGTGCTTCACCTCTGCTTCCTGACCGATGAAGAGGAGACAGTCATTCCCACCTATGGAAGTTTTGGGGAAATGAGGCGAGAGGATGTATTTGCAGCACTATGTCAGGTCTAGCATTTAGTTAGCTGTTCTTATCATTATTAATAATTCTTCTGGCACTATGAGCTATGAAGTCATAATCTATGAATTATTAGATGAAATATGAAGCATCTCCGACTTAGCGTATAAGCTTCCCTCCTGGCCAAAGGGACCACACTTGCTTTCATATATTAGACTAAATTATAGAAGGGTTGATTTCTGGAATCAACTAGGAACTTGATTTGTACCAACATTCCAGGAAGGGTGATTCCTTATCCTTGAGCTTCCATGAACTGGTCCTTCTGCTGGATTCTTGAAGAGAGACTGAAGTGCCATCAGAACATGTGAATCTGGATAGTCCTCATTTCTTTCTCTCTTGTGACCAAACACCCTGGCACCCTGAGCTATTGCCAATCAGTTCAGTTCAGTTCTGTTCAGTCGCTCAGTCACGTCCAACTCTTTGTGAGCCCATGGACTGCAGCATGCCAGGCTTCCCTGTCCATCACCAACTCCCAGGGCTTGCTCAAACTCATGTCCATCGAGTTGGTGATGCCATCCAACCATCTCATCCTCTGTCATCCCCTTCTCCTCCCGCCTTCAATCTTTCCCATCATCAGGGTCTTTTCCAATGAGTCAGTTCTTCGCATCAGGTGGCCAAAGTATTGGAGTTTCAACTACAGCATCAGTCCTTCCAATGAATATTCAGTACTGATTTCCTTTAGGATGAACTGGTTAGCTCCCCTTGGAGTCCAAGAGACTCTCAAGAGTCTTGTCCAACACCACAGTTCAAAAGCATCAATTCTTTGGCGCTCAGCTTTCTTTATAGTCCAGCTCTCACATCTGTTGCCAATCACAAGGGTTAAAAAAAAGATAAAAAGTTAAAGGCAGTCAGTATGGCCTGGGTGCTACTTCAGCGCCCCCAGCAGGCCTGGCTGTCTCACTGCATGGATTGGGATATAAAGCAGTATCCTCAGGTGGCAACTGTCTCCCTCCTCCTCAGGGAGGTTGATGGCAAGGGCACCCAGGGCCAGGACACCCCCTGGGAGTTCTGGATCCCTCCCCAGTCCCAAGCCCACTTTACACTGGGATTGGGTACACGGTTCTCCTTGGAGAGGCCATACAGTATTTATTTGGATATTTAGTTTTGTGGGACATTTTGTTAGGTACTTTTTTCTGTACGCTGAGCTATGACTATTAGTTACATGAACTCGAATAAGTTGCCTAACCTCTCTGGTCCTGTTTCTTCATCTACTGAATGAGACAACAATCCTCACTTCATACTATAAGCGTTAAATGCAATCATGTATGTTATTATTTAATAATGTTAATATTATCATTTGCATGCTGCTTATTACCTAGCACATAGTAAGCCCTCAATAGATACCATCTGTTTTCTGTTTTGTTCACATAGCGATTAGCTGTATAAATAAAGCCTCTTTGGCAATGAAATTACAATCTGCGAAGGAGGGAGCAAGGGGAATCAAAGAGTCAATCTGCTTTCTGCGAGTGATGGCTAAGGAAATAGAGCTGTTTAGAGCGTGGTTATTTATTTGTAAAATAAACCACCCAGGATTGTACACAGTGTGGGATTATTTTTTTTCAAACTGTGAAATGCAATTTGTATAACATGATCTATGGATTATGAAATTCACTTAGCCTTGAGCAAGCCTGAAATTGAGCGATTATTTTTACTTCTCCCCACCCCCTCCTTCTCAGCCCCAGCTCCTGGATCTGCTGAGCCATCCAGACTTTGCCTTCAGTTTGGGGAGCTTGCCCAGCCAGGTGGGCTCTCTGCTGAGAAAAGATACACACACACACACACACACACACACACACGGCTTTGTCCACAGTGGTGTAAGTAGAGGAGGGGGCTCTTGAAACACTCTCCAAAAGAGGTTCTGAGGAATGTGGACGCCTGGTCTGAAGTGCAGGAGTGGAGAAGTAACAGTCTCAGCAGATTCTGTTGTCACCAGCCCCCTAGGCAGGGCTGCGAGCTCCCGAAAGCTCCCCTGCTGACCCTGTCTCTGCCTCTCCAGGCAGGGACTGCCACCTCCCAGAGCTGAGCCTCCTTGCCCTTGACTGAAAGCAAAGGCGGAAGTGAGGCAGACCCTGGAGGGGTAAGGAGTGGTTGGGACTAGGGGCACGGAGCGGCTGCTTTTGTAGATCCCTTATTACAGTCTGTTTTCCCGTCTGCCTCCCCTGCCAGCTTGTGTGGCCCTGGAGGGCAGGGCTGGGCCCTGGCAGTGCTTTCCATGTCCCCAGTGCCTGGCCCAGGGTCTAGTCTAGAACAAGTTTGTGATTGTGCTAAGAAAGCAGCTGTGGGCTCTAGTGAGCCGTCTTCCTTTTGGGATTTTCTCTCACAGTTTGCCCTCAAGACTTGTGGCTTCATCCTATCGTGATGAGAACTAAGTAGATATCCAGAGCAGAGGGCAGGGAGGAACTTTACTTGCTTTTCCAGGGGAAGGTGTGACAGGAGAGACGCTGACCTGCAAATTCTATCATCTTCAGTTCATCAGTGGGCTCTCCGTAAAAGAAAAAGTCACCGCCTGAGTGGTTGGAAAGGGGGAGAAGACCTTCTGTGGCAATAGTGAGGTCTGGTTGGGGAATTTAGAAGTCCATTTACTGCAGTGGCGCTGCAGGGGTGAGTGGCAGTGTGGTAT
Organism: Bubalus bubalis; assembly: GCF_019923935.1. Lineage (NCBI taxonomy): Eukaryota > Metazoa > Chordata > Mammalia > Artiodactyla > Bovidae > Bubalus > Bubalus bubalis. The sequence continues at coordinate 105,981,778 of NC_059161.1, read as the reverse complement.
ATATGGATCGCTAAAGATCCCCTTCTGAGGCACGTTGAGCTAATTTCCCTGCGCAGCCTAGGATGATTCGACTCCTTGATGGCAGAGGGTCGCTTGTAATCAGCAGCATTCAGAGCTGCACTGTCACCTAATTTCCTTCCCTTTCATGGCCCCCTTTATCAGTGTCTAAAGACCGGTTTCTCTGAGTCATGAAGCACTGGAGGAAAACCATTAGGTGGTAAGAAAATGATTTGCTCCATCATTCTCAAGGCAGAGACAGCCTAGGCAAATCACTGGTTTTAAGCCCTGAGGTCATTTGTTAGGTCCTCTAGCATAAATCACACACATACACAAAAAGCAACAAACTTTCTAATCCCTTAATGGCTTATTCAAAGTAGCACGTTATTTGAAACCTTTGCTATTTCCTAGCTGACCAAAAAAAAAAAAAAAAAAAAAATGCCCTGTTAATAATAAAAATATCAGAAATTGACACATTTGTATCTCGTTTTGACTTTTGAATCAATGTCGTGTTTCCTGAGGTTTGAATTAATGTGGTACCCCTGTCTAACCTGTAACTTTGTCATTCACAACAAGCTGTGTGTCTGCATTGGCTGAATCACTTTGGTGTGAGGCAGGACACAGTTCCGTACAGTTTCTAGCAAGTGGCATCAATTCTTCTCCAGGGTCAGATGTGTGATAGGCCTGTGCTTAGTATGTCTGATGCTTCCCAGGCGAGGCCATGGGAGCCCCCGGGTGCCAGCTGATGGGTGATGGTTTGGGCCTGCTGGGTGAGCAGAGGTCTGTGGCAATTTCTGAAGAAGGTATGGACTGACGGCCTGAGAGGGCTTCCCTGGTGGCTCAGAGGTAAAGAATCCACCTGCCAGTGCAGGAGACACAGGTTCGATCCCTGGGTCAGGAAGATCCCCTGGAGAAGGGCATGGCAACCCACTCCAGTAGTCATGCCTGAAAAATCCCATGGACAGAGGAACCTGGCAGGCTACAGTCCATGGGGTTGCAGAGAGTTGGACACGATTTAACCAACTAAACCAACAATGGTCTGAGAGGATAGGATAACTTGTAGGCTTCTGATAAGGAGTAGCCCGTTAGTAAATAACCATGCAGTAGGGACTTCTCCAGCTGCCCTCCTAGAATATACTGGGATAGAGCGTCCAGCACCTCTAAATGAACTCTACCCTGCAACATGGAAGAAGCTGCTTGGACAAAGTTTCTGTCTGCCCCTTAATGACATCTGCAGCCCTCTCTCCCTCTTGTTCTGGGTCTGAGTCCCCAGGCTGCCACCTGTATTGTTTCTGCCTCCCCTCATTTCCCTCCCCCTCCCCGAGTCTCTTCATCTATGACTCACAGATATTCCTAGAAATCCAGTCTTCTTTCCTAAGCAGCATCCATGCTGATCCCATCACCTCACAGAAAGGGAAGCGTATCCCCTTCTGATGGACTCAGTGTCCATCTGCACCTATGATACATGTTCTCTCCTTTCCCCTCCCTGTCTCTTCTTCCCTTCCTTCCTTCCAAAAGGTATTTTTTGACGACCTGCTGTTAGTCAGCTCTGGGTGCACTCTAAGCATACAGCAGTGGAGTTCCCAGTCTAGAGGGAGAGAGAGAAAACAGCCCCTTGTGCAAATACTGAACTACTCCCAGATGGCCCGAGGGCCGCAACGGCAATTGCAGGATGCTAGGAGAGCAGGCGGAGAAGGCAATGGCACCCCACTCCAGTACTCTTGCCTGGAAAATCCCATGGACAGAGGAGCCTGCTAGGCTGCAGTCCATGGGGTCGCGAAGAGTTGGGCACAACTGACCGACTTCACTTTCACTTTTCACTTTCATGCATTGGAGAAGGAAATGGCAACCCACTCCAGTGTTCTTGCCTGGAGAATCCCAGGGACAGAGGAGCCTAGTGGGCTACTGTCTATGGGGTCGCACAGAGTCGGACACGATTGAAGTGACTTAGCAGCAGGAGAGCAGGGTGCGCAGAGGCTGCGCTGGGGATCCAAAAGGCTTCCCTGCTATCAGGATGTTTCAACTGAGACTGAAGGATAAGCTGGAGTTTCCTAGAAGGAAAGAAGGGAGCAGGAGAGAGTCCTGGAGGAGGGAATGCCTCTCAGCTGGTTCAAAGTCCCTGGAGCAGGAAGGAATGGAGTAGAGTTGGGGACTTGGAGGTGGAAGAGGCTGGCTGGAGCCTGCAGGTGGAGAGGGGCAGCCACGGACCAGAGCAGCAGGACCTTGCAGGCCAGGCGGATCCCATTGAGATGGGCTGGTGCGGAGGGCTGAGCGAGGAAGCGTCTTCCACACAGTGCTCCCATCACTGCGCTGTCTGCTGGGCCGTCCTCACCCCACAGTGCGTATCACCCTGAGATGTGGTCAGCCTATTAGCTTAAAAATTGAAGTGCAAGTGTGTGTGTGAGCAAGAGAGAGAGAGAAAGAACAGTAATTCCGTTATCTTCATTTCCCATCTGTTATTTTCATTTAAGTAAGTAACCCTTAAAAAATAAAGTCTTACATTGCAGGCTGAGGGCTAAAGAACTGATGCTTTTGAACTGTGGTGTTGGAGAAGATTCTTGAGAGTCCCTTGGATTGCAAGGAGATCCAACCAGTCCATCCTAAAGGAGATCAGTCCTGGGTGTTCATTGGAAGGACTGATGCTAAAGCTGAAACTCCAATACTTTGGCCACCTGATGTGAAGAACTGACTCATTGGAAAAGACCCTGATGCTGGGAAAGATTGAGGGCAGGAGGAGAAGGGGACGGCAGAGGATGAGATGGTTGGATGGCATCACCAACTCAATGGACATGAGTTTGGGTAATCTCTGGGAGTTGGTGATGGACAGGGAGGCCTGTGTGTGCTGCAGTCCTTGGGGTCGCAAAGAGTTGGACACAACTGAGAGACTGAACTGAACTGAACATTGGAGGCAAATTTAGGGTAAACCTTTTTGAAAACTAACAAATATCCTCTAAATAGTCACGGATCGCCTCTGGTGCTCCAGGTGCTGGGCTGGACACTGAGATATGGAAAAAGAGCAGGCTGGGAGAATGACCATCATGAAACGCCCATGCCTTCCCTATCATCCCCAAATGTCACCTCTTCTCCCTTGGGCAGGTTCCTTTCTTGGTCCCAGACTCACCCCGCACCCCCACACCCTCCGACCCCAGCCCACTGCCCCCCTCCGGCCCCACCCCTGAGGCACAGAGAAGTTAAGTCATTTGATCACTATCACATACATTCAAAGTCATGTGGCTGACAAGTGCCAGAGCTGGGATTTGACTCCAGGTAGGCAGTCCAACTCCAGAGGCTGGGGTCCTAACTGTGACAGTTTATTGCCCACGTTTAACTGTTCACCACTGTGAATTCTCCTCTAGAGTTGACACTATGTCTCTTTTGTTCCCTCTGGATCCCCAGTGCTTAGCTCTGTGCTTGACACTTCACAAGGTTCAAAATAAACATGTGGGGACTGGTTGATTGCAGATAACGGCAAAGGAAAATTTGGGACAACAGGTATGAGGTCTGATGATGGAGTAAGCCTCTTGAATTTAAAGACACTGAGAAGGAGCACAGGTCCTTCAGGAGGGCTACAATCCAGAGCCTAACAAACTTGGGTGAGATTTAGATCATTAGAGAAACTGATCTTTATTCTTAAACCAGATGTTAGAAGTATGTGTGGAAGGCCCCGAACCATGCTAACACTTTTTGGTAGGTGGGTCTCTCCCCCAAATAGACATCCTCTGGAGACTCCAGTGGGCTTCCTGGGTCAGCCTATAGTGCATGTCATCTCTGAGGAAGCCTGTGTCCCGTCCAAGTGGTCTGGGAGCTCCGTCACACTGATTCCACCAGCCAGGCTCATCAACCTGACCATTCTGTCTGCTGACCACCAGGGCTCAGTTCAGAAGGCACCTCGCTCTTCAGTCTGACCCCAGGCATCTGCCCTCCCCACCTCTCCCCAGAGCATCACGGAGGAGGGCAGTGGAGGTGGGGGTGGTGACTCCAGCTTCCTGCGGGACTGGCCAAGCCCTGTCTCCTCTAAAGAACCAGAAGGGGTTCCCCACCCCCCCGCACCATCAGCCATGCTGACTTGCTCTGAAGACACCTGGCAGTCATTCAAAAGCTGTCTTGAGTCTCCTCAGATTGCCTGGAGGGGCTCCCCGAGTGACTGTCCTGTCCTTGGCTGGGACCCCACGGGGCCATCAGCCCACCCTAGTTCTGCTGCTCCGGTACCGCCAGGGCAGGGGGAGCATCTGACCTGTCCTGGGGGCAGCGGACCCGATCCACAGGACCCCTGCGGCTCTCCTCCTGAAATCCTTCCAGCCTTGAATCTAAACCCTTCACGGATAAACCTTTATCCTTTTAAATGACTCCTTTAAGGTTTGGTCTCCTGCTCAAGGCCAGAGTCAGCCCTTTAGAAAAGGGAGGAGAGAGCCCTTCTGGAGCCATCCGTCTGCCTCGCTGTCACTATTGTGCCTTAAGTGAACCCCTTTATGCAGGGAGAGGCCATTATGATCATTTTTGGTTATTAATTGCCCATCCGTTTGTGCCTCTGAATAGCCTTCACGGGCAGTTTTGGACTCCATTCTCTGCTGCTGCCTTGGACACAGATTCTTTTCACAGAGAGACGCTGGCTCCAATGCAACAACGGGGCTTAAAGTCAGTGCTTCTTGCCTTGGAGGTGATGCCACTTCAGAGCATGGAGGGGGCTAAGGGCTAGGGTCAGACTGCAGAACCAAGGAGGTAGGGGGGCTGAAGAAGCTGGACGCAGGCTACATCTCCACAAGATGAAGCATCAACTCTGGGGTGGGGGGGAGTTGACTCAAAGACACTGGAGCAGGGGCGCGTCTGCAGAGGGAACATAGTCCACCTGGTTTCCTAGGATGGGGGCCAACACCAGCTGCAAACAGCTGCCTCAGTGCAGGCCAGGAATGTCGGTCTCAGGAAACTTTAAGGACACGGCCTCTCTCTGGCTTCTGTTTAAGGCCGATGGACGTCTCCTTCAGGCGCGTTACCCTGGGGGTGGGAGGTTGTCAATGATAATTGTCATTTATTGTGTGCTAAGCCTTGTGCTTAGAGCTTTGCAAGGACTATCCTAGATGGACATCCCTGAGGCAGGGAGCCTGTCCTTTATTCAGCGCAAAAGTGCTTACTGACAGCTCATCCTTGGCCGGCACTGCTGAGCTGGTAGGCAAAACGGCCAGAATTTCACTTGGACTTTCACTCCTGCAGCTTACAGGAGAAAGGGTGGGGATGGTGATGGGAAAAGACCGGGGCTGCTATCGCGAATTAAAACAGCAAAGGAGGCAGATATACGAGAATAACATTTCTGAGGAAGTGGTTATTAATATGGGAAGGAGCTGTCGACTTAAAAAACAGTCACAACATAAAAGTTGAGGGTTATATTTTATTTGGTGGAAATTTTTAGGACTTCAAGCCTGGGAGACACCATCTCAAGTAACCCTGAGAGAACTGCTTCGAGGGGGTGGCGGTGGGGTGGGGGTGGCAAGGGTAGGAGCATGGGAGGGTGGGTAGGAGCATGGGAGGGTAGGTAGGGGTGAAGGAGTCAGGTTAGGTAGAAGTTTGCCACAAACGGCAGGTAGTCTGAACAACAAAAGATTATTGTTAATTAAGGAAAACCAGCGGAGAAGGCAATGGCACCCCACTCCAGTACTCTTGCCTGGAAAATCCCATGGACAGAGGACCCTGGTGGGCCGCAGTCCATGGGGTTGCTAAGAGTCGGACACGACTGAGCGACTTCAATTTCACTTTTCACTTTCATGCATTGGAGAAGGAAATGGCAACCCACTCCAGTATTCTTGCCTGGAGAATCCCAGGGACGGGGGAGCCTGGTGAGCTGCCGTCTATGGGGTCACACAGAGTCAGACACAACTGAAGTGACTTAGCAGCAGCAGCAGCAAGGAAAACCAGGTATCTCAAGGAATTTAGCTTGCAATTCTGTGTACGGAAAGATGCAAGAGCCTGTGCTTACTGAAATCATTCCTTTCATATGCATCTCAGCTATCTGGGGCCAGTATCCACCGTTTTTCATATCCCCCTTCCCCCAGCTCCTCAGTGCTCAAGGATGGGTGCCTGATTGCAGGTATTGCTTTTCCTGGGCACTCTACAGGCTCAGAAATTCATGGTCGGAGGGCCGGAATCACTGATGACTGTGGCATCCTTGTTTGCGGATATGGCAGGAAATACTCCATTTCTCAGCACCAACCAGGAGGAGAGTTGGGGCCTTCTTGACAGAGGGATAGGCATGTGCAAAGGTCTTGTGAGACAAACCTTAGCGTCTTCAGGGAAAAACATGAAGGTGAAGTGGCTGGAGCAGTTTTCAAAGTGGATGTCTAGTGGATCCCAGCATCACCTGAGAACAAGTTGGCAATGCATATTCTCAGGCCCATCCCAGATCTATGGAGTCACAGACCTTGGGGTGAGGGGCCCAGCAAGGTTTCCAAATGTTTCTGATGCATATTAGAATCAGAGAACCACTGGACTTGAGCATAGTGTGCAGGGGGCTGAGGTTGTCTGAGATGAGCTGTGGAGCTCCGTAGGGCCTGGGAAGTTGCAATAGCCAGTTTAGATTTTAAGTGCAATTGAAATCACTAAAGGATTTTTATTGGGCAGCCCAGGTAGTTCAGCTGGAAAAAGAATCCACCTGCAATGCAGGAGACCCCGGTTCGATTCCTGGGTTGGGAAATTCCCCTGGAGAAGGGATAGGCTACTCACTCCAGTATTCTTGGGCTTCCCTTGTGGCTCAGGTGGTAAAGAATCTGCCTGCAATGCAGGAGACCCCGGTTCGATTCCTGGGTTGGGAAGATCCCCTGGAGAAGGGAAAGGTTACCCACTCCAGTATTCTTGCCTGGAGAATCCCCATGGACAGAGGAACCTGACCGGCTATAGTCCATGAGGTTGCAAAGAGTCGAACACGACTGAGCAACTAGGCAAACACACAACAGGTTTTCAGCACTTGGATGGGATGATTGATTTTTCATTTTGAAATATTCCTGGCTGCTCTGTGGAGAAGTGATGGATGGGGAGGGGGTCAATAATGGAAGTTGGAAGCCCAGATGGGAAGCTGTTTGCCATATCCTTAGCACCTAGAACTACAAGAGGTAATAGTAGATGTTCAGTAAATATTTATTGAAAGAATGATCACATTTCAGACTGTTATCTGTTCTCAAGGCACCCTGTAGATTCCATCCATAGTATTTGCCACGTGTGAAATTCAGTGAATTGTGCATAATCGTTGGTATGTCTCTTCCACTCTGCTATGATTTCTAAAGGCAGGAACTAGTGCCAGGCACGATGCCTGCCACGTGGGGCTTCAAGGATTATTTGTTGAATGAATAATTGAATGTAATCATAGTATCTCTATGAATGGGAACTGTTATTATTCCCACTGTACGGCAGACAAAACATTATAAGAGGTAAGTAAGTTGTCTTTCTAGGAATCATTGGGGCTGGAATCAGAACTCAAGCTCGCTGGGACAATGCTCACCCCCACCCCCCTTGCCGTTTTACCTTTGTGCTATTTAAGAAAAATCTCCAGTAGGATTCCAGAGTCTTGTCTGTGCCTGTGAAACAGTCCCCTGAGAACGGTTGCCAGCCGTGAGCAATGCATGAGAACCCAAGGCATCAAAAGGCTTGATATTTTGGGGCCTGCCGGGTTGCCATGGTGTCTGACCTAGAGAAGGCAGAGACGTCCTCCTCTGCCAGGCTGAGGCCTGAGTATGCATATTCATGGCAGGGCCAGCCCTACCGAGGGGGAGGGGAGGAGGCCAAGCAGGCAGCACAGGCTGCTCCTGCTGTTCAGGGTCTGGGCACCTTGGAGGTGCGGTGGTGTCATCCAAGCCTCGCGGATTGCTCCCATCAGTTCCTCCCAACCAGGTGAGGACCCAGCTCTGAGAAGCATAATCAGAAGGCTTTGCTTTTCAGGTAGAAAAAGGGAAAGTACAGGAACGTGTGTTTAAAGCATGCCCGTGATATCCCAGGTTCTCCTAATGTGACCTGCAAGTCATTGTCAGTTACAAAGCCTGTGATGTGCCAGGTGCCATGCTAGATTGACAGGCACTATTCCATTGAATCCTCAAACACCTCTCTGAGTTACAAATAATGATTATTAATAAGTATTAGTAACATCTAGTGTGTGGAATGGGCTTCTCAGGTGGCCCAGTGGTAAAGAATCTGGCTGCCAATGCAGGAGACACAGGAGATGCAAGTTCGGGAGATCCTGGGTTGGGAAATTCCCCTGGAGTAGGAAATGGCAACCAGCTCCAGTATTCTTGCCTGGAAAATTCCATACACAGAGGAGTAAGCCTGGCAGGCTGCAGTCCATGGGGTCTCAAAGAGTCAGACAGGACTCAACCAGCACGCATGCACAGCATAGTGTGTGGAATAACCCTACAAAGTAACTGTTAATGGGGGTGAGATCACTGAGGTTTGGAGAGAAAAGAAACAGTTTGCACAACCTCCCAAGCAGATGTGTCAGAGATGTGACTTGAACCCAGGTCTATTTGACTTCATAGCTCACTCCCCGCTCCGTCCCAGGCTTTGCCCTTGGAGCAGTCTTCTGAGGATGGCTTAAATGTCCCTTCCCAGGACTGGACTCTGTTTATAGGTGACCTCTTCTATTGTGCAGGGTGATGGCCGAGGTGAGGTGAATCAGAGACAAACTCAAAGCCCTTCAGATGAAAAGTCCCCACAGTCCCACCCTCTGATGTGCCCTTTCCCTTGTCACTTCCCCAGGACTCAGCTCTTCTGTAAAATGCGGTCTAGGTAGGAGAGGGATCAAGTGACTTATTAGGTCAAAAGTTTATTCAAACATAGTTATTAAGCTCCTACTGTGTACCAGACTCTGTTCAAGGCTCTGGAGACAGAGGGAGACATGGATCAGACAGCATCTCCACTGTCATGGAGTTTATATTCTAATGGGCAAAGAAAAAGTATAAGCAATATTTAAATCAGACGGGGGAGAAGGAAAACAGTACCATCATCACTAATGCCTTTTAGGGAGCACTGGTAAATGCTGTGGAGAAACTGAAATAAAATGATGCAGTAGAAAAGGGAGGGTAGGTTGAGCAGGCTAATTCAGATTGGGTGGTCTGGAAATGTGGCTCTAGGAAATTGACTTGGAGGCGAGAAGAAACCAGCTGTGTGAAGATGAACGGACCAGGGTGCCAGGTTGAGGGAAGAGGCTCCTGCGGAAGAAAACGATGGTCTGATGGCAAGCATCAACTGGGAAGAGGGAGGGAGGCGGTGGACAGAGCCAGGGCATGGAGGGCCTTGTTAGCTGTGGTAAGGAATTTAGGTTTCCTTTTAATTAGGATGGGAGGCTGTTTGCGAGATTTAAGCAGGAAGTGACACCCTCTGATTTGCATTTCTGAAAGGTCACTTGGGCTGCCACAGGAAGGAGGGATGGCAGGGGGCGGGAGAGAGGGGGAGCAGGAGGGCCGGTCCTATCTGCAGGACCTGCTGGCCTGGGGTGTAACCGGCAAAGCAGGGAAAAGCAGGCAGATTTTATAACAAGTGTGGGGGGGCAGGTCTGCGCTGGGCAGAGGGGAGAACCGGGGTGTGTGGGGCAAGCCCCTGCCCTGCAGGACCTAACAGCCACTTGTAAACTCCCACCTCCCACGAAGTAATGACAGAGCATTGAAGAGAACCAGGGACTGGAGTGGGCTCTGGGGCATGGAATGGTCTGCAGGAGCACAAGCAGGGAGTCCGAGATGGAAGGAGGAGGGGCTTCCCTTCCAGGCCTGCCTGCCTGCACGCTGCCCCTTCTCTGGTCCCACTGCCTCCGTCTGGTCCCTTGTCTCGCGGGTGGTTTGGGGACAGGCTTGGCTCCCGTGTGCCAGGCATCCTGCTCTCACCCAGTCTGCCAACCCAGCCAGCTGAGAGCATCTGGGAGGCAGCAGCTTCGTGGGCGAAAGAGGCCCCATGGTGGGCTTTGGGCCTGGTGCCCATAGCTGCCATTCAGTTAGTGGCTCCCACCTTGTTCTGGTAGCATGTGGACCAGAGGTCAGCCCAGTGACAGCCACGTTCAGCTGGGAGCAGGCGGGGCCAGTGCTAGGAGGTAAGGGCGATGGAGGCCAGGATGACCAGCCAGCTGTGGCGGCCCCCAGGGCCCCTTCCCACAGGTGTCTGATGTGAATGGAGATGAGGCATTTGATAAGGGGACCCTCCATGAGTGCACAGGATTCACTAAGGCCTTACTGTCTCTAAGGCACCCATTTGTGTGAAATACGATAAAGGCCCCACTCATGTCCCAAAACCTGCCCAGGAACGTTCCAGGGCCCCTTGTCTCCTGCAGATTAACAGTGATAGTAGCGAGCTAAGCCTTCCATTGACCTACCATGGGTCAAGCACTTTCTAAGTGCTGTATCTTTGTTAACTTTTTAAATCCTTTGTTAGCTTATTTGATCCTTCAAGGTAGGATCTGTTATCACCACCATGGTATAGACTAGGAAGTCAAAATACAGAGGGGTCCAAGCGCTGCAGCTAGTGAGAGGCAGAGTCGAAATTTGAAGCCAGGAAGTCTGGTTCTTAGGCCCTGTGTTTAAACAGTTTTCTATACACAGTAAATAAAGAACAGAGTCCAGAGCCCTATCCTGGCACGTGGTGCTCCTAGCTCCATCATTACACCTTCCAGACATGTCTCCCACCTCCAAGAGGCCTTCTTCCATGGTGGTTGTGCATTTAAACCCTGAGATGGGTGAGTTCAGTTCAGTTCAGTTGCTCAGTCATGTCCAACTCTTTGCAACCCCATGGACTGCAGCACACCAGGCTTCCCTGTCCATCACCAACTCCCTGAGATTGCTCAAACTCATGTCCATTGAGTCGGAGATACCATCCATCCAACCATCTCATCCTCTGTTGTCTCCTTCTCCTCCTGCCTTCAATCTTTCCCAGCATCAGGGTCTTTTCCAATGAGTCAGTTCTTTGCATCAGGTGACCAAAGTATCAGAGCTTCAGTTTCAGCATCAGTCCTTCCAATGAATATTCAGGACTGATTTCCTTTAGGATTGATCCTTGTGGTCTAAGGGACTCTCAAGAGTCTTCAACACAACAGTTCAAAAGCATCAATTCTTTGGTGCTCAGCTTTCTTTGTAGTCCAACTCTCACATCCATACATGACTACTGGAAAAACCATAGTTTAGACTAGACGGACCTTTGTCAACAAAGTAATGTCTCTGCTTTTTTAATATGCTGTCTAGGTTGGTCATAGCTTTTCTTCCAAGGAGCAAGCATCTTTTAATTTCATGGCTGCAGTCACCATCTGCAGTGATTTTGGAGCCCAAAAGAATAAAGTCTGTCACTGTTTCCATTGTTTCCCCATCTATTTGCCATGAAGTGTTGGGACCAGATGCCATGATCTTAGTTTTTTGAATGTTGAGTTTTAAGCCAGCTTTTTCATTCTGCTCTTTTACTTTTATCCAGAGGCTCTTTAGTTCCTCTTCGCTTTCTGCCATGAGGGTGGTATCATCTTCATATCTGAGGTTATTGATATTTCTCCCGGCAATCTTGATTCCAGCTTGTGCTTCATCCAGCCTGGAATTTTGCATGATATATTCTGCATATAAGTTAAATAAGCAGGGTGACAATATACAGCTTTGACGTACTCCTTTCCCAATTTGGAACTAGTCTGTTGTTCCATATCTGGTTCAAATTGTTGCTTCTTGACCTGCATACAGATTTGCATACAAATCTTCTTGACCTGCGTACATGAGATGGGTGAGTGGGGTTCAAATCCAATCTAGCACCAACTAGCTTTGTGACTGGGGCTGAGTAACTTAGGCAGAGAGCAGCATGGACCATGGCAGGGAGGCTTGAGTGTGTGAGCATAGGTGATGACACAGGTGGGCTGAGGGGAGGGGAAGTGGTAGGAGATGAGCTTGGAAATGGAGGCTGGGGTCCTGACTGCCCAGGACTTCAAGGTCCCTTAGACTGAATTTCATGCCGAAGACAGGAAAGTGCTCCATCAGTTAAAGCTTCCAATCATAAGAAGACTGCCAGGTTCAAGTGGTAAGAAAGCCCAACCCAAACTCGTTCAGGCATAGAAGAAATGTATTAGCTTATGTCACAGAATCATCTGCAGATGAAGAAGTTTCAGGCCACACTTGATCCGAGGATGATACATCGTGTCATTAAGAGTTTTTTGCCTCTCTCCTCTCTACGCTGCATTCTCAGATGCAATCTCCCCTCTGGTGGCACGCCGATTACCAATGTCCTTGCAGTTCAGTTCCCCCAAACTGTGAGTGCTTTTGCCTGAGCCAAGATCCCGAGATTAGCTCAGAGTAGACTGATTGTCCTGGCCCAGGTTACTTGCCCACACCTGAAGTAATCTTGGTAGTATGAGGGGGGTGGCACTCTGATTGTCCAGGGGTGGTCACAGGCTCACCCCAAGGAGGACAATCATGTCTGTTACCAGAAGAAGGTCAAGTGATGGCGTGATGTAACAGGTGTCTCCTTAGAGTTGTGCTCAAGCAAAGGGGTGGTATAATCAAGCAATAGTTTACGAAGAATGTGCTGGTGCTGATATGGAGGATAGACTGGGCCAGGGAGATGTGGGAGGTCTCTGTGTTTGAAAAGCAGTATTGCGAATAGACACTGGACAGACAACTTGGATCTGGACCGAGGAGATCCTGAAGTCAGTCTGAGGCTTTATTCTTTAGGTACTTGGGAGTCAAGAGAGGTCTCTAGCCTGAGTTATGTTTCATGATGACTAATGCCGCAGTAACTTAGAAGTGGTCTGAAGTGGGGAGAAGCCCTTCCAAGATTCTAGTCAGCATGCAGTAGTGAAGAAACAAGAGGTTTAGACTTGGAGAGAAAAAGTCTGGCTCTTCCATTTTCAATGGTGTGACCCTGGGCAAGATACTTCACCTTTCTTTACTTCTGTTTTCTCATCTGGAAAAGGGGATAATAATATTGATCTGAAAGATTTTGACTTAAAAAATTTCTGTAACACACCTAGCCAATGGTGCACTTCACACTGTTCAGTTCGGTCGCTCAGTCATGTCCGACTCTTTGCGACCCCATGAATCGCAGCATGCCAGGCCTCCCTGTTCACACCGTTAGTACGCAACAAATCCTGGTTTCTTTTCTTCTTCCTTCCTCTTCTCCCTCTCTCTGGGGACCCAATTCAGCTGTGTTTGAAGAAGTAGGCTTTGACTGATAAAGAATGTGGGCTTGGAAGCCAGAAAGTGAACAGTGAAAGAGTAAGTTGCTTAGTCGTATATGACTCTTTGCAACCCCATGGACTGTAGCCTGCCTGGCTCCTCTGTCCATGGAATTCTCCAGGCAAGAATACTAGAGTGGGCAGTCATTCCCTTCTCCAGGGGATCTTCCTGACCCAGGAATTGAACCCAGGTCTCCTGCATTACAGGCAGATTACCTTCTGAGCCAGCAGGGAAGGCCTAGAAGGCGCAGACCTGGATCAAATCTAACTTCCCTGTTTAACAGCTCTATGACCTTGGACAGTCTCTCTGAGCTTCTGTCCTCATCTGAAAATTTTCATTTACAATCCTACTTGACCCAACAGATGAAGTTCAGCATGTCACCTGCTGGCACATACTGAGTAACCTCCAAAGAGTGGGTATTAGAAATCATAACTAAAAAGTCCTGGTTGCGGGGGTTGGGAATCAAAGATGAACTTTCTAGATGGATGAATCTCACCTAGCAATCCTGGGAGAGAGGTTCCCCCTCGCTTGGTGGGTGGGGTTTTATATTCCTCATTTCCTTCTGCATGTAGTAAAGGGAGTTGAGACTTAGAGCATACTTCTGCTGGGATTCGTCGTTTCAGGTCCTTAGTATTAAATGCAGGTCTGATTTTCCAGGAGGGGGCGATTAGCACTGCAGCCGCTTCCGTCTGCAGAGTTCAGGTGCTGCGGTTGTAATTTGTAACCAGCACCTTCCCATTTGGCTCCTTTGCGGCCATCTGGTCCCCTTAGCGGAGATCTGTTTTGTTGGCAACGACAGTGTTGAGTAAATGCCACGGGAAAGGTGAAATTTACCTATCAGAGCTCAGTGCACCATAGAGACTCCCTTCTTAGGCCCCACAGAATGATCATCTCTGACCCCGCCTCCCCTCTCACTCGTCCGTTTCCAGCACACCTCCATGGGGATTTTCTAGCACTATGATTATTTTATTGCCAAGAATCAGAGTAATTATAGCTTTCCCAGGGATTTCCTAGGAAAAGATGAACTTGGATTTATGCATAAGCACATTCAAAAAAAGAGGTTTGGGACTTGTGCGTTTTATGTGGTTTGAGACATTAGCATGAGTTTCATTTCACTAAAATACTTAATAAGTTTCTGCCTGCTGCATAGTTTGTTGATGATGATGATGAAAGCTACCCTTAATTTGAGAACACAGTATGCATTAGGCAGTGTGATAGGTATTTTATAAACTTGTCTTCTGATCAGCCCAATCTGGAAGGGACTGCTTAAGTCACTGTTTCTTTCAAAACCATAGCTTGTGATACATGGTCATGAAATCAATTTGATGAGTTGAAAGCAGCATTTAAAAAAGGGAATGGTGGAGACTGGAATGAGATGGAATTGAATAGAATGGGATGAAATCAAGTGGGATGGAATGAAGTTGGATGGAATGGAGTGGGATGGAATGGAGTGGGATGGGATGGGATGGAATGGAGTGGAATGGAATGGTTTGAAGTGGATTGATGTGGGATAGAATGATGTGAACTGGAGTTGAATGGAATGGCACTGCATGTTAAATATCAGAGAGCATTGCAAGAAGCCAGAGGAAGAATGTTTCATGAAACTATGTCTTAGTTACGAACATAATATGTGTGAGTACTAGGTGTTGTAATGAAAAGAAAATTTCATACAATGGGTGGTGGAGAAAAAAGCTGGAAATCCACTGGCCTAACTCTGTGGTTCCCAAGCTTTACTGCATCAGAGTCTCCTGGAAGGCGTGCTAAAGCACAGGGTGCCAGGCCCTGTCCCCAGAGTTTCTGGTTCTGTAGGTCTGAGTTGGGCCTGAAACTTTGCTCACAAGCTCCCAAGTGCACTGATGCTGCTGTTCCAAACCATGTTTGAAAACCACTGAGCAAATGACCCCGTCTCATAGGTGAAGAGACTGAGATTCAGAGAGAAAGTAATACACCTACGATCCACAGCTGGTATGATTAAGAGCTAGGATACAGACTCAATCTGTCTGACCCCAGAACTGTAAACCATGTTATGCTCAGTTTAGTTTTGGAAATAATCCGTCTTCAACAAGTGACTCTGGCATCTCTGTATATTTTGTGTTTGTTTCTATATTTTTTCCTCCAAGGCCTATATAAATTGCCTGAGATAGAAGAAACATTGGCACTGGCAAGCCCAACCCCCTTATTACTTAGATGGGTACTTAGTCCCCGGAAGGAAAGAGAAACACAGGCTTGGTGAGAAGTTGGACAGCATCCTTAGCCTTCATCAGTCTTTACAAGCCTGCCTCACCTCCTTCTCTCAACAACTCTATATGTGGGTCTTAATTGGAGTCTTGACATGTGCGTGGCTTGGTCTCATGAGGATTCCACCCTGAGGAAAAGCCTCTTTGCCCAGGAATGTTCTCTGTATCAACTCTGATTCCGGAAGAACCCTCATAGTGGCCTACATATGGCACTTCCTAGCTTGGGACATTGAGTGTAGTATTCAGAGGATGCTTTTTATTTCTTCTACATGTAGCTAAGTGGAAAGAGCAATAGCTATGGGATTAGACAGAGTTGGGTCAAATCCTGGGTCCATTACTATGTGATCCTGAGCCATCTACCTGCTTAATTCATGTCTTGATTTGACATCTTTTGTGAAAGTGAAAGTTGCTTAGTCGTGTCTAACTTTTCTGCAACCTCAAGGACTGTAGGCTGCCAGGCTCCTCTGCCCATGGGATTTTGCAGGCAAGAATACAGGAGCGGGTTGCCAATCCCTTCTTTAGGGAACTTTCCCAACCCAGGGATTGAACCCAGGTCTCCTGCATTGTAGGCAGATTCTTTACTGTCTGAGCCATATCTTGATTTGACATCTTTTGTGCAGTACTGCTGCTGCTTCTGCTAAGTCGCTTCAGTCGAGTCCAACTCTGTGCGACCCCATAGACGGCAGCCCACCAGGCTCCCCCATCCCTGGGATTCTCCAGGCAAGAACACTGGAGTGGGTTGCCATTTCCTTCTCCAATGCATGAAAGTGAAAAATGAAAGTGAAGTCGCTCAGTCGCGACCCCATGGACTGCAGCCCACCAGGCTCTTCCGTCCATGGGATTTTCCAGGCAAGAGTACTGGAGTGGGGTGCCATATATCTTCATCCATGGGATTTCCCTGGCAAGAATACTGGAGTGAGTTGCTAATCCCTTCTCCAGGGGATCTTCCAACCCAGGAGTCAAACCCAGGCCTTCTGCATTGCAGGCAGATTCTTTACCATCTGAGGCATGTCTTGATTTGACATCTATTGTACAGGACTAGAAATACGTATAACCTCATAGGTACTTTCTGAATATTAAATAACATATCTAAAACACTTAGCATGACACTTGGTACAGGAGGAACCCTCAGTAAGTAGCAAATAGCATACTCCTTGTTCATTCACGCACAAATATTAATTGAGTACCTACTTTGTTTCAGGCACTGTGCTATGTATACCAAAGCTACAAAGACAGTAAAGAATCCACCTGCAATGCAGGAGGCCCAGGCTCAACCTGGGTGGAGAAGATCCCCTGGAGAAGAGAATGGCTGCCCACTCCAGTATTCTTGCCTGGAGAATCCCATGGTGGGGTTGCCAAGAGTTGGACACAACTGAATGTCTAAGCACACACACACACTGGTCCTGCCTTTAGGCAGCTCACACTATTTGCTCAACTAATCTACCCGTCCCCACTCTCTAATCCCATGCCCTTGGCAGACATGGCTACTTGACCGTTTTGTATCATTTCATACTGAGCTCAATATGCACTTTAACTTGCTTCTCCACATGGCAATTCAGGCAGTGTTGCCCAGCAGATGGAGTGACTGTAAACCCCTGACTTCTCTGCTTTCCTTAGTTTAGTGGCTGGGACTTAGGAATGGACAATTACAGTGGTGTGTGGTAAATGCCATGATAGGGGAAAAGAGAGATCCTCAGATTCTGTGTGAGGGTTGCTCCATTCTCTGGGAGAGCATGCTGTATAAGGCTTCCAGAAGGAGCTGAGTCTGGAAGGACAGATATGGAGTTAATTAGATGTAAAGGAGAGTTGGTGATCAGGGAGATGGGGGAATAGCATGTATACTTCAGACATACAAGACAGATGAGCAAACAGGCAGGTCTCTCTTTCTCTCTCTCTGTCTTCATCTCCATCTCCATCTTTACCTCTCTCTCCATCTCCATCTCTTTCTCTCTCCCCAAATCCATCTCTTTCTCTCTCTCCATCTCTCTCTCCACCCCCATCTGCCTCTCCATCTTTCTCTCCATCTCCTCCTATGTGTTCTGGAGGCAAGAGAGAGCAATGGGGGCATTTGCGGAACTGTAAGGAGGAACCGGGTGTAGGCAAAGGCTGTATTGAGACTGCAACAGTAAGGAGAGGCCTTTCTGGCCATGCTGAAGTCAGGGGATCATCACTGTGCCCCTGGGAGCAGGCAGGCAGCACTGCCTGAGTGGAGAGAAAGCTGAACTGATGCAGATTAACCTGGAGAAAAGAAGCCAACAGGCAAGCAATGTCTCTCCTCGGGATGAAAACCCCTGAATTCAGTGGAAAGATTTAAGGGCTAATGGAACCATTTCTCTGTTTCATACGGTAGTAATCCAGGTCCCTCAGGATCCAGCACAGAACCTGATTAGTGCTGGGCCAAAACCGCCCAGAGCGCCCATTTCCATCACGAGCTGACTGCGGGCTACACTCTAATGGGATTGTTTGAAAAAAATGCCATCCCTGCTTTAAAAGTATGTCCTTCTCACTGAACCCGAGCTCTGTTGCTATTGTGAGGGGATTGGGGGCCCGGCAAAAATATTTACTGTCCTGCTCTTGGGGTTGATTGGCTTTGAATTTTGGCTGTGGAACTTTCAGCGTTAGAGTAGAGGAGTAGAAAGGAAGTGGCATGGATCTAGAGAACTAGCCTGCTGGTTGAACGACGCAGCATGCCTCTGAGAGAGGGTCTGGCATTCAGACTCGGCTCATGTCTGGGTGACCTTGAGTTTCACCTTTCTGGGCCTCAGCTTTCTCACTTGCAGAATGGAGAAGTTGGAGTTGTACTATCTAAATGTCCTTCCATTTGTAATATTTCTTGTTTAGACAGCAATCACTTGGGAGATTTGGTTTGTAAGGAGTTTGATCAGCAAATTGCCAGACTCTGTTCTCATCCATCAGAGGGATATACACTGCTAACATGCTTTATCCAAATTTGCTGCTGTGATCAGAAGCAAGCTATTTGGTGCAAAAAAGTTAGACATTGTTGGCAGATCCCCGTAGCATGTGCTGTGTCCCTACAGTTTGCTTTTAAGTTTCTTGTGTAAAACTCCAAATGTGCGTTCCAGGGAATATTTAATTTGGGGATAACTTTCTTGGCCAACCTGCAAAAACCCTGTTTAGCCCTTAATGAAACTAAAGTAATTTTGGTTTTATGGGACCAGGCTGATACTAGTACTATTTTTAAAGAATATCCTGGAGTTGGGCCCTTTCATGAGCTAGCCTGGAACAGTAGTGCTATGATGGGGTTCCCATGGAACAGTCCTATTGCTTTAGCTTGAAATAGTGTTGATTTTGACAGGTTAACTTGGAATGAGACTATTTAACTTGGAATGAAACTTGGTGAGCCTGGGAAACTATCTGTAGAACAGCATTGTCCAGTTGTCTGAGGATAAGAGGACGCTGAGGGTGTGTACCTTCTCCGGCAGTTGCATCAATCATGTGTGGGAAGGTGTGCTCCTGATTGTCCAAGAAAAAAGGGAGCCCCCTGCTGGATGGAGGACTGCCCTGCTGTAGTAGCCACAAGCATATCAAGATTCAGTTCAGTTCAGTCGCTCAGTCGTGTCTGACTCTCTGCGACCCCATGAATTGCAGCACGCCAGGCCTCCCTGTCCAATACCAACTCCCGGAGTTCACTCAGACTCACGTCCATCGAGTCAGTGATGCCATCCAGCCATCTCATCCTCTGTCGTCCCCTTCTCCTCCTGCCCCCAATCCCTCCCAGCATCAGGGTCTTTTCCAATGAGTCAACTCTTCACATGAGGTGGCCAAAGTACTGAAGTTTCAGCTTCAGCATCACTCCTTCCAAAGAACACCCAGGGCTGATCTCCTTCAGAATGGACTGGTTGGATCTCCTTGCAGTCCAAGGGACTCTCAAGAGTCTTATCCAACACCACAGTTCAAAACCATCAATTCTTCAGTACTCAGCTTTCTTCACAGTCCAACTCTCACATCCATACATGACCACTGGAAAAACCATAGCCTTGACTAGACGGACCTTTGTTGGCAAAGTAATGTCTTTGCTTTTCAATATGCTATCTAGGTTGGTCATAGCTTTTCTTCCAAGGAGTAAGCGTCTTTTAATTTCATGGCTGCAGTCACCATCTGCAGTGATTTTGGAGCCCCCCAGAATAAAGTCTGACACTGTTTCCACTGTTTCCCCATCTATTTGCCATGAAGTGATGGGACCAGATGCCATGATCTTCGTTTTCTGAATGTTGAGTTTTAAGCCAACTTTTTCACTCTCCACTTTCACTTTCATCAAGAGGCTCTTTAGTTCTTCTTCACTTTCTGCCATAAGGGTGGTGTCATCTGCATATCTGAGGTTATTGATATTTCTCCTGGCAATCTTGATTCCAGCTTGTGCTTCCTCCAGCCCAGCATTTCTCATGATGTACTCTGCATATAAGTTAAATAAGTAGGGTGACAATATACAGCCTTGATGTACTCCTTTTCCTATTTGGAACCAGTCTGTTTTTCCATGTCCAGTTCTAACTGTTGCTTCCTGACCTGCATATAGGTTTCTCAAGAGGCAGGTCAGGTGGTCTGGTATTCCCATCTCTTTCAGAATTTTCCACAGTTATCAAGATTAGTCCATCCTAAAGGAGACCAGTCCTGGGTGTTCATTGGAAGGACTGATGCCAAGGCTGAAACTCCAATACTTTGGCCACCTCATGCAAAGAGTTGACTCGTTGGAAAAGACCCTGATGCTGGGAGGGACTGGGGGCAGGAGGAGAAGGGAATGACAGAGGATGAGATGGCTGGATGGCATCATCAACTCGATGCATATGAGTTTGGGTGAACTCCGGGAGTTGGTGATGGACAGGGAGGCCTGGTGTGCTATGATTCATGGGGTCGCAAAGAGTTGGAGCGACTGAACTGACAGGTAGAATAGAATCAAAAGTCTTCATTTTTTAAAAAATGAAGGTGCTTTCTCTGGTATTAAATGATCGTTATTTCTCCAGAAGATTTTAATGATTTTAATTGCTGTTAAATAAAATTTAATTAACTAGCTCCCCCAAAAAGCCTCTAAAATTTCAGATTCGTGAAGAAAGATTAAGAATGAAACTCTGGGCTTTTTGTGTGTTGGAAGGTTGTAGAAAGGGGAACTGGAGAAAACGTCCTCCGTTTAGGGCTTTTGTAAAAGTTTACAGCTGAACCCTGAGAATGGAAGATGATATAACATTAATCACATTCATTTGAGGATTCAGTATGGTTTACACTTTATGTCTCACTTGATCCTCAAACATACGGTAGACATTTTACAGTTGGGGAAACTGAGGTTCAGCTTATTAGTGGGGGAGCTGCAATTAGAACTGAGATACCCAAATTCCTTTACTTTTTCTAATATCTTAGGATTAGAAATGGTATTTTCCCAAGGGATGAACCCCGAAGGTAATCAGTAGAGAGGAAATTAAACAGTTAAAGTTCTGATGGTACAGCACCAACTGGTCCCTATAATGTATGATGCTTTCTGGGGAGACGCAGGGGTCTAGAAATACACATAAATGTCAGCTTCATTAAAATGCAGTTTACAAGAGAGAGTTCAGTTAGCTGAATTTCTTGTTTCCATGAGAGAGTGATGATGATAGTAATTTGGTGCTGTGTGTGTTTGGTATTTCATTTAAATTTTTATAGCACTATGCCAGATGGGAAGACAGACAGCATTTGTGAAAGCCTTGTGGCTGCGCTGGGTGATGGGCCAAAGTAACAGGTCAGACTTACCATTTTGTCTGTATTGGTGGGATTTCTCCTCCTGTGACCTCACTGTGGAAAATCCATTGCACCTGCCCACAGCTCCTTGTTTCTTCCACCAAATGCCCCTATTGGGCCTGTCCCTGAGATGTGACTGGCGGCGACACCCTTGGCAAGAGGGATCATTTCCAGTTCGGGGGTGAATGGGCTTGCCTGCCATCCCTCGCTTTTATGTCTGAAGGTCTGGGAACAAGGTGGAGGTGTGCAGGTGCTGGAGCCAGCTGCTGCTCAGAGCAGATGAGCGTTTCCTGGAACTAGTCCCAGACGATGAATCGCTTTTGTGGTACAGAGAGATGCACCGGAAAATTGTCCATTCACCATGCCCACTCTTTGCCTCTTGAATGCACTGACGCTTGCTTATTCTCAGCTCCACGTGGCTCAGGAGTGAGCTGCACAGAAGGCTCTGAATGAGCCATGGGTGGAGCCCAGCAGAGGCTGTCAGTTAGGCAGGGAGGGGAAAGGGAGATGTTAAGGACACTTCACTGGGCAGAGATGGCCTCCACCCCTGCTTCTTTCTAAAATTCTTACCGGTAATCACTGTAGAGAACTTGGAAAATACAAAGTTACAAGGAAAAATCAATTGTTTCTAGACTTGTTACTGAGAAGAAAAGCATATTTTAGATATAACTCCTGTAAATTTGAGAATGTCTCTCTCTTTTCCTGTCCCCCATGATCCATACCTCCCCCCTCCCTCCCTTCCCTTCCTCTTTCCTCCCTTCCTCTCTCCCCTTCCCTCCCCTCCTCTCCTCTCTCCTTCCTTCTCTCCCTCTCTTTCTTCCTTTCTATCTGCATCTAAATTGGGATCATGTTGTAGTATAGTTTTGTGACTTGATTTTTAAATTGTATTCACATGCTCCCATGATAAGATGTTCTTTTCAGATTAACATTTTTAATAGCTCATGGATAATTTTTTTAGATGAACCATAACTTACCTAACCAATAAGGCATAACACTCTGTAAATATACCATATCTAATCCATTATCTACCATTGGACATTTAGGCTGTTTTCAGTTTTATTAAAAATAATAAATACTATTTTAATAAGCATCTTTGAACATAAATCTTACTTGGAATTTCTGATCAGAAATGTATCTCTGATCCATCTCTAGAAGTGGGTAAAAACTATGAACTTAAACAAAACAAAAAAAATACTTGTGATGCTCATGGCTGCCTTGCTTTCCAGGAATTTTTGTACCGATTTACGTTTCCTTTGGTGGTCAAAAAGCTTGTTCCCTTACACCCTGGATGGACAGATTTTCCTTGAGAAACACATAAAACTAAGAGTAAGTTAAATGGAGAGACCTGACATCCAACGTTGTCCAAAAAACATCAGGAAATATCTTTTTTCTCATGAGAATCTGTGGATTCTCAGAACCGCTGGTGCATCAGAATGACTTCTTATTGCTAGGATCAGTGTCCTGTCCCTGGGATGGGCTGTCTGAAGGTGGATGATAAATCTGTGATAAATCTCAAAAACTGGAAGCTATTATTACGGCTATGTTTCTAGGTCCTTTCTGCTGTTATTTCATTCTGAGGTAGCTGCTTGTACCCTATTTTTTGGAAGAGGAAATTGAAGTGCCAAGAGGTTATATGAAATACAGATGACATAACTGTTGAGTGCAGAGATTTTGAAAATGAAGATCTGATGTTTGATTTCCTGCATGCTCTGTCTGGGACCTTGGACCTGTATAATAGGAACAACCCAACTTAACTCATGGGACTGTCCTATGAGTTCTCATGAGGATTAAATGAGGGAATTTCATGCAATGCTCCTGGCATCATACCTGGTAGATGGAAAGTACTCAAAAACTTGTAGGCGTTTTGCCCAAGTGGCAGAGTTGGAAGCAAACCCAGACAGCGTGACACCCAAATCCCCACCCTTTCCGGGAACCCATTTCCCCCCAAAGATTGGTGGCTGCTCCCCTGGCTCTACTTCTGGCCCCAAGAATGCCCATGAATCAAGAATAAGCTGCAGCAGGCCACCAGGGTGAGGCAGATGTGGTGGGAAGGCCATCTGTTTAGACTATGAACTTTGGCCTTTGCCATCAGTTCTGTGGGATGGGGCAGAGGATAGCAAGGGCCTTAAAAGATTGGCCTCTGGTGACCAGAGAATCATATATTCTCTGCCAGGATGAGAAGAAAAGACCTACCTTTCCTAGAGCCCAGCTGTGCCAACCCTGTAATTAAGCCATCTGGTCCACCAGAGCCACATCCCCACATAGTCTGCGGTGCTGGTTGCTGTGTTCCTCATCTCTAGCATTCTACCACGGCCTCCAGCCTCACCTCACCTGGTGCACTCTCACCTGTTTGCAGGGTCCTGGCAGGCTTTTCCTTGGCAAATCTGGCAGGAGTTGGAAAGAGCAAGGTCGGAAAGGAAGAGAACCACTGAAATCCAAAAGTTGTGGTCTTGATCTGGCTTCACTTGTTTCTGGCTGTGCCGCAGTTTCTCCTTACTCTGTATTTTCTTACTGCATTTCTTTCAGGTTTTTATTTTTTCCTTGTTGTACTGAATTTTTCCAGCCAGGCAACTCTGGCCAGTTGTACTAAAGCCCCAAGAGAGGCTCTCCCTTTGCTTCTCTGTTTTCTTAAAAGGAGGCAAGAATGCAAAATAAGGCTACCCTTGTGTCTCTGTTGTCACCTCTGCCTCTTTGTTAACACTACAAGAGGAGGGTTGCCAGTCCTGGAGATCACTGGCACTGAACTTGCCCTTGGCTAGCAGGTCAACCCAGACCTTGCCAGGCAGCCCTTACACTGACTCATGGGAGTTTGTTTCTGCAAAGACTCCCTGTCTCCCTGGGGCTGAGGAAGGTTGGAAACCCCTGAAGAACTAGTGAATCAGTGCTGGTTGAGCCACAGGGCTTCCGGTAGCTGTTGACTACCCTGAGAACTCACTAAAAGTGTCGCGAGTGTTCCCTAGACAGCCTCCAGGAGAATCAGAATGACTCAAGTGACATTTCTGTACCATAAGCTCACTGGAACCCTATTACCCAGATGAGGGTTCTGGTAGGGGGCAGGTGGTACACCAAAAAGTATTGGTTGGAGACGGCTTAATCAAGGGACTGTTTACAAGTGCACGGGCAGCGTTAAGGGAACCAACAGGAAAAGCAGGAGCTGTGCCAAGCCCCAGGCTTGAGGGCTGAGGGGAGAAAGCTGTAGCCTTGGACAAGGGGCTCCCAGACAGCAGCCTTGGCCTCAAGGTGAAGAATGAGACAGTTTGGCAGGGAGGGAGCTGGGGAATTAGCCCCTCCCCCAACCCCTCTTTCTCCTTTATTCCTTGTCGGGCAAGGCCTCTTGTTGGCCTGGAGGGCAAGGGAGTCTGCAGAGTCAGCTTCTGAGCCAGAGCAGGGTGGAGAAGTGTGGAGAATGGTGGGGCTAAAGGAGAAAATCAGACCCCTCCAAATTCTCTCATTTTAATGAAGGTCATTTGCATCTGCATTGAAGTTTGCCTTCTGCGTCTCTCCCCCACCTCCCTTTCTGGTGACTTTCCCAGCACCCTTGGCTACGTCCTCATTTATCAGTACCATTCTGAACACTGCACACAGAGAGCTGGGGCTCCCTGTAAACTGCTCACATTAAGGAGTCAGTGGCTTTCCTGGTGCAAATTACTCAATCCTTCCAAGTCTCCATTTGCTTCTCTGTGAATTGGATATAATACACCCACCACAGCAGGTGGGTGAGTGAGAAAAATGATTATAATGCCCTGAACCAGGGCACAGGGTCGGTGCCCAGCTAGTCACGGTAGCAACAAGAAGCAAGAGCAGCAACTGTTTGTTGAGCGCTTACTCTGTGCCCGATGTGTGTTATGCCCTTTAGGGCTGTCTGTGGATTTAGTTCTCCCCAGTGGATGACACATGCTGCCCATCATGGTTTTATCAGTGCAAGATGCAAGGGGTAGAGAAATTAAGCAGTTGTCTGCAGTCACACCGAGAGCCAATGATGGAGCGGACCCAGGAGTCATCGTTGTAACCGTGACCCTCTACTGCTTCTTGGTGGTGATTACCTCACCATCCCCCTCTTCATTTGGGATTCACTTTCGATTTCCAACTAGTCGAGAGTAAACATGAAGAGGCGCTGCTTAGCCCAAGCAGTCTGGTAGAATCCCACCCCCTGTGGTGCTTGACTGTGGCTGCCTGGCCACCCACCTGCTTCCAGAGCCCCTAGAGCCTTCCGTGCCGCTGCCAGCTTCACTCGGTTCCTCTTCCCACAGATGCTGCCCTCAGATCCCCTGTCCTGCTGAGGCCTTCACCACAGTTAGAGCCACCAGCTAGCTGAGAACCACAGATCTGTTGAAATTTAAAAAAAAAAAAAAAATTAAAAAAAAACAGAGGTTCAGGGTGAAAAGTACCTTGCTTTTAAACTTAGTGATGAATTTCTGCTCATTTTTTCCATTTTGGTTCTGCTCCAAACATTGTTGCTTTCGTCTGTGTGTTATTGATCAAGTATCGTGTCATCTCTGGGTCTCAGTTTGCCCATCTGTAGAATGGGGAGATTAGACTATGTTCTCCATAATCCGTTTGAACTCCATTATTCTATAGCAAGCTGAGTGTGTCAGGACAAATACAGGGAAGTGAACCCAGAGGACATGTGGAGAAGCACATGGATTCCAAAACAAGGCTATTCATTCAAATCCCAGCTCCAACTTTTACTTGCTGTGTGACCTTGGCCAATTTAATCACTCTGTCTTAGTTTCCTCATCTGTAAACTGGGGATAATTCGAAGATTTACCCTACAGAGTTGTCCTGAGACATCAGTAGTGGATTTTTGCAAAATGCTGAGAACAATGCCTCAATGTAGATATGACATGGAAATGAGAGTTATTAATATTATTAGTAGTAATGCTATTACTTAGTGGCTCAGTGGTAAAGAATCTACCTACAATACAGGAGCCACAGGAGACTCTGGCTGCATCCCTCGATCAGGAAGATCCCTCGGAGAAGGGCATGGCAACCCACTCCAGTATTCTTGCCTGGAGAATTCCCACGGACAGAGGAGCCTGGTGAGCTTCAGTCCGTGGGGTCAC
The DNA here is from genome assembly GCF_019923935.1 of Bubalus bubalis. Lineage (NCBI taxonomy): Eukaryota > Metazoa > Chordata > Mammalia > Artiodactyla > Bovidae > Bubalus > Bubalus bubalis. The sequence continues at coordinate 105,955,597 of NC_059161.1, read as the reverse complement.
AGATAACTGACGCAGCTTAGCATGCATGCAGTAATGCTATTATTATTGAATCCTGGTGCCACACAGGGCTAGTCTGAAGCCTCACTCTGTCAGCCCAAGCAATTGTGTTCATCAGTTTGGGTCCCGATTGTGACTTCACTTTCACTTTTCACTTTCATGCATTGGAGAAGGAAATGGCAACTTACTCCAGTGTTCTTGCCTGGAGAATCCCAGGGTTGGGGGAGCCTGATGGGCTGCCGTCTATGGGGTCGCACAGAGTTGGACACGACTGAAGCGACTTAGCAGCAGCTGCAGCAGCAGCTAGACTAAGGGCTTGCAGGTTGTCGGGAAGATCAAATCGGGTGATGTTTGTAAGCGCCTGGCTCATCCTAGGCCCTCAGGAAGTGTTACTGCCTTCCTCCCTGGAGCTGCTTCTCCATGGCCCTTGTCTCCTGGTTGATTCTGGCAGTGCTATAAACAAACTCAGTGGTGCCTGCTGAGAAGATGATACTCTGCCCGAAGTTTTGATAATAAAACCATCATTTACTCAGCAATGGCAGCCAAGCCTGATGCTGCCTGCCCTCCTATGTGGGGTCCCCCCAGCAGCTCAGCTGTGTGACCCACAGAAGCACCGTGATTAACTGGAGGCTGTTCCACTCTGGGTGAAGAGCCTACTCTGTGCCACAGGCCAGCAGGTTTTCCAGATGAGAAGACAGAGGACCCATAGGAATCTTCCCGGGGCTCCCAAGAAAGCAGCCAAGCTGGGATCGGAGCCAAGGTTTCTGAGTTTAGAATTCTGGCTTAGACTCATACAGCTTCGTTGGTCCTGATTTACCCAGTTGTTCTTTGAGGTGCGAGCCAGCTGAAGCCAGGAGCTGGAGCTAATATGTCTTGCATTCATGCATGCTCAGTCACTTCAGTCGTGTCTGACTCTTTGTGACCCTATGGACTCCAGCCTGCCAGGCTTCTCTGTCCATGGGATTCTCCAGGCAAGAATACTGAAGTGGGTTGCCACACCCTCCTCCAAAGGATCTTCCTGATCCAGGGATTAAATCCGCGTCTCCTGCATCTCCTGCATTGCAGAGGGATTCTTTACCACTGAGCCACCAGGGAAGCCCAGTATGGCTTGCAGAGGCCGGGGGTCGGCGGGCGGGGGAGGTTGGGGGGGGTGTGGGGGGGTTCCTATTTGGGTCTGTTTCCTGCCAAGTTAAGCTTGCTTTGTTCCATGCATCTGACAGAATCCTTACCCATTGCTAGAACCCTTACAAATAGATCAGAAATGGGCCCAAGTTAGATGACTCAGTACAGAGTCATTTCCATGAAATGAAATGCTCATACTCTGAGGTAGGAGTGTAAATTGGCACAGATGTGGGTAAAGGGGAAGAGGCCTGGTAGTACCCTGGCCACTAAATTTCTTTGAAAATGCATGCCCAATCATGTGGTACACTAGTCAGTATATTTGTTCAGCTGTTTTTCAGAGAAACTTCAAATACAATTGATCTAAATAGCACTGAAGTTAATTATTCTTTCCTGCAGGAGTCTGTGATGATCCCTCTGTGGCTGAACCTAGAAGTTACTCATGTTAGTGCCTGGTCCCATTGGTCAGAAGCTCATCACGTGCACTTAGCTGGGGGGGAGGGGAGCCTGGAAGATTGAGTCCCTCTTTCAGAAGTGGGTGTAGCAGATACCCTGCTACATGACCAAAATCCCTCTTCAGGGCTGACATCCCATCCCCAGATCTGGGAATATTGGTCACTGAGAGCACACCACTGTGGCTGTCTCTGGCCACTGCCCAGAGCCACAGGGAACCACCTTGCCCAGGATCACACCCCCTTCCAGAAGGAGGCCATTTTTGCCAGTACCTGGCTTATGCAGGCAGAAAAAATTCCCGGCCCCCTTGCCTCAGTTTGGGACAACTCTGAAGGGCATTCCAGCTCCAGAGGTCCTCTAGGGGCCTGGTTGGAAGAGCACTGCAGGCCCAGTGTGCCTTCCTCACTTGCTTGTAGGTGGCTCTCCTGAGGTCTCTCCCCAGTAAACCTCTGTCTGCACACTCTACGCCAGAGACAGGTTCAGGGAACCTAAACTGAGAAATCTGGGTTCTCTATCACAGAAGAAGTGAGAGGATGTCGGGAACAAACAGTCCGTGTCGCCTACTGCAATCCCATTTTTCACACTGGCTCTGACTCTCACTGACTCTCACAACTTGCAGTTGTGCCCCAGGGAGCAGGCTCAGGCTGCTCTGGCCCTGCAGAGTGTGAGAGTGCAAACACGAACAGCTTAGTGAACTGCAGTGTGGCCAAACCATGGAGCGTGGTAGGAAGACTGCGAAGGTTCTAGATTGGCTGCATTCCATATTCTCCAAAGCTTATTGACTGCGAAAAGGAACTTGTAGAAAGATATAGACAATATGATTACCATTTTATTAAGAAGGGGCAAATACTACAAACATGCATAGCCATTAAAATAGTATGTAAGTGTTCAGAAAAATAGCAGAAGGTTGACGTGGAAGCTGCTCTCAGGGGCTACCTTTAGGTGAGGGGATGAGAGACTTCGGATGTGGGTATCAGGAGGGGGTGAGGACTGGAGCAGAATGGTCTGAGGAGCTTGAAGCCTTACCTGTAACATTTTGTAAAAAGAATATATTGGAATACGTTCGTGGTTGATTTGTTCTGTTAGAAATTTACATTAAAAAAGAAAAATGAAAATCCATTTTCAGTCATTGAAATCAAAATCAAAGTCATCTTCTGAAGCCAGATGAAAAAAGTCAACTTTGCTTTCCAAAGAGAGCCCTTTCTTTTTTCTTTCAAGAGACTTTGAGCCCTCGGGCAGTTCACTCTGCCTCTGTAGGCCTCGGTTTCCCCATCTGTGATGTGACAGTCACAGATCCCATCCCAGCTGTTGTGAGGTTGAACTGAGGGACAGCTTCCAAAGCGGTTAGCCCCATGCTGGGCACACTGTGAAAAAAGTGGTGGGTGGACTTCAGGGAAGGCTCCCCCTGACCCCGCTTCTAGAGAAGACAGCCTGGCAGCCTGGATGGGGCTCAAGCTGGTCCAGTGAACAACTGGCCCAGCCTGACTGGCCAGCAGCCAGCACTTTCCATTACCTTCAGGTGGGCCTGGGTCAAGCCCCCGGGAAGGGGAGAGGTCCATTCCCTGGTCACAGCCCACAGCTGTGAGGGTCAAGACACGCTGTTCCCGAACTTTCCAGGTGTTCTGAGGCCGTCTCTGTTTCTGGGAGATGAGCAGCCGTGTGTGTAGCTGCCAAGGATGTTTTGTATTATGTCAAAGCGTTTGGGTGGCTTTTCTGTCCTCATCTTTCTCAGGATGAAGAGGACAAAGCCTGCCTTTCAGGGCAGCCCCGGCAGACCAGAAGGGCTTTGAGATCATGAAATGCAAATCCCAGCCGCTTTTGAACCGCATCGGAAGGCGGAGCTGCTGAATTAAATTAACATGGCCCATAAATACAGAGGTTAAAAAACGGGAAACCAAGTGTTCAGAGGCTTTTGTCCAAAGGAAAAATAATCACAGGACAATGGTCTATTTTGTTTGAATTACAGGCCGGGCTGATATCTAGCCCAAGCCTGGCAATATTTATGTTGAAAACTGCTGTTTGCAGAGCACTGTTGTCCTGATTCATCTCTGCGGGGAGTCCCTCAGAGCAAAGCAAACTGGGCAAGGGACGCCTCTGCCTCCTGCTGACCCGCCTGGTTCTGCCCTTGATTGCCGGACAGCGCTAGTGTTTGGCTGTCTGAGGAGAGGAGCAGACGTGGATGAAGGAGAGGGGTCTAGCACACACAGACCAGGGACCCGTTGACAAAATTTAGCCTGCAAAAAATGTATTTTTAGAAATATTTAAATCCATCCTGCTTCTCTTTAGAAATCAAAAGAGCTGATACCATTTGACCTGTACAGTCATAGAAATCACAGGGGCTGAGGAGTAGCTGCCCCTGTAGTCAGAGCACTCTGTTAGCCCCAGTCCACACTGCTCCCTTTCGCTTCCCAACCCTGAGGCTGAATGTCAGTTACCATTAAGAGTATACCTGTTACTGTTTAGCTGCAAGTCATGTCTGACTCTTTTGCGACTCTATGGACTGCAGCCTGCCAGGCTCTTCTGTGTGTGGGATTTCCTAGGCAAGAATACTGGAGTGGGTTGCCATTCCCCTCTCCAATGAGTGTGTGTGTGTATATATATATATATATCTCTCACACTTGTGCTATATATACTCTGGAATGGGTTGCCATTTCCTTCTCCAGGGGATCTTCCCGACCCAGGGATCAAACCTGGGTCTCCCACATTGCAGGCAGATGCTTTTACTGTCTGAGATATAATTTTGATGGAGTCAAATGAAAGTGAAATTCTCTCAGTCCCATCTGACTTTTTGTGATCCCATGGGCTAGTTCTCCAGGCCAGAGTACTGGAGTGGGTAGCTTTTTCCCTTCTCCAGTGGATCTTTCCAACCCAGGAATTGAACCAGGTCTCCTGCATTGCAGGCAGATTCTTTACCAGCTGAGCTATAAGGGAAGCCCTAACTCTTGTGCTATTATTTATTTAATAGGCAAAACAATTGCCCAAACTCATGACACATTAATATATAAGAAGATGTGAGCTAAATCATCCAGAGACTCCTTTGTTTGCTTCCTTAGAGCTGGGCTGCTTTTCTCCTATGGGTACTTTTGTTTCCAGTCACTGGGCTATTGCTGAAACTTCTAGGCCTAGATATGGGCCTTGGTGCTTGACCGACTGATCCTAGGCAGCCATCCCATCTGTCCCCCACTTTTGCCCCCAGTGTCCTTCTGTGTGAAAAGAAAGGACGTTATCTCTCCAACTATGTTTCGGATGACATTAGCTCTGTGGGACATGAATAGGGTTCACTGGAAGGCGTGTTAGACCCAGTCAAGTCGACCCCCATATGCAGGCCTTTCCAGGGCCCCTGATGAACTGACGTGCATCTGCTTCTCAAATGAATTTACCAGGGAAGTGACTCATGGAGCATCTTGGGGCACTGGTGTTGTCTGGCTTGGATTTGGGGAAGTGAAGTATGACGACCAGGTTCCCAGCCAGGAGGAAGGCTCAGTGCTGGAGTGTAACCCACCGCATCCTCACCCTGGGTCAGGGCATCCTGCCCAGTACCAGCAGGCCCAGTTGCGGACCTTCGTTCCATCCTCGCTCCAGTTTGCCCCTCCTCGCCAAGCATGGGGCATCAAGGGAGGTTCGAAGTTGAGGAATGATCACTCCCCAGCCTTCATCATATCATGTTCCCTAGGGGTCCTTTGCCCCCAAACTGGGTCACAGGAAGATAAGTCGAGCCAGTTTTCAGTCAGGCAAAATGATCTTTGGGGATAAGAACATGAAAACACTTGTCAGGGTGAACCAGCCATTCAGCCCTCCATCGGTGTTGGCAGAGGAACACTGATGAGGCCTTGCTAAGGAAAGATGGCTAAACCCCGTAAGACCTGTCATGTTTATGGCCCTTTTATGTCAGATGGCTGTTCTCTGTCTCCAGCAATGTTTGCTGCTTGCATTACACCAAAAACTCCTAGAGGGCAGGGAGCTGCATCAATTTATTTGCATTATTTATTATATCGTATGCATTCAAACGGTTAATCAAGAAGGATTTATTGAGTAGGGTTGCTGCCCCCTGAGATGTTGGTTCCTCCCTTAGAGTCATAAATAATCCAATGCCCACCGTGTGGCAGAGTGGAAACTCCATAGTTGGATGGAACTGGGACTGAATGGTCTGGGTGGCCTTGGTTACATCACTTCTCTCTGAGCCTTGGTTTTTCTCATCGTAAACTGGGGACTGAGCGAGGAAACTCACAGCCTTCATGAGGATTCCCAGCAGAGCCTGGCACAGAGCAGGCTGCAGGAAATTACTGTTATTATGATGCCTGAAGGTTTACAGGGCTTCTTTTTTAATTCATCATCTCATTTCATTCCCATGGCCTCTCCCTGAGTTAGATAAGGCCGGGGTCAAGACCAACTACATTTTACAAATGTGGAAACAGAAGCTCAGAGAGGTGGAGGGCCTTGCCTGAAAGTTTCTCAGCCAGGAGGAGGGAAGCCAGGATTTAAAGTTTGAGCCTTGGATTCTACATTCTGGGTGGCCTCCATCACAGCCCTAATTCCCCTGTGACAGTGCTCTGTCAAATGCAAACACCATCCAGTACAAAGGCTAATGCATAGCTATCATGACAAATTCAGCATTTATTGCTCCAAGTAACAACTTTTCCTGGAAAGATGTTCTAAAGCCTTCAAAGAGCCCTTAGGAGGATAATAAGGGCTGTGTATTAAAAAGAGTTTTATCAGGTAGAAAATGGTCAGGGTCAACTAGAGAAAGCATGGGTGTCAGGGGAGAGAGGCAGGGCACAGCGCATGAGTTCCCCATGAGGCATGAGGAAGAAGGGTTCACAGAGGGACAGCAGCAGAAAAGCACAGAGGAAACCACAAAGCTCCGCATCAGTGAAGAAAGGGAAGTTCTGGGCCATTGGGTGTGATTGGACAGGCAGGTTCAGAGCCAAAGGCCTGAAGCATTCGCTGATGGAGGGCTTCTGGTGTGAGGAGGTGGGAGAAGAAACTAGGGTTTCCAAGAGGCAACGTCAGAGCAGCCAGCTTGGTGTTCACTGATGGGGAGCACAACGAGGGCCTAACAGACCAAAGTGGAAGAAAAAGGAGGGGGAATAGTTGTTGTTGTCCAGTTGCTAAATCTTGTCTGACTCTTCGCAACCCCTTGGGCTGTAGTACGCCAGGCTTCCCTGTCCTCCACTCTCTCCCGGAGTTCACTCAAACTCATGTCCGTTGGATCAGTGCTGCTATCCAACCATCTCATTCTCTGTTGCTCCCTTCTTCTCCCGCCCTTCCATCTTTCTCAGCATCAAGGACTTTTCCAGTGACTTGGCTCTTTGCATCAGATGGCCAAAGTATTGGAGTTTCAGCTTCAGCATCAGTCCTTCCAATGAATATTCAGGGTTGATTTCCTTTAGGATTGACTGGTTTGGTCTCCTTGCTGTTCAAGGGACTCTGAAGAGTCTTCTCCAGCACCACAGTTCAAAAGCATCAATTCTTTGGCGCTCAGCCTTCCTTATGGTCCAACTCTCACATCCATACATGACTACTGGAAAAACCATGGCTTTGACTGTATGGACCTTTGTCAGCAAAGTGATGTCTCTGCTTTTTATTGTGCTTCTAGGTTTGTTAATTTATCAAATGTTTCATTTGATCAGTCAGTGATAATATATTGAGGACCTACCATGTGCCGGGGTTAGTACTTGCTTCTGCAAGTATAGATATAGCACAAGAAGAAGACAGGACTCAACCTAAGCCTGGACCAAACCAGAAAAAACCAAGGTCTCACCTGCTGCCCTAGCCTGTATGCTGTGCACGCACACACATGCTCACTCATGCATGCACACACATATGCAAACATGCATGCACGTGGCTCTCATGCCCATCTCCTTTTCCTCCTGGTTACCATTACCCCTAGCAGGCATCTCTCCTCCTCTGTCCCAAGGCAAGGCCCCTTTGCTTGTCAGCTCAAAAATTCTGATACTCATGCAATGTCTACTTTGGAAACAAGGTGCCCACCCCCATAATGAGATCATTAAAAATGAGGCTTTGCCAGACATCTGAGGAACTGCTTTTTGTTACATTAGATGGGCACACACTTTTAGCATAGCTCCCAGCTCCCCGAGGTCTCCTGGGATGTTGGCCATCTGGACAGGGCCCATGGAGGTGGGGTGGCTGTTCTCACCAGGTTGCCTGAGCCAGCTCCGTGGGGCTGAGTCTGGAGGGTGGCTGTGAGTTGAGCTGCAGTTCATTTGGTGGCCTGGTCACTGTGCCAGGTATAATTAACTGAGCTGAAAGGAAGCTAAAGACACTTCTCTGACAGAGAGGTCATGGAGGATAAACTCTGATGGGAAATTAACGATGAGAGTCTGGAAACTCCACGAGAGGGCTTTGCCACCACGGCTCTGGTGGCGCACTGGTAGCTGGTCTTCCCACTCCTTACCTAACAGAATGCAGGCACTCATGGGGCTTTTCAGAGACTGTCTCTTCAGGGTGTTTCAAAGAACACTCCACTGCTTAATTATTATTAATAATAATAATAATAACTATCCTCAACAACATGGTTATTGAGCATTTATGTGACGGTTGCTGTGGCAAGTGCTTTATGTACAGTCTTACAGTAAATTGTCAGGTTGAACACCCTACCCACCCACCCATCCATCTATGTACCAGGAGCTGTAACAGAGCTCATTTACCCAAGGATTCAAAATTACTGCCCAACGGAACTGGGATTTAGACCTAACCTCCTACCCATTTCGCTTTTTGACCTGTTAGTAAGTTTTGCATAGAAAAGAAGGTTGGAGGCTGCAGTAGCTCATGGTCTAGGGCAAAGATTGACCCACTATGGCTCATAGCTATGTTTTTAAACAAAGTTTTACGGGAGTACACCTTTTTGTTTACCTTTTGTCTAGGGCTGGTCTCACTTGACAGTTATAGAGTTGAGTGGTTGTATTAATAACTGTATGGTCTGCCAAACCTAAAATATTTACTGTCTGACCCTGTACAGAAAAAGGTTGCCAACCCTGATCTAAGAAAACCCAGGGTTAAACAAAATTCAGCAGGGGTTTCTTTGCTGTACAACTCTTTAGAGCCTTCACTTTACTAACGTGCATTGTGAAGGGCCCAGAGAAGGATCTGGTCTGTGGGACAGCCTCACATATTTGGTTAAAAGACCCCCTTTCATGAGGTATCCTTAGGTGAGCTTTGGGGAGCACTGCAGGGAGTCTGCTGCCTCTCCTTTGGCCAAAAAGAAGCTGGGCTCAGAGAGGGAAGAGTGACTCGCTGCTGGCCATATGGCTTGCATAGGGCTCAGCCAGCACTTCCCAAGGCCATGCTATCCTGTCTGGTCTTTGCCGGCCTCAGCGAGAGTAATTGGTGCTATTCCCATAGCTCCTTCTCCAGAGGGATCGTCCGTGGCAATGGCCAGAGCCGCCCTTTCTTCATTCACTTGCCCATTCACAATGGTGTTCTACAACCCCGTCTTTATGGGGCTTGTTTGTTCAAGTCCAAGAAGAGAGGGAAAAATCATCATACTAATAATGAATGTCAGTTTTAATCAGCTTCATCTGAAGTTATGAGAATTGAATTTCTACCTTTCACTGCATACATTAAATATGGGGCTTTATCTCCTCATGCAGAATTGATTTGCCATAATTCTCTCCTTTGGTCCTTGTCATGTAAATCGTGGTATTTCTCCCCCATTGACTGAATGATGCATAATCTGCAGAAGCAGATTAGAGGTGAGAATCCAGCCTCCCTGAGCAGCTGCTGCTGGGAGCTTTGTCTATCTGTCTTTTCCCATTCATGCTTTCCTTCTCTGGACTCTCTCTTTGGAGCTGCTCACTGGCCCATCGTGCCCTCTGCAGATGGAGCCTGGACAAGAGGGAGAGCAGATGATGGTCTAGGGGGCTGAGCAGTCAGCCTTTGAAGGAACTCTGGAGGCCTCTGCGTGGGAATGTCCAGCTCCTCCAGTGTGGGCCAGGGACTGCGGGATAGTTTACAGGGTTGGCTCTTAGGGCCACTTGCAATTTTTGGTCCACTACTGAATCAGAGCACCAGTATCCCCAAGAATGCCATACCTTTAAGTACTCCCCAAGGGGTCCCCAGAGAATCTCCAGCTTTTGGCATCTGTGCTGGATGGATAAGGACAAAGGTAGCCTCCAGTTGGTGCAAGAACCAGAAGCCAGATAAGGGTCTAGCCTCATAGCTGGGCCTATGAACTGTGGCTTGGAGGCTAGTCCCAGGGCTCTGTGGGAGGGAACAAGGTTTTGGAAGAGCTGTCTCAGACACGTAGGCTGTGTCATTCAGTGAGACCCCAACTGGAGACATCTATATCCATGCTCTGTAAAGCTCTTAAGCCTCACTTTTGTCTTGTAACTATGTCCTGATACCTATCTGAACAATGTTTAAGAGATGGGGTTCTGGAGGCAGAAAGACTTGCGATCAAATCCTGGCTCTTTCATTTACTAATTATGTGATCTTGGACAGATGACCCCTTGAAATTTCTGCTTTACTCATCTGTAAAATTGGGACAATAGTAATACCCATGCCTGTGAGATTATTTGGAAGATTGAAATAATCCCTGTGAAGTATTTAGTGCAAGCTCAGCTCTTAATCGGGAGAAGGCAATGGCAACCCACTCCAGTACTCTTGCCTGGAAAATTCCATGGACAGAGGAGCCTGGTAGGCTGCAGTCCATGGGGTCGCTAGGAGTCGAACACGATTGTGCGACTTCACTTTCACTTTTCACTTTCATGCATTGGAGAAGGAAATGGCAACCCACTCCAGAGTTCTTGCCTGGAGAATCCCAGGGATGGGGGAGCCTGGTGGGCTGCTGTCTATGGGGCTGCACAGAGTCAGACACGACTGAAGTGACTTAGCAGCAGCAGCAGCTCTTAATGGTAAATGTGTAGTAAATGGTCAATATTTCAAGGCTACTCTTGTGACTGTTAAACTTCTATTCTACAATAATGGTGTCTTGAGACATGCCTTTTGGTAAAGTGTATTGACATAGTAGGTAGACCAATGTGCTTTAAAAGGCCATTGAATATCTACAGTGTGTCTCAGGGATGGCCCACAAAGATGGGGAAGGGCAAGAAGGGATCTATCCCTCACTACTTACTTTTAATAGTGAATGATCAATGACAGCTGGTTTCCATACCATCACTCACAGGTTGCCCTTAGCATTAACTGTCAAAGACAGCATCTAGGCAAATAAACAGGAGGTCTGGCTCAGGTGAGAAATTCTTAATGCTTTTCCTAAAGAAAAATGAGAGGAAATTACAAATTACATTTGCCAACATTTGACGGATCATGGAGAAAACAAGGGAATTACAGAAAAACTTCTGCTTTATTGACTATGCTAAAGCCTTTGACTGTGTGGATCACAACAAAGTGGAAAATTTTTTAAGAGATGGGAGTACTGGACTACCTTATAAGTGTCTCCTGAGAAACCTGTATGCAGGTCAAGAAGCAACAGTTAGAATCAGACATGAAATGATGGACTGGTTTAAAATTGGGAAAGGAGTACAACAAGGCTGTATATTGTCACCCTGCTTATTTAATTTATATGAAGAGTACATCATGTGCAATGCCCAGCTGGATGACTCACAAGCTGGAATCAAGATTGCTTGGAGAAGTAACAGCCTCAGATATGCAGATGATACTGCTCTAACGACAGAAAGTGAAGAGGAACTGAAGAGCCTCCTGATGAGCGTGAAAGAGGGGAGTCAACAGGCTGGCTTAAAACTCAACATTAAAAAAAATAAGATCATGGCATCCTCATCACTTCATGGCAAATAGAAGGGGAAAAGGTAGAAACAATGACAGACTTTATTTTCTTGGGCTCCAAAATCACTGTGAATGGTGACTGTAGCCAAGAAATTAAAAAATGCTTGCTTCTTGGAAAAAAGGCTATGACAAACCTAAAAGCAGAGACATCACTTTGCCAACAAAGGTCCATAGTCAAAGCCATGGTTTTTCCAGTAGTCACGAACGGATGTGAGAGCTGGACCATAAAGAAGGCGGAGGGCTGAAGAATTGATGGTTTTGAATTGTGGTGTTGGAGAAGACTCTTGAGAGTCCCTTGGACAGCAAGATCAAAGTAGTCAATCCTAAAGGAAATCAACCCTCAATATTTTTTTGAAAGGACTGATGATGAAGCTGAAACTCCAACACTTTAGCCACCTAACGGGGAAAGCTTACTAATTGGGAAAGACTGTGATGTTGGGAAAGATTGAGGGCAGGAGGAGAAGGGGTGACTGAGGATGAGATGGTTGGATGGCAACATTGACTCAATGGACATGAGTTTGAGCAAACGCCAGGAGATAGTGGAGGACAGAGGAGCCTGGCGTGGTACAGTCCATGGGGTTGCAAAAAGTTGAATACAACTTAGCAGCTGAACAACAGCAACAAATTTTAAATGTATTATCCCTTTATTGAGAAAGCGCTATGTGCAAGCACTATGCTCAGAACTTTATGTTTACTGTAATCTAATTACATTTCACAGCAACCCCCAAAAGTGGTGCCATTTTTATTCCCATTTTACAGATGGTAAAACTAAAGGGCACCTATGTAGCCACTGGAAAGAGGAAGACCTCAGCTCCAAAATCCACATCAAGATGAATTTCCCTTGGACCCCAGAGTAATTATTGAATGAAAAGAAGGCAGTTTTTCTTGAGGGAGAACTCGGCCCAAGTGATGCTTGAGGACAGTGTAAACTGACTGTCAATGGAGGTGGCCTGCTGACGCTGATGATGGGGGATGGTTAGGTCTCAGTGGAGTTGGCGAGAACCTCTCTGACTGCTCGGCACTGTCCTCCCCAGCAGCTTTTGCAAGTCAAAGCAGTTGGCATGGATCCAGTGAGGTCCTGAAAGGCTAAGAAGTCAGCCTGAGCTGGCCGGGTGGGCAGTGACGTGGAGGAGAATCTGTGTCAGCACCACCTTAGCAGTTCTCGGCACAGCTTAGTGCTGCTTATCGCAGGGTAAATGAGGTACTCTTCAAGGCAGGTGGGATAACTTTCAGCCTTGCCCTGAGTGCCGTTCTGCTGGGGAGTTACAGAGACTCTGCAGTCACATACACCTGTATACCTGTGTGTGGTGGGGGAAGCTTTTTGGGAAGGGCTGGGGCTGGCACAGCGGCTAATGCCCCCCACCCCGTGCCTCTTGTCCCTGTGTGCCAATGTCCAGCCCCATGCTCCTGTGCTCTCACAAATGCCATCTTTCACTTATGGAGCCTAGCTTCCTAGGTGCAAGCCCTCCAGCCTGCCCTTTGCTCTAATCAGATCCTACAACCCCTTGTTGTAGGTAAGTCAGTTGAACTGTGAGCCTCCTTGGTTTTCAGGAGGAAAGATGGAAGGACAGAGAGGCAAAGTAATTTGCCCAGGAAGTGGCAGAGTCAGAATTCAAACCATAGTCTCTTGATTCTAAAGCCCAAATGTTTAATTCAGAAGGGTTCATCCTCAGGGTCCTGCCCACCCTGGGGTGTCACAGATTGTGGTGAGATGGGCTTCAAGCGCCGTTATGTCTTCTGTCTCTTGAGTCTGGCAATGTGGGTTTCTCTCTTCTCTATGCCCTTGAATTTGTGACTGTTTACACACACACACACACACACACACACACACACACAAGCTCCCCAGGCCCTCAGAGAATGAATATGCTAATTAAAGTCTGGCTCTCTTTGCACTGTGCTGCCTTTTGCTTTGGGAGGTTGGAGGTGCTTGGGGGTCGGTCACCTCTGCAGCATCCTCAGTTACTGATTCAACCACTTCTCATACACCCTCCGATAACAGGGAGATTGCTTCTAGTTCCATTATTGCAAAACCTGGCTGTTAGCAAGTATCTCTTTCTCAGGAACTGTAACAGTCCCCAGGTAAATCCTGCCCCAGATGAGCAGCTCAGCTAACTGTGTGGGGTGTTTTTGTCTAGATAAAGGGACTCTTTAGCTGTTGACCCTGAGAGGCCTTCGCCTGGACCCTGAGGTCTGTAATCCTAGATTCTGGGCTGTGATTGTTCCCTGTTCCCAGGGCTGGACCTTCCTAGGGAAGGTCTGGTTTTCTTTCTTTCCCAGAGGGAGATGGCTCTAGGCTTTGTTCACTCTGACCCCAACCCTTCTATTATCAGCCTGCCAACCCCTGAGCTGCCAGCCTGCCAGCCCACAACCTCTTCAGCCCCACCGGCACTGGCCACTAGAGTCAGGCAAGAAAAGGGCTGATGGATGGGCCAGCAGGTGCAAGAGAAACCTCCCAGTGTTGAGTCTCTGGCAGCTGGCATGGGACTTTCATCTGCCCGCCCTCACCCCTGGCCCAGCAGGCACTCATCCAGACAGAGCTAGGGAGGACTTCCATATAAGGTGATGGAACAGTTTTATCCCCAAGGCCAGGAGAAATCCCAGTTTCTGGAGATGTCTTCAGTCCTTCCTGTTCCCTGGAGGCTGAGGCTGCAGACTCTGTTGCACCTTGGTCCTGCCCTGAAACTTACCACAAGCACCTCCCTTGCACCTGCCCTCTGGAAATCAACAAGGTGTGGAAATCAACAAGGTGCCAAGGACAAAGCACAGGCCTGGGAGTCTGGAGTCACTAGCTCCTCAGCAGGCTATAAACTTGCTGTGTGACCTTAGGCAAGTCACTTGCCCAGCTCAAGTGCTGATGTTCCCACCCACAAAGGGCATGTGTGGATTTCTGGAGAGTCTTGAGGCCAGATGATACTATCCAAGGCTCTTCCTATCTGACTTTTCATGCCAGAACCCTATAACTTGAGATTTCCTCTGGGTTTCAAGTCCAAGTGGGAGGTGATAGAGTGGAGAAGAGGAAGGGAAGGTTCACTTACTTCTTCCATCTTTACCCTCCCTTCCTGCCTGGGGCCAGACTACCAGGAAGCTCCCAGCATATAGGGCTTGATTTAGGAGACACTGAAAGGCCCATCTACCCCCAAAATCCTCTCTGCCTCTGTTAATTCAATGATTACAGTTATTCCTTGGGGACACATGGTCTCCAGAAGTCACCTGTATTTAATATTTAAATATGGCACCTGGGAATCGAGTTGAACACATGCATTCTTATCCTTTAACTTCCATTAGATTCTATACAGTCCATGGACTTCTCTAGGCCAGAATACTGGAGTGGGTAGCTGTTCCCCTCTCCGGGGGATCTTCCCAACCCACGTATCGAACCCAGGTCTCATGCATTGCAGGCAGATTCTTTACCCACTGAGCCACCATGGAAGCCCACAAAGTGACCAAAAGCTACTGTAAATGGTGACGCTGTCACCAAGTTTACTAGACCAGTAACATTTCCATACATTTGAGGATTCGTCATCCCTTTCATGGATTCAATCTGTAGCTATTAACCAGGCAGGGAATGGCTGTGCATAGAGTGTATTCTCCTTGAGAATAACTCAGGCAGGCCATTTTGGATCTTGCTGATGTACAGGTGGTGAAGGAAGATCAGGGTAGGGTGAGGATGCTGGAGTCAGATGGCCTTGGGTTCACATCGCAGGCCTGCCCCTTCCCAGCTGTGCGCTTCAGTGCTTTTTTTCATAAGACCAGTTTCTTCACCTCTGAACTGGCGACTGGGGGGTCATAACACCCCACAGTGTGGATATAAGAATTAAATTAGTGAACAGAACATTCTGTGCTTAACACCTAGTTAGTTCTCAATGAAAGTGAAAGTGAAGTCGCTCAGTCGTGTCCGACTCTTTGCAACCCCATGGGCTGTAGCCTACCAGGCTCCTCCGTCCATGGGATTTTCCAGGCAATAGTAATGGAGTAGATTGCCATTTTCTTCTCCAGGGGATCTTCCCAACCCAGGGATTGAACCCAGGTCTCCCGCATTGTAGACAGACACTTAAACAAGCATTTATCACTGTATCATTACTGAGACGTACCAAGCTGCCAAATGGTACCAAGACGTACCAAATGCCAAATTGAGTGTGCCTATGTGCAAGGCAGGGGCTTCCCCTGTGGCTCAGTGGTAAAGAAGCTGCCTGCCAATGCAGGAGACATGGGTTCGATCCCTGGGTCGGGAAGATCCCTTGGAGGAAGAAATGGAAACCCACTCCAATATTCTTGCCTGGGAAATTCTATGGACAGAGGAGCCTGGCAGGCTGTAGTCACGGGGTCACAAAAGAGTTGGACACAACTTAGCGACTGAGCAGCAATAAATGTGCAAAGCATGGGGCCAAGTTCTTGGTGCAGCGTTTCAGATGCCAACCAATAGAACTGCCAGTCTGCAGGGTGGCCCTGCCTGTCCTCATGTCTTTGAAGAAAAGCAAACGGTTTTCTCCACTGGGGTACTTTGAGTCAGTTGGACAGGCCAGTCTATCGGAGGACACTGGGGTGTCTGCTCTCAGGAGCCTGTTGTGTAGTCAGTACTGCCCCAGACACAGCATCTCTATTGTTCTCCAAGGGTCTGCTTCTCCCTGGACAGGGCAGGCAGTGTCCAGGAGGCCCTCTCACCCCATCAGCAGAGGTGGTGAGACTGTCTCAGCCAAGGGAGGGTCCCTGGGACTATGAAGGCCCAAGACCCTCATCCCTTTCCCAGACACCACGCCTTCGCTGAAGCCCCACATGCACCTCAACTCTGGACTCCACACTGGTGTCTTAAGCCACTATAGAGATGGGGAGAGGGGAGAAAGGGGGTTCTATAGTCTGACATTGTGGTACCTTCTTCTCTCTGCTCTCACTTCTAACACTGTGCTTCCTTGAGGAAAGGGGCATTCTGCATTATCACAGGGAAAAGACAGAGATTTTGGTTTCAGACAGAAAGTGAAAGTCTCTCAGTCATGTCTGACTCTTTGAGACCCCATGGACTATACAGTCCATGGAATTCTCCAGGCCAGAATACTAGAGTGGGTAGCCTTTCCCTTCTCCAGGGGATCTTCTTGACCCAGGGATTGAACCCAGGTCTCCCGCATTGTGGGCAGATTCTTTACCCAGCTGAGTCACAAGGGAAGCCCCAAAACATTAGACAAACTGTCCAGGAGGCCTCACATTTCAATTACAGTACTTCTGGATCTTCCTAACCCAGGGATCAAACCCAGGTCTCCTGTATTGCAGACAGATTCTTTACCAGCTGAGCCACCAGGGAAGCCCAAGAATATTGGAGTGGGTAGCCTATCCCTTTTCCAGCAGATCTTCCTGACCCAGGAATTGAACCTGGGTCTCCTGCATTGCAGGCAGATTCTTTACCAACTGAGCTATGAGGGAAGCTGTTTCAGATGGAGTAGTGCTTAATTCTAGCTTCACTATTCACAGCTGATGTGAACAACTTGTATCACTTTGCTACATTCAATTCTTCATCGGTGAAATGGGGGTCATAGTTCCTTCCTTGCAGGAGGTCATCTTGTGAGGCAAAGCAGAGGCCTGGATGTCAGATGTCAGAATGAAATGCACACAGTAGGTACTCAGTATGTAAGAGAGAATCATCTGGGCTTGGTTTTCAACTCTCCTGTGAGATCAGAGAGGACATATAAGCACTAGCTTGCAGGGTTGGGGCATACGCTGTGCTGGATAAATGCTAACTATCGTGATTATAATGTTTTTATGGAGATAGCTTTTCCTTGCCCAAATTATGCCTGACCTTCAGGCCCAACGCTTTCCTAGTACCTAGATCTACAGGGGGACTGGAACATACTTTTTTTTTCCTTCCATTGCCAACAAAACTCCAATATTAAGCTAGGTGCATATGGATGCTGCTAAACACTATACTTCCCAGCTTCCCTTGTAGCTAAATGTGGATATTTTACTAAGTTTTCTAAGTTGTGTATCAGCAGACAAAGAGAGGGGCCACATCCTTCTTTGTTACTTCCTCCATCTGGCTGCACGGAATTTTGATATGATGGCTGTAGCTCTCACAGCCATCATGGACTATGAAAATAAAAGTAATACCCCAGGGAAGGAAGAGGATAAACTTCCTGATCAGGAAGGCTGAAAGGAGCCTGATCAGCTCACATATAAGGTCCATCTATGGGACTCCCCTAGCAGTCCAGTGGTTAAGACTCCATGCTTCCAACGCAGGGGACTCAGGTTCAATCCTTGGTTGGGAGCTAAGATCCCATATGCCACCTGACATGGCCAAAAGATAAATTTAAAAGGTCTTTCTATAAGAATAAAACTCTGTTTAGATTAGAGATTAGATGGTTACATGATAGAACAGTGGTTAAGAGCCCAGGCTGTGGAGTCTGGAGTTAGAGAGACTGGATTTAAGCCTCACCTCGGCCCCTTACCTACCCTGGAACTGGAACCACTTTTCCTTTATCCCTCTGAACTGTAGTTTCATCATCTGTAAAAGTAGGCTGCTAATAATAGCACAGGTCTCAAAAAGAAGGAAAAAAAAAATAAAAGAAGAAAATAGTAACACAGGTCTGTGATGTTGTCATCAGGATAGACTAAAACAAGGTATGTAAAGCCCTTAGCGCAGTGCCCAACTCAGGGTAATCCCTGGGTGAGATCTGGCAATACTCCTCTTCTCCTCCCCCACCTCCTCTCCCTTCCATTTTCCTTCTCCTCCAATGGGACACTGTCCTGGAATGAAAAGTATCTGTACCATCATCGCTAGTACTGCCATGACAGAGATAATCAAAAGACATTTCAGTGGAAATTAGGAAGCACATGGCACACATGTTTGTACAGCGTGGTCTCTGTGTGTGTGTGCATCTGTAGAGAAGTCAGGAGGAAAACGCATTGGCAGTGCTTCTAAGATGTGGATTTTAGTGATTTTATTTTCTTCTTTTAAGCCTCTCTGTAATGTCTGCATGAATGCAATGGATGTGAAATAGTGTCCTTATTTAGAATTAAACCTGACTTGCTATTTACCTATTAGAAGAAAGCTAGGTTTGTCTGAATGATCCCAAGTCTTGAAGGGGCTGGCTCTATAGGGAGCTTGTGAACAGGAATCCCCCAGCTGGCTGACTCAGCGCTCTCTGGCAAGATGGAGCCTTCAGGGTGGGGCAGGTGGCAGGAGGGGTTGAAGTGACAAGTCTGATTTTAAATCTGTCTAAGAGAGTGGCTTTATTCACCACCATTCTTCCTGAGCATTCCCTTGCAGCATCTTCTCTGACCAGAGTAAAGGTCCTGGGATTGAAAAAATGCCAGCCAGAGAGTAGAGTTCAATTCTCTGTCTTCTGGAGGAAGAGAAATTATTTTGCTTCAAAA
Organism: Bubalus bubalis; assembly: GCF_019923935.1. Taxonomy (NCBI): domain Eukaryota; kingdom Metazoa; phylum Chordata; class Mammalia; order Artiodactyla; family Bovidae; genus Bubalus; species Bubalus bubalis. The sequence goes on along the minus strand of NC_059161.1, from coordinate 105,936,907 downwards.
AAAAAGAAAAGAAGAAGGCAGAAAAGAAAGCAAGACATCAGCCCAGGAGCTGCATATGCTTAGTTAATGTGCTGTCTATTTCGCAAATCCTCTTAGCAAGAGATTGGTTTATCTCTCCTCTGGCAGGGCCCGCGGCTGTGGTGCAGACAAGCTGGCCTGGCCCCTGCAGACCAGGCTGAGCTCCGCAGAGCGGTGGCCTTGGGGACATGGGCCCCTGACAGATGAGCAGCTGGCCCAGGGGCCATGGTGTGGAAGCCCTGCCCTTGACTCTCCTGCAGAAGGGGCCGTCCTCCTTGGAAGAGCAGACAAGGCAGGTAGGAGAGGTGGGATGAGGGTGGCAGAGGAGCCCAGTCAGGTTACTGTGGGCAGGAGCAGCCCCTGGCTTGGGGCTTCCTGTTACTAATAGTTACAACTGTTCTAACTTCCCGTTACAACTCATTTAGTTGTCCTGGGACTCAGATCAGGGTTCTCTTGGGTTCTTGGTTCATAGGTGACAACGGTTTGACTCATAGGTTCTTTTTTTCTGGCTGTTCCACGTGGCTTACAGAATCTTAGTTCCTTGACCAGGAATTGAACTGGGCCATGGCAGTGAAAACCTTGAGTCTGTCCTAACCACTGGAGAGTCAGGGAATACCCAAGGCCCATAGATTCTTATTCTTCCTAGGCCCCAAACTTTTCTTCTTTGAGCCACCATTTACTAGTGCTTACACACTTATTAAACACACAACTCATTGCTAAGTGATGTCAGTATGTCATTTAATCCTCAAACCTCCCTGTAAAGTTGTCCCCATTTTACAGATGATGAGAGTAAGGCTCAGAGAGTTATTGCCACACAGATCATTAGTTACTGAGCTAGGGCTTGAACCTGGATGTGTCTGTTGCAAAGCTTGTGCTCCAAAGTTCTTGACTCACGTCATACGTCAGACTCATCTGTGGAGCTTAATCACACAGGTACCAGGACCCCACCTCAAGATTCCTGAATCCCTGCAAGATGCTTTGCAGGTAATTCTGATGTATACCACCTGATTGAAAACCACTGGGTGCTCCAGAATCCTGAGCGCTTGCCCAGCACGACTTGCCCACTCCGTCCTGTAGAAGCAGGGTTGCCAGGCAGAGCATGAGAGCGCATATCACTGTGTCTTTGGAGGATGAGTTCAGCTGGTCTTTGGGGCCCCACTACCTTCGTTCCAGCCCTCCTCTCCCGACTCCTGGTGAGCCTCCTGCAGACCCCAGCTGACCTCTGGGCTTTAATGATGTTGGGGCTCCTGACCAAGACTACCATACCCATTCCTCCCTCTGCCCCTGCTGGACTTCATCTCTGTCCCTCAAGGGAGAGTCCTGGGAACAGATAAGGGGCCACCTGACAGGCAGGCCTGCTAGGGCCGGTCTCCAGAGGACTGGGGGTAACTCTGTGGCTGGACAGTTGGGACGTATGTCAGCCCCTCAGGTCACAGCATGGGCTCAACTGTCTGATCAGCCTGTGACCGTTTAGTGCCCTTGGGAAAACTGCTTTCTATGCACTTGCTCTTTCCTTATCTCACCTCGGCTGTTTCTTTCATTCAGCTGAGCACCAGGCTCTTGGTTAGAGCAACCAGAAGTGAGGCAGGGTCCAGATGCACAGACTCGAATGGGAATGACAGGCTTGCAGCAGACCACTGCAGGGTGCTATGTTTCTAGCTGTGACAGACGAAGGCAAACCAGCTGCGAGAGCCCAGAAGGAATCAGGGTTAAGACTGGGAAAAAGAAAACCGCTTGGAGGAGGTGACACTGACTGGTAACCTACAGCCTGTGAAATATGCTGAGTAACATTTCTGGACTGCAAAGCATATAGGAGCACTTGAACATGAAAAAGCTCTCACTTATTCATTCAGCAAACATCCACCGAGGGCCAAGTTGTGTTCTAGGAACTGTTCTAGGCACTGTATCTATGTTCTCATAAAACCTAAATGCATGGATGGGAGGGAAGACAATAAACAACCATACATATGTATTTAGTTGTTGTTGTTCAGTCACTAAGTTGTGTCCAACTCTTCTGAGATTCCATGGGCTGTAGCCCGCCAGGCTCTTCTGTTCGTGGGATTTCCCAGGCAAGAATACTGGAGTGGGTTGCCATTTCCTTCTCCAGGGGATCTTTCTGATCCAGAGATCAAACCTACGTCTCCTACATTGGCAGGCAGATTCCTTACCACTGAGCCACCAGGGTGTGTGTGTGTGTGTGTGTGTGTGATGCAATAAGACTTACAGAGAAAAAAAATTAACCTGGGAAGGAGGATGGCAGTGCTGGAGTCGGGGGGAGTGGCAGACGTTGCTACCAGGGCTTCTCTGATTAAGTGATATTTCAGCATAGGTAAGGGAGAGCCACTGAGGGCAGGAGAGAGGAGAAAGGACATTGAATGGAGGATGCAGGTATAGTGTTGGATTTAGAGATCACATTGTCCCAAACTGGTCATCTAACACAGTGAATACAGCTGAGACCCCCAAAAGAAAAGGTTTCTCACAATAGCAAGTCTGAAGAGAAGGAGATTCTACACAAACTAGGGCTGTAGAGAGCCTGGGGGCTATGGAATTAGGTGAGAATCAGAGTCATAGTATGATTGTTATTTTCCAAATAGACTATTGAGATACATTCTCAGGATTTTTCTGATTTTAAAAAGAATTACCTTCAAAGGGTTAAAAAAAGTTCATGTTTAGATACGTAATCTGTTTTCTCTTGTGTAATAAACTACCCCAAATTTAGTGGATTAGAACAATAAACATTATCTCAGAGTTTCTGGGAGTCAGGCATCTGGAAGCAGCTTGGCTGGGTGGGTCTGGCTCCGGGTCTCTCAGGAGGTTGAAGTGCAGATGTTAGGCAGGACTGTGTTCATCTGAAGGTTCCAAGGGGACTGGAGGATCCACTTCTAAGACATCCACTCAGGGGCCTGACAAGTTAGTGCTCATGGTGGGAGAGGCTTCAGTTTCTCACTGGGTGCACCTCTCCAAAGGGCTGCTTGAGTATCCTTACAACATGGCAGATATTTCCTCTAAAGCAAGTAACTCAAGTAAGAGCAAGGCAGAAGCCCCAGTGTGTTTTGTTGTCTAGCCTCAGAAGCTCACATCGTTAGGTCTGCAGCATCCAATCTGTCACACAGGTCAGTCTGGTGCAGGGTAGGAGAGGGCTTTGCAAGGGCACAGTTACTAGGCCAGGATCGCCCGGGACATCTTCAGTTCAGTTCAGTCTCTCAGTCATGTCTGACTCTTTGCAACCCCATGGACTGCAGCATGCCAGGCCTCCTTGTCCATCACCAACTCCCGGAGTTTACTCAAACTCATGTCCACGGAGTCGGTGATGCCTTCCAACCATCTCATCCTCTGTTGTCCCCTTCTCCTCCCACCTTCAATCTTTCCCAGCATCAGGGTGTTTTCCAATGAGTCAGCTCTTTGCATCAGGTGGCCAAAGTACTGGAGTTTCAGCTTCAACATCAGTCCTTCCAGTGAATATTCAGGACTGATTTCCCTTAGGATGGACTGGTTGGATCTCCTTGCAGTCCAAGGGACTCTCAAGAGTCTTCTCCAACACCACAGTTCAAAACCATCAATTCTTTGGTGCTCAGCTTTCTTTATAGTCCAACTCTGACATCCATACATGACTACTGGAAAAACCATAGCTTTGACTAGATGGACCTTTGTTGGCAAAGTATTGTCTCTGCTTTTTAATATTCTGTCTAGGTTGGTCATAACTTTTCTTCAAAGGAGCAAGCGTCTTTTAATTTCATGGCTGTAGTCACCATCTGCAGTGATTTTGGAGCCCAAAAAGATAAAGTCTATCAGTGTTTCCACTGTTTCCCCATCTATTTTCCATGAAGTGATGGGACCAGATGCCATGATCTTCGTTTTCTGAATATTGAGTTTTAAGCCAACTTTTTCACTCTCCTCTTTCACTTTCATCAAGAGGCTCTTTAGTTCTTCTTCACTTTCTGCCATAAGGGTGGTGTCATCTGCATATCTGAGGTTATTGATATTTCTCCTGGCAACCTTAATTCCAGCTTGTGCTTCTTCCAGCCCAGCATTTCTCATGATGTACTCTGCATAGAAGTTAAATAAGCAGGGTGATAATATGCAGCCTTGACATACTCCTTTTCCTATTTGGAACCAGTCTGTTGTTCCATGTCCAGTTCTAACTGTTGCTTCCTGACCTGCATACAGATTTCTCAAGGGGCAGGTCAGGTGGTCTGGTATTCCCATCTCTTGAAGAATTTTCCAGTTTGTTGTGATCCACACAGTCAAAGGCTTTGGCATAGTCAAAAAGCAGAAATAGATGTTTTTCTGGAACTCTCTTGCTTTTTCGATGATTCAAAGATGTTGGCAATTGGATCTCTGGTTCCTCTGCCTTTTCTAAATCCAGCTTGAACATCTGAAAGTTCATGTACTGTTGAAGCCTGGCTCGGAGAATTTTGAGCATTACTTTGCTAGCGTGTGAGATGAGTGCAATTGTGTGGTAGTTTGAACATTATTTGGCATAGACTTTCTTTGGGATTGGAATGAAAACTGACCTTTTTCCAGTCCTGTGGCCACTGCTGAGTTTTCCAAATTTGCTGGCATATTGAATATAGCACTTTGACAGCATCATCTTTTAGGATTTGAAATAGTTCAACTGGAATTCCATCGCCTCCACTAGCTTTGTTCATAGTGATGCTTCCTAAGGCCCACTTGACTTCACATTCCAGGATGTCTGGCTCTAGGTGAGTAATCACACCATCGTGGTTATCTGGGTCATGAAGATCTTTTTTGTATAGTTCTTCTGTGTATTCTTGCCACCTCTTCTTAATATCTTCTGCTTCTGTTAGGTCCATACTGTTTCTGTCCTTTATTGAGCCCATCTTTGCATGAAATGTTTCCTTGGTATCTTTAATTTTCTTGATGAGATCTCTAGTCTTTCCCATTCTATTGTTTTCCTCTATTTCTTCACATTGATCACTGAGGAAGGCTTTCGTATCTCCAGTTGCAATGGGTATATCTTTCCTTTTCTCCTTTGCCTTTCACTTTGCTTCTTTTCACAGCTATTTGTAAGGCCTTCTCAGACAACCATTTTGCCTTTTTGCATTTCTTTTTCTTGGGGATGGTCTTGCTCCCTGTCTCCTGTACAATGTCATGAACTTCTGTCCATATTTCTTCAGGCACTCTGACTATCAGATCTAATCCCTTGAATCTATTTCTCACTTCCACTGTATAATTGTAAGGGATTTGATTTAGGTCATACCTGAATGGTCTAGTGGTTTTCCCTACTTTATTCAACTTAAGTCTGAATTTGGCAATAAGGAGTTCATGATCTGAGCCATAGTCAGCTCCCAGTCTTGTTTTTGCTGACTGTATAGAGTTTATCCATCTTTGGCTGTAAAGAATATAATCAATCTGATTTCAGTATCAACCATCTGGTGATGTCCATGTGTAGAGTCGTCTCTTGTGTCTCGGGCCATCTTGGAGACAGGCTACCATAACAGTCCACTAATGAAAATCTGTTTTTAAAATGACATGAAATTAGCATTATTTCAGAAAATTTGTGATGTGATCATTTAAAAAAAAAACAACAGTCTGCTGAACTATTTTTAAGATCAGTTCAGCTCCTCAAGGGAGGGGGTCCCAGGTTTTGCATTCATTCCAAACCTGGGGTTAATTAACTCAGAATTTCACTGGCTGTGCTTTGACACATTACTTAATCTTCCTGTGCCTCTGATTCCTCACTGCAACATGGAGAGTAATAACAGCCACCTTCCTGGGTGCTCTTAGGGGTAAAGACGGACACCGTCCATCCCAGCTGGTACCCACTCCGAAGTGTAGCAGTGAAGGTGTTGAATCCTAGTTTTACCAGATGTTGGCTTCTTGAGTTTGAGCAAGTTTCTTCACCATTCTGTACCTCTCTGCTTCTGTAAAATGGCAATAGTAATAGTCTCTGCCTTGTAGGATGGTGATGACCGTTGAATGAATGAATTTTTATATAGTGCCTAGCACTGTCTGGCATATCCTAAGTGCTATGTAGGTATTTGCAAAATAAAACATAGTCGACGTGTATAGTAGATATTTAATAATGGAGAGTTGTTTACACACTGTTCAGGCTTGCACCCCATGACAAAGATTGAAGGTATCAGAACATACTGGAGAAACACCCTTTAGAAAGTGGGAGTCTTCCTGGATGGCCTGTTTGCTATTCCTTGGCCTTTCACAGCCTCAGATTCCCCCAGGCTCCCTTCCTAATTTTAAATTTTGTCCTTCCTTTTCCATGGTTAGATGACTGGCTGCAGCTGCTGGCCCCAAGTCCCTGAGGCTCTGAGTGTTTTTGTCATTCATCATTGGGTGGGAACGAGTGGATTTTGCTAACCAAAAGGTGAGCCTGCCACCTGAACTTGTGACCTGAAAACCGCTGAGAGAAAATGCAATTCCCTTTCAGAATGTCTCCATTAGCCCAGCTCTTGCTACCAAATATCAGCTGGCAAAAAGGCCTCCAGGAGGCCCTTTCGGCTCAAGCACCATGCTGAGTTGGGGGTTGCTGGATTTGGAGCAGTGAGCAACAAAAAGGATCTTAGAGCTGCTGATTCTGGGAATGGTCACTAACGTCCACAACTGGCTTATTCTTAGCCAGATCCTGTCAGAGAGCTCATTTAGTGCTCATGGTCATCCTGAAGTCATTTTGTCATTGTCTTAATTTTACAGATAAGGAGTTGGAGGTACCAAGAAGTTAACTAACTTGCCCAAGAACATGTGCTTGGGGAGTGATGGAGCCAGGATTCACAACGGGCAGCCTGGCTCCAGAGCACAGCCCCCAGCTTTGTATATGCCACCCTGGTGGCTTTAGTATCTCCAGGCTTTCCCATTCCCCATGTGGCCCCTCTAGGGGCTAGGACAGCAGATCTTAGTAGCTCCCCAGTTCTTTTTTACACACAGCCTGCTGATGGCTGTGGTCATATCACATGCTTCTCCCTGCCTCAGTTTCCTTGGCTATTAAGCCAGGTCCCTGAAAGGTCTCCCGACTCCTGGTGGGGAGGCCACAGGCTTTAGGAAGTAGGCAGACTCAGATGGAACCCTGGTACCTTTGGCCAGTTCCCTTACGTAACCTCTCTGAGCCTCAGCATCCCTTTCTATAAATGGGATGATTAAAGCAACTCCAGAGAGGTACAATTAGAAGAAGTGAGAAAAGGGAAAAGGAGGTGCATCAATTAGGAATTTGGGATGACATATACACACTTTGTTGTTGTGTAGTCACTAAGTCGTGTCTGATTCTTTGCAACACTATGGACTGTAGCCTGCCAGGTTTTTCTGTCCATGGGATTTCCCAGGCAAGAATACTAGTGTAAGTTGCCATTCCCTTCTCTAGAGGGATCTTCCTGACCCAGCAATCAAATCTGTGTCTCCTGCATTGGCAGGCAGATTCTTTATCGCTGAGCCACCTGGGGAGCCCCATATACACATTCAGTTCAGTTCAGTTCAGTCCCTCAGTCATGTCCGACTCTGTGACCCCATGAATTGCAGCACGCCAGGCCTCCCTGTCCATCACCAACTCCCAGAGTTCACTCAAACTCACGTCCATTGAGTCGGTGATGCCATCCAGCCATCTCATCCTCTGTCGTCCCCTTCTCCTGCCCCCAATCCCTCCCAGCATCAGAGACTTTTCCAGTGAGTCAACTCTTCGCATGAGGTGGCCAGACTACTGGAGTTTCAGCTTTAGCATCATTCCTTCCAAAGAAATCCCAGGGCTGATCTCCTTCAGAATGAAGGGACTTGAGAGTCCAAGGGACTCTCAAGAGTCTTCTCCAACACCACAGTTCAAAAGCACCAATTCTTCGGTGCTCAGCTTTCTTCACAGTCCAACTCTCACATCCATACATGACCACTGGAAAAACCATAGCCTTGACTAGACGAACCTTTGTTGGCAAAGTAATGTCTCTGCTTTTCAATATGCTATCTAGATTGGTCATAACTTTCCTTCCAAGGAGTAAGCATCTTTTAACACATTACTTTATGTAAAATAGATAAACAATAAGGACCTACTGTTTATCACAGGGAACTATATTTAATATTTTGTATAGCCTATAAGGGAAAAGGATCTGAAAAAGAATTATATATACACATATATGAATGTATGTATAACTGAATCACTTTGCTGTATATCTGAAACTGACATAATGTTGTAAATCAACTACAGTTCAGTAATAAAAAAATTTTAATTATAATTCTGAAAACAGGCACATTAAATCCAGATTCATTGTTTAAAAAAAGAAATAAGAAAATATATGTATCATGTTGACATATAGGAAGTACTCAATAAATGTTTTCTCCCTGTTCCTACCCACTTCTATACATAGTGTGAAACTTTAATCAAGAAAATCACAAATCCATTTATTTGTTCCATAGACATTTACTCTTCCCTGTTCATCCTCATTTTATCCAGTTACATTCATTCAGGTATCCTTCTGTTCATCTGTTCACTCATCCACACATTCATTCACCCAAATATTGATTGAGCTACTGCTGTCTGCCGTGTTCTGAAGATGGAAAGCTAGGGTCCTTGCTCTCAAGTAGCTCATAATCCAGGTTTTGGCATATGCTCTTGAGTGTCATGTTGCATTCAGATACACAAAGCTTTGCTCATCCAGATTTAATACATTAGGTTGACAGCTCTGTCATTAAAGAAGCTTTTCCCCAAGGTTTTTCTTGACTTAGTAGCAAGGTACTATGATTAAACCATTAGTTTAACCTCTCGTTGCGTCCAAATCTGTTTTGTTGAAGTAAATCCACAGTTAACATCTGTCTATAGTCCATCCGTTTTATGTGAGCCATACAGCCCAGCCAACCTGCTCAGACCACCTCTGGGTTATATTTCTCCGAGGGCAGGGCCAGCACCCTAGGCAGACAAAGCTGCACTTACCACCTGGGCAGGGTGATTTCTCCAGGAGTGCTGCCCTCATCTAATTGGCCTCAACAGTGAGCAATTAATGACGTGGAACCACTGTGAAAGCACCATAAATAAAAGGCCAGGAGCCTGCGATTGAAGCGAACCAGAGGTTACAGTAATGATGATGAATTGTTTTTCCTGGAGGGTTTTTGTTGTTGCTGTTTTTTTTTTTTTAAAAGAGCTAGTTAGCATCTCTCAACCATGATGACCCCACACTTGGGTGAAGGTGGGAGAGGGTAGGGATTCTGTTTGCAGTTGGTGAGGTCTGATAGATGCTGGGCGGGAGAAGTGTCATAAGTCACTTCCAAGGAGCTGTGCTGAGCACTGAAATAGCTGTTGAGTTAGCGAAGGGATGCTTTCCAGAGTGGAGCAGAATGAATCTGGGCTTTGGGATGAGCTGTAGCTCAGTATCTTGAACCTGGTCATGTGCACGGCTTCACCTTCTCAGCCTTGATGTCTCCATCTATTGAATAGGGATGAGCTCAGTGCCTACCTTTCAGGGCTATTGTGGGGAGTAAAAGAGACAACATACTGTTTACATTTTATCCCCAGTTATTGGCCTGGGCCTAACACATTGTGGAAGCATATCATACACTGTTCCTTTGCCCCCTAAACAGTCATCTTAGACATTCTATTACAATGAAACCTCACTGCATAAGATAGGTTGTGTTTATTTCCATGTCCCCTAGATGAGTTACTGGCTTACAGTAGGTACTCATCACCTGGGAAGCCCCATATACACACTGCTTTATGTAAAATAGATAACCAACATGGACCTACTGTATATCACAGAGAACTATACTTAATATTTTAAATAACCTATAAGGGAAAAGAATCTAAAAAAGAATATGCATATACACATATATGTATGTATGTATAACTGAATTGGGCTTCCCTGATAGCTTGGCTGGTAAAGAATCTGCCTGCAATGCAGGAGAACCCAGATTGATCCTTGGGTTGGGAAGACCCCTATGGAGAAGCCCAGTATTCCTGGGCTTCCCTGGTGGCTCAGATGGTAAAGAATCCACCTGCAGAGCAGGAGACCTGGGTTCAATCCCTGGGTTGGGAAGATCCCCTGGAGGAGGGCATGGCAACCTGCTTCAGTATTCTGGCCTGGAGAATCCCTATGGACAGTAGAGCCTGGCAGGCTACAGTCCATGGGGTCACAAAGAATTGGACTTGACTGGGCGACTAAGCACAGCACAGCATAACTGAATCACTTTGCTGTATATCTGAAATTAACACAACATTGTAAATCAGCTACACTTCAATAATAAAAAAAATTTAAATTATAATTCTGAAAAAAGCATGTTAAATCCAGATCCATTGTTTAAAAAAATAATTAAATTAGAAAATAACTGTATCTTGTTCACATAAATCTCTAACAAAGATGACACCATTTTCTCTGCTTTTCTTCTCTGTGGTAGATTAACTTTATTGACGACCTCAGTTCTTCATGCACACCCACACAGACACATACACACACTGTATCCATGTCCTTTGCCACATGTCTTTGTATTTTCTTTTACTAAAGAACCACTCAGGGGCTTCCCAGGTGGCTCAGTGGTAATCCGCCTGTCAATGCAGGAGACGTAAGAGATGAGGGTTCTGACCTGACCCAAGGATCAGGAAGATCCCACGGAGTAGGAAATGGCAACTGGCTCCAGTATAAGAATACTGGAAAATTCCATGGACAGAGGAGGTTCGTGGGCTGCAGTCTATTGGGTCATGAAGAGTCAGACACAACTGAGCAACACCCAAAAAACTACTTACTTGCTTCTAAGGCTGGACCTGTGCCATGTTTTGGACGTTAGAAGTGACACTTGCAGAGACTTGAAAAGATAACCCCACCCTTGGTCTTGCTTCTATTCCGTTGCCATGAGAGGATGCTCAGGGCAGCCTGGTGCAGGGCGAGAGAGATGTAGAGAAGAGTTGGGTCACCCAACCATCATCTACCTTTCATGAGAGTGAGCCGGGCAGCTCCCAGCACTGCCCAGCCAAGCCCAGCCTAAATCACAGATCCACAGACACCTGCATGAAATGAATGCTTACTGTTTTCAGCAATGGACAGTTAAGGTATGTTATTACAGAGCATCATTGTGGCTATAATGGCTATAAATAGCGATACACCCCTCCCCCGTTAATATCTGGGATGGATCTTAAAAGATGGCCAGGAGAAATGATGACATATTTGTCATTTTTTTTTCCTTTTTATCACCTCTGGGAAAATATTTGATCAGAGGGTAACTACCATTAAATGATTATTGCTTAAATGATTTGAAGCACTATGAAATGGAAAGTCTCAGCTATCTCTATTGAACTGTCTCTCTTAGATGAAGTATAGTCAGCTGAAATAATAATATTAATAATAGTAAAACGTTACCTCCGCATCACTTTAATACTTAAAAAAACTTCCAGATGTTTTCTCTAAATCACTCTGATATTCTCAGTAACACTGTTCCTGATAGGTGAGGTGACTCAGGCAGGGTCACACAGCTAACAAGTGGTAGAGAGAATTCTTGATAGATGGTGCCTTCACTTTCTGTGGCTGCTGTAACAAATTAATACAAACTTAGTGGCTAAAGCCCCTGATGCTGGGAAAGATTGAAGGCAGGAGCAGAAGGGGATGATAGAGGATAAGATGGTTGGATGGTATCTCCGACTCAATGGACATGAGTTTGAGTAAGCTCTCAGAGTTGGTGATGGACAGGGAAGCCTGGTGTGCTGCAGTCCGTGGGGCTGCAAAGAGTTGGACATGACTGAACGACTGAACTGAACTGAACTAGTAGCTTAAAACCTCACAAATGTATGGTTTTACAGTTCTATAGGTTAGAAGTCTAGGAGTCTCAAAATCAAGGTGTCAAGAGGGCTGTGTGTTTTCCTGGAGTGTCTAGAGGCTAATCTGTTTCCTAGTCACTTCCAGTTTTTGGATGCTGCCCATGTTTCTTGATATGGGGCCCTGTGCCTCCATCCTCTACGCCAGCAACATTGCATCTCTCTGGTCATTCATTTGTAGTCATGTCTCTCTGACTGACTACAGTCGGGAAAGTTCCTCCACTTTGAAGGATTCACACAGTTAGATCGGGCTCACCTGGAAATCCAGGACTCTCACATGCCAAGGTCCTTCACCTTAACCACGTTTGCAGAGTCCCTTCTGCATGTGAGGTAGCATATTCGCAAGTTCCAGCAACTAGGATGCGAACATCTTTGCAGGACCACTGTTTCACCCGCCATGCAAAGGGTCACCTACATTTCCAGTAACTCATTTCATCAGGATTTGGCAGGCTACTGGCCGCCCTCTCTCCTTCTTCTTCTTTTCTGAACAATGGTGCAGTAGCTATAGTTCCACGATTCCACTGCCTGTAAAATCGCAACATTTGGCCAAGTGGGGAAAAAAAGTGGTAAGCACTCCCCAAAACAGATCTTGAGACAGGGCTGTCTTGGAGTACTTGGAGTTGGAGATATTTTATATTCCTGTAAAATCACTTAGTGTTAGCTACAAACATGTTTCTGATTAAAATGGTCCAAAGGGTGTGTTCCTTCTGCATATATTGCTTACTCATCTCTCTTGGTGTAAAGGGACCAGATCTTGTAGGAGAAATGGATTTATTTTATGGTGGGACAGCAGCAGCAGAAATTACTTCATGCAAATGAAGCTTGGCAGTGTGACTTCATGAATAAGAAATGAGCCGGCGCCTCCTCTCCCCACAGGCGATGGTGCGCACTGGGAAATTAATTGTGGCATTCGTTGGGTGGCCTGACTTCTCTGTCAGGGTTTCACGCAGACGCAAAGATACTTCCCTTCACCCAATTGGATATCAAGCATTTATATACTTTATAGCTTTGCCTTGTCTTGTAAGTGAACCATGGGTGGGTCTCAAGTCTCCCGGAAGCTTCTGGAGATCTTTCAAAATTAAGAACTCATGGTGGGAGCCAACATGGCACTGAGCCACACATAATGGCCATGAGTTCAGATCATCTCTGAGTTTAAGAGATTTAAGTTATTCTGACTTTTTTGAATAACAGTATGCCTCAGTACTTAAGTACATGGTCTCAGGAGCCAAAATATCTGGGCTCAAATCCTTGCTCTGCTCCTCTCCAGCTACATGACATTTGGCAAGTTACCCAGTCATTCTATGCCTCAGTTTCCCTATCTACAAATTAGAGATTATAATAGCACTTACCTCATAGGATTGTTATGTGGATTAAACATGGAAATGGGGATAAAACACTTAGAATTTCACTGGTATCAGACTTTGGAAGCACAGTAATATTCAGTTCAGTCGCTCAGACGTGTCCAACTCTGCGACCCCATGGACTGCAGCACACCAGGCTTTCCTGTCCATTACCAACTCCTGGAGCTTATTCAAACTCATGTCCATCCAGTTGGTGATGCCATCCAACCATCTCATCCTCTGTCATCCCCTTCTCCTCCTGCCTTCAATCTTCCTCAGCATCAGGGTCTTTTCCAATGAGTTAGTTCTTTGCATCAGGTGGCCAAAGTATTGGAGCTTCAGCTTCAGCACCAGTCCTTCCAATGACTATGCAGGACTGATTTCCTTTAGGATTGACTGGTTGGATCTCTTTGCAGTCCAAGGGACTCTCAAGAATCTTCTCTAACACCACAGTTCAAAAGCATCAATTCTTCGGCACTCAGCTTTCTTTATAGTCCAACTCTGACATCCATACATGACTACTGGAAAAACCATAGCTTTGACTAGATGGACCTTTGTTGCCAAAGTAATGTCTCTGCTTTTTAATATGCTGTCTAGGTTGGTCATAGCTTTTCTTCCAGGGAGCAAGCATCTTTTAATTTCATGGCTGCAGTCACCATCTGCAGTGATTTTGGAGCCCAAGAAAATAAAGTCTCTCAGTATTTCCATTGTTTCCCCATATATTTCCCATGAAGTGATGGGACCGGATATCATAATCTTTGTTTTTTTTGAATGTTACATTTTAAGCCAGCTTTTTCACTCTCCTCTTTGATTTTCATCAAGGGGTTCTTTAGTTCCTCTTCACATTCTGCCATCAGGGTAGTGTCATCTGCATATCTGAGGTTAATGATATTTCTCCCAGCAATCTTGATTCCAGCTTGTGCTTCATCCAGCCTGGCATTTCACATGATGTACTCTGCATATAAGTTAAATAAGCAGGGTGACAATATACAGCTTTGACATACTTCTTTCCCAATTTGGAACTACTCTGTTATTCCATGTCCAGTTCTAACTGTTGCTTCTTGACCTGCATGCACACAGGTTTCTCAGGAGGCTGGTCAGGTGGTCTGGTATTCCCATTTCTTGAAGAATTTTCCACAGTTTGCTGTGATCCACACAGTCAAATGCTTTGGCATAGTCAAAAAGCAGAAGTAGATGTTTTTCTGGAGTTTGCTTGCTTTTTCTACGATCCAGCAAATATTGGGAATTTGATCTCTGGTTCCTCTACCTTGTCTAAATCCAGCTTGAACATCTGGAAGTTCACAGTTCATGTACTGTTGAAACCTGGCTTGGAGAATTTTGAGCATTACTTTGTGTGAGATGAGTGCAATTATGCGGTAGTTTGTGCATTCTTTGGCATTGCCTTTCTTTGGGATTGGAATGAAAACTGACCTTTTCCAGTCCTGTGGCCACTGCTGAGTTTTCCAAATTTGCTGGCATATTGAGTGTAGCACTTTCACAGCATTATCTTTTAGGATTTGAAATAGCTCAACTGGAATTCCATCGCCTCCACTAGCTTTGTTCATAGTGATGCTTCCTAAGGCCCACTTGACTTTGCATTCCAAGATATCTGGCTCTAGGTGAGTGATCACACCATTGTGGTTATCTGGGTCATGAAGATCTTTTTTGTACAGTTCTTCTGTGTATTCTTGCCATCTCTTCTTAATACCTTCTGCTTCTGTTAGGACCATACTGTTTCTGTCCTTTTTTGTGCCCATCTTTGCATGAAGTATTCCATTGGTATTTCTTATTTTGTTGAAGTGATCTCCAATCTTTCCCATTCTATTGTTTTCCTCTATTTCTTTGCATTGATCACTGAGGAAGGCTTTCTTTTATCTCCTACTATTCTTTGGAACTCTGATTCAAATGACTATATCTTTCCTTTTCTCCTTTGCCTTTCACGTCTCTTCTTTTCTCAGCTATTTGTAAGGCCTCCTCAGACCATTTTGCCCTTTTGCATTTCTTTTTCTTGGGGATGGTCTTGATCCCTGCCTTCTGTACAATGTCACAAACCTCTGTCCATAGTCAGGAACTCTGTCTATCAGATCTAATCCCTGGAACCTATTTGTCATTTCCACTGTATAATCAAAAGGGATTTGATTTAGGTCATACCTGAGTGGTCTACTGTTTTCCCCTACTTTCTTTAATTTAATGAATTTTGCAATAAGGAGTTTGTGATCGGAGCCACAGTCAGCTACTGTTCTTATTTTTGCTGACTGTATAGAGCTTCTCCATCTTTGGCTGCAAAGAATGTAATCAATCTGATTTGGTATTGACCATCTGGTGATGTCCGTGTGTAGAGTCAATTCTTGTATTGTGGGAAGAGGGTGTTTGCTATGACCAGTGCATTCTCTTGGCAAAACTCTGTTAGCCTTTGCCCTGCTTCGTTCTGTATTCCAAGGCCAAATTTGCTGGTTACTCCAGGTATTTCTTGACTTCCTATTTTTGCATTCCAGTCCCCTATGATGAAAAGGACATCTTTTTTGGATGTTAGTTCTAAAATGTCTTGTAGGTCTTCATAGAACCATTCTACTTCAACTTCTTCAGCATTAGTGGTGAGGGCATAGACTTGGATTACTGTGATATTGAATGGTTTGCCTTGGAAATGAACAGAGATCATTCTGTCATTTTTTAGATTGCACCCAAGTACTGCATTTCGGACTCTCTTGTTGACTATGAGGGCTACTCTGTTTCTTCCAAGGGATTCTTGCCCACAGTAGTAGGTATAATGGTCATCTGAGTTAAATTCACCCATTCCAGTTCATTTTAGTTCACTGATTCCTAAAATGTTGATGTTCACTCTTGCCATCTCCTGTTTGACCACTTCAAATTTACCTTGATTCATGGACCTAACATTGCAGGTTCCTATGTGATATTGCTCTTTACAGCATCGGACCTCGCTTCCATCACAGTCACATCCACAGCTGGGTGTTGTTTTTGCTTTGGCTCCATCTCTTCATTCTTTATGGAGTTCTTTCTCCACTCTTCTCCAGTAGCACATGGGGCACCTACTGATCTGGGGAGTTCCTCTTTCAGTATCCTATCTTTTTGCCTTTTCATACTGTTCATGGGGTTCTCATGGCAAGAATACTGAAGTGGTTTGCCATTCCCTTCTCCAGTGGACCACGTTTTGTCAGAACTCTCCACCATGATATTACTTGAGCTAAAATTATAATGAATGATGAGTGCTCATTGTTGCTGATAATTATATGCATTCATAATTTCATCAAGAGGAGGTAGAAAATAGGACCGAGATTGAGAAGTCTTGGGTTCCAGCCCAACTTGTTGGCACCCCATTGTCTAGGCAATTCATTTACATCACTCAGCTCCTGTTTCTTCATCTGTTGGATGAGGTGATGATTGTTCCAGTTATATCTTATTGCATAACAAATCAGCTCAAAATTTAGTAACTTAAATCCTTCAATAAAAAATAAATTAATTTAAAAAAATTAGTAACTTAAAATAACAACCATTTTATTATAACTTAACAATCTTGTGTGTCAAGGTTTCAGATTGGGCTCTGCCAAGTGATTCTTCTGCTCCTCATGGTTTTAACTAAGGCTAATCACAGAATTCAATCAGTGATGAGCTGGCTGGGCAGGTACAAGATGGTTTCACTCACATGTATGGTGCCTTAGCAGGATGGATGACTTGAAGGCTGGGCTCAGCTGGGACTGTAAACTGGAGCAACTACGTGCGGCTGCATCAGCACTGTGGTCTCAGGGTTTGATGTCCAGTGTTCTCTGAGATGGTGTTCCACATGATAGGGAATGGGATCTTCCAGCTTCATAAAGCCTGACTCTGCAGAGTGGCACAGTGTCACTTCTGCCATATTCTAATGGTCCAGAGAAGACATAGAGCCTTCCCAGATTGGGTCATAGACTTCACCTCTGGATGGGAGGTTTGCCAGAGGATTTGTGATTTTTAATCTCCTCAGGATCCTGTGTTTATGACCATGATGTGAATACAAAGTACTGTGTAAACATGGTGCCTGTTAAAGCGAGTTACATCCTGTCTTTTCCTACGATCTCTTCTAGGTGCACGATGGTGGCATACATACAGGAGCTTTTAAGGCTTTGCTCATACTGTGTGGTAGAAATCTGGGGCTTCCTGCCTGTCAAAGACTCCCAGCCTCATGGGAGAAGCCAATGAAATATTTTGTTCATGTCAGAGCTATGTAAAAATGAAACATGCTCCCTTTGTGAGGGAGTGAATTCCCTGTTACTAGAGGTATTCAGTCCAAACTGAATAACTACTTCTTAAAGATTTTCAAAGCAGTCTGTATGAAAGTTGGAGCTATGTTATCTGTGAGTTATGCTTCAGGGATGAGAGTTTTTGAATCTTTGATTTCTGGGGTAGGCCTCTAGGTCTTGTTTCCTCAGCCCAAAGTGCCCAGGATGAGGACAATTCGGAGTGCCTAATAGTGCTTTCTGAACAAACCCAACAGGGCCTAGGGGCTGAAGAAAAATCTGCCTCCACAGATAGTCCCTGCCACCAACGTGGAAGACAAGGAAAAACGAATCAGGATTTTGAGCAGATACGGGGTGGGAGGTGGGGAGATGGGGATCAGTGCTCAGCATGTTTTATATATCTATATATATCTCTCTCAGAGAAGGCAATGGCACCCCACTCCAGTACTGTTGCCCGGAAAATCCCATGGATGGAGGAGCCTGGTAGGCTGCAGTCCATGGGGTCTCTGAGTTGGACACGACTGAGCGACTTCACTTTCACTTTCCACTTTCATGCATTGGAGACGGAAATGGCAACCCACTCCAGTGTTCTTGCCTGGAGAATCCCAGGGACGGGGGAGCCTGGTAGGCTGCAGACCTCATCAGATCCTTATATTTTCCTTGAAATGTGGCATTTTTCCCCTGATTTCTTACCTGAGGAAACTGAGAGGTTCAATTACTCCTCATGGTCCAGAGCTAGAAAGTGATGGAGTTTCAGGTTCAAACTCAAGTCTATCAGGCTCTCAAACTCAGCCTCTTCCCACTGCTGCATTCTAGTTCCCTTCAGTGGGAATATACCATTCTAGGTGGGCTTCCCTTGATTGCAAATGACAGAAGTAGTCCATGGAGAGAGGGGGAGAGGAGATGTCTGTGCCCAGCTTCCTCTTAACCCCGATTTCCCACTCAATGTACCCAGTGGAAAGCCAGCTCTCCCTCACTTCAAAGTTGTATCCTCATGTCCTGTTGGCAGCCTCCCAGGATATCTGTTCCCACACCAGGCTGGAAGGTGTCTCATCCAAGTCTGGAATAGATCAGAAGAGCCAGAAACTCTGGGCATGTGGATGGGGCAGGGGGGCTGCACTCCTGGGACTAGTAATGGCAGAACCACCTGGGCCCAAGTCAAGCCCAGCATTAGCCTCTGGGAAGAGTTGCAAGATTTGTGTCTCAAGTACGGTGTGACCTTGGGAAAGTCACTGAATCTCTCTGAGCCTTAGTGTTCTCAACTGTGAGATGAGCTACTAGTACCTACCCACCTTCCAGATCAGAAATAATATTAGTTACCCAGTTGAGTGTGGTACCTGGCACCTAGCAGGCAATATACACAGAGCAATTATTATGTGTAGGGTTATGAGTGACTCAGTTTGAGTTATATTGGCATGGCTGCATTCTCTGAGGGAAGACTATTGAGTTTTGATAACAATTTGTGAACTAGAGCACTGAATGGATGGGCAGATCTGAGAAGGAGGCATAAAATGGGAGAAAATGCTATCTAGGAAGGAAAAGCGCAGAATGCCTTTCATCCCTTGCTTCTCACACAGGACCTGCTGCACAATTTGTGCGGCTGTTGCAAAATGGACACGTGAGATGCCTGGTTCAAAGGTTATTGAGTTTTTCAAGATGGTGTTAGCAAGAGCATTAAACCAAGCGTGGGCCATTTCTGAGTGCAGGGCTCTTTGCTGCTATACCAGTCACATGCCCATGACACCAGTCATGTCCCCACACTTAAACACTGCCAGTGAAGCAAGTGCTGCTGTGGGCCAGGGCTTGGCAGTGTTTCCTTTTCCCTAGCAACCTTTCTCCCTGCCTGTACACAGCTTGACGGGGTACTTGGAAATATCAAAGGAGGGGAAGGGATCTTGAAGCTGATTGAAAACACCTCTACCTGAGCCCTGATGGTGTCATCAGCAAGTCAACGTGTAACAGTGATTTAGGGCAATTATAGAACATGTACGTATATATAAATTTTTTCTGTTGACATGATTCCATGTACTTACAGGAGTGTTGCCATGGTGATTGGCAGGGCCAGCTGTTGTTTCATTTCCCCAAAGAATTGTGTGGTAATGATGGTTCCCTGGAGAGTTCTCCTGGGGCAAGGAATGATATTAAAAATCTGCAAATCAGTGAACAGGTAGTGGCTAGGACCTCGTTCTCATTAGTCGTAATTAACAGGATTTTACAGCACTTTGATGAGAAGTGGCTAATTTGGCAGAGAAGTGTAGAGAGGGGGACTGGTTTTGGAGCCAGAGTTTGAATCTTCTCTCTGTCACTTAAGAGCTGTGTCACTTAACTCCTCTGAGCCTCAGTTTCCTCATTTAGGAAATGGGGGATCATTATACTAAACTTATGAGAACATTCAAAATAACTATGTAGAATACTTAACTCAGTATCTGGAACATTCCCTGTGGCTGAGCTGGTAAAGAATACGCCTGCAATGCAAAGGACCTGGGTTTGATCCCTGGGTTGGGAAGATCCCCTGGAGAAAGGAAAGGCTACCTACTCCAGTATTCTGACCTAGAGAATTCCATGGACTGTATAGTCCATGGGGTCGCAAAGAGTCGGACCCAACTGAGTGACTCTCACTTTCACTGTCCATATGTGAGCATAAACGTTTGTCAAGGAAGCCTTCCTTCAGGTCTTCAGGGAAGTCTTCTGAGATGACTGCCCACCACCCCCAACCCCAGGCTCTGTTAAGTCCCCTTATTATCCACTCCTACAACTGCCTGTCTGCCTTTTGTATCACTTATTAGAATTTTAATCAAATAATTAGGAGTGTAATGGTTTGTTTAAGATATGTCTCTCTCAATAACTGTTTTACTCAACTACTGTATCCCCAGATGCTTGGAATAACGGCTAACTGAATTTGTTGAATAAACAGATGAAGGAATAAAGCCTGCAAAAGTGCTCCCCCTCCCCTCTCTCCACAGCTGCACTTGGTGGGAAGCTTGTGTCTTGCAAGGTGAGAGCTTCGTGGCTTTCCCAGCTTCCTTGATAGTTGGTGGATCGATTGCGGTCCCACTAAGTGCTCAGGAAAAAGCAAATGAAACACCATCATTACACATCAGGGCGGCATGAGAAGAAAGGGAAGAAGTAAAATTACTAATCTTCTACCACATTTCAGGGCCTATGTCTCTCGCTTAGTCCTCGGAACCCCTGCACTGTCGGCAGAATGATTTGCACTTGACAAATGAGGTGACAAAAAAGAGAAAGGGCAGAGTGTTACGTAGGGCAAGTTGATCCTTGTTGGGGACCCCAGTTCTATAGAATGAGGGTGGGACAGGTGGCTGGACAACCCTGAAGATCCCATTCAACGTGATCCTTCTCTGACGGAGGTTCAGCCGTCTGTTGTTCATCGGTGAGTGTGCACGTGTGTGCAAGTACCCAAAGTCCTCTGGGACTGGGACACTGCCATTAGCATGAGTGCTGGGCTTCAAACTCTCAGAGGAGCACCCAGCCTTGGCTAATTACATCTCAGAGTTTGGGCAGGAGTGTCTGTCCTCACACCCTGGGAATGCCGGTTGATCTTGTTCAGCTTTTACACTCTTCCATAGGAAGGATTATAAGGGGATTAGATGCAAATATATTTAAGCTTTGACTGCGTCAGGCTTGTATTCTCAGCCCGATAGTTGGGATAGTTATTCAATCTAGGATCACAGGATGCTTCTCCCAGCTTTTTCTTGCTGAGCTGAAAGAAATGAGAATGTCATCAGCAGAGGCAAGATGGGAAGATAATCGGTTGCCCCACCTTCTTTTTGCTAGTTCTTTGGATTTAGAAATAATCCAAAATACAGAAATAATAGTTACAACCAGGATAATACTACTAGCTATGGCTGCAATTTATCTTGGCCAGTAGCCCAGCTCTGTGCTAAGCCCTTGTCTCAGGTATTCCTAGCACACAGCTCATGAGGTCGTAACTATTTTTATTTCAGCTGTACAGGTGAGGAAACGGGAGAGGAGGTTAGTTGGGCTGCCAGAGGTGGCGCGACCAAGGCAGGACTAAAGGACTAAAGGCCAGGACTGTCCCAACCCGAAGTCCAGGCTCTTGGTCATTGCCCGTGCCCTTTGTGTATTGCAGTCTGCCCAGCCAGGACCGATCATTTTGGTTCTCACCCAAGAGCCCTGGGAAGTGCTCAGTTCTTCTTTTCCTGGCTTCTTGGGGCAGCATCTCTTGAGTTATCCCTGGCAGCTCTGTCATAGGCACAGAAGGGAAAGAACATAGAGGAATAGAGGTGGGAGGGGAGAACATAGAGAAGACCAGCTCTTCACTTTTGTTTATAAACTCAAGAAGGAGCTGGGACAATGCTGTGCTTATTTTCATCCGGCTTTATGATGTACGCTGTGTGTGTTCACATGCCCCGTCTTGTGTGACCCTCACAACAAGGCTGGGAAGAAGATTTATTTATTATTCTTGATTTGTGGCTGAAAAATGGATCCAGGAGGTTTAAGTTATCTTTCGAAGTCCCAGAGCTGGTAAATGGCAAAGCCTGTCTTTGCACCCATATTTCCTGACTCCACATCTGTGGGTCTTTTCAGCCCATGGTTATCATTCTAGAGAGCAGTTAGGGGACTTGGCATGCATGCTTGCGTGCTAAGTTGCTTCAGTCGTGTCTGACTGTGTGCGACCCTTGGACCATATCCTGCCAGGGTCCTCTGTCTGTGGGATTCTCCATACAAGAATATTGGAGTGGGTTGCCATGCCCTTCTTCAGGGGAATTTTCCCGACCCAGGGATCGAACCCGTATCTCTTACATCTCCTACACTGGCACGTGGGTCCTTTACCACTAGCGCCACCTGGGAAGCACAGGGACTCACAGAGAAAAGGCATGAATGCAGGAGCTGGTGAATGTTTTGGATCTGCTGCCTTATCCATCAGCACAGGTAACCCAGCCAGGTGCCACGGTCCCCAGCAGACACACAAGCCCCAGGAGGCTTAAACTGGGCTCCAGTGGGGGCATAAGAGGTAAGTATGGTATGATCCCATTTATATGCAAGGTCCAGAATAGGCAAATTCAGAGACAGAAAGTATTAATATAATAGATTCATGGTTGCCTAGGTTTGGGGAAGAGTGAAAAGAAAGGGCAGTGATTACTCATGGATGTATGTTTTAGAGATAAACAGTCTTCCTGAGATGTTTCAGCTCTTTTTTAAAAATCGGATCAGTCAGCTGGTGGAGTGGTTAATAGTTCCTGTTCCTCATAAACTTCCTTGACAGAAATCTTACTATTTCTGAGGTTCTCCTAGATCATTTTCTATATTGCAGGTCAGATTTCAGAATAATGCTGTACTATTTCTCCTTTTAAAAATTCATTGTTCTCTTCTGAAGTATACAAGTGCTCCCAGAGCTTCTAGGAGAGCTGCTAAAACAAGGGTTAAGGAGAGGATGATGTGACCGGGAGGTGATCCAGGCACCGCATCCTCACAGAAGTGGGTATGGGTCAGCTGGGGGGAAAGGGTGGAAATTGAGTGTGCTGATGGTTACACAACTCTGACTATACTAAAAACCACTGGGTTCTATACTTTGACAGTGAAAGTGTTAGTCACTCAGTCCTGTCCAACTCTTTGCGACCCCAGGGACTATGTCCACCAGGCCCCTCTGTCCATGGAATTCTGCAGGCAAGAATATTGCAGTGGGCTGCCATTTCCTCCTCCAGGGGAATCTTCCTGACCCAGGGATTGAACCTGGGTCTCCTGCATTGGCAGGCAGATTCTTTACCATCTGAGCCACCAGGGAAGCCCCTGAATACTTTAAACAGATGAATTATATGAGAATAATCCATCAATAGAGCTGCTACTATTTTTTTAAAAAAAGGCAGGGAAGGTGTCTGGAAGCATGGAACAGGGAGGGTGGGGGCAGGGTGCATAGAAATGCCAGGATTGGAAGTGGGAGCTTTCTCATGAAGGCTTTCTGGCCCATAAAGCCTCTGGAAGCAGATGCTGTTGACTTCCACTGAACAGTCGCTGTCCCTCTGCTGGTCTCCGTCACCCTTCTGTTCACGCCTGGGAGGTGAAGCTGGAGGGAAGGGCCAGACATGGAGAACACTGCCCTCGTCACCCAGCCTCGGTGCGCTAGTGATGACTGGTAGGCCTGGACCACCGCTGGGGCCTGGCGAGCTCTGCAGTCTCTCCCAGCCTCATGCCCTGCCATCTGGCATGGGCACCAGCCTTTCCCGCTGACCCAGGACACTTGGCACATCGAGCCCAGACTGAAAAACATTATCCTATCCAAAAGCTGCATTTGCCAATAGGAATGGATGTGGCCAGTAACAACACGTTCTGGAGTCTGATGGCCAGAATTCTGCACGCTGTCCTCTGGGGTCCCTGCCTAATGCCTTTTGTACCCCAGCCCAGTCTTTGACATTGCTCTACCTGGATAGACTCCAAGGGAAATAGACACACTGTTTCCCTTCGCATCAGGAAACTGCCCTGTTCGCTGGGGAACTCTCTCCTTGGTAGGTTCTGTTGGGATCCTTTGGTGCCCTTCCTGAGGGGTGGGAAGAGGGCAGCGTGTCTTGTCAAAGCTGAGAGCTGGAGGCCGCAGGGAGAGGGTGCGTGCCAGTCTGAAGATGCCTCTGACTTTGTCTCTGGAGAAAACAGCCTCTTTCATTAGCTGTAAATGAAACCCAGGGCTGGCAGCTTCCTTTCTGGGGCAGCCACTGAGCTCAGAGGCTGGGGCTTAGAGACAGAGGCTGGGACGGGTTGTCTGGGGAAAGTAGGAGGCTGTAGGAAGTGGTACGGAGGTGCCAAGCCAAATAGCTGTATAGAGGGAAGTGGAAAGAAGGAAAAAGAAGGAGTCCTATCCCCCAAGGGAAGCCAAAACTCACAAGTGAACTGTCATGCATTCACACTGTATTTTAGGTTCTTAAGAGTGAAAGTGCAGTTCATTAGCAAGGGGCGAAGTGGCTAGTTTGCCTTTCTAGAGAACTCAGAGTTAGGCAGAAACCACTATTCTGTTTTAAGCCTTGCAGAACAGAAGGTTGAAAATACCTTGGTCCCCTTCCTCCTCATCTGTCCTGGAGAGGTTTTCCCAGCAGCTCCTCCCAGTCCTGATGCCCCTCACACATCCCTTCCTTCTAAGACATGCAGCAGATCGAGATCTGATCAACAAGTCAGGTTCGTGGCAATAATAAATTATAGGGACTGTTTACGCTGGTCTGGGTGATGCTAGGAAAAAGGGGAATATAACCTGCTGTGGATAAGAAGTAGAAAGTTAATTGTTAGATTGACTTGAAAGATGGGAGAACTTTGCTTGGAGCATAGGGGACCACAGAAAGGGCAATAATTATCTCTACATATACAGCGACTCAAGCTGAGATTGGGGATGGTGTGGATGGTGTGGAGGGGCCCTTGTGAGCTCCAAGGATGCTTCTACAGACCCTGTGTGATAACCCAGCAATTTTGTAGAAAAGGTGAGACTTTATCTACTTGTAGCAGTGAACGTGCTGTTAGCGCTGATCTAGTGTTTCGCGTCTTTTCATCCCTTCAAGCGTGTCATCCCCAGTTTTTGTATCTGAAGGAGTGTTATTCTTCACCAAAAATAAAAAAGTTGAGACCTATTGGTGTCAGGGAGCAAATGGAATATTTAGTGATCCTGATCATTGATCATCGTCCTGGCTGTTTGTGTGGAATACTGCAGTGGGGGCCAGGGTCCCCAAGGGAAGGTCTGCTGGATGTCCACTCCAGTCCCACCCTGGGTGGCTGCTGTGTGCCTGTTGTTGAACAGCAGTCATAGGGAATCTCCATGGGGGTGTGGACGCATGTGCCTGGCCCAGGGTACAGCACCGGGGCTCCAGTGATGAAAACAGATGCAGCCATGCCCCCCACGCCAGTGCACTGTGATTCTTGGCACATTATATGCCCCCTTCCCACTCTCTGATGCTCTCATTTTTGCTTCTCTTGTGGCCATCTGTTATGTGTTGAAGGCATCCCCCCAAAAGATACGTCAAAGTCCTAACTCCCAGTATCTCAGAACGCAACCTTATTTGGAAATAGAGTCATGGCAGATGTATTTAGTTAAGATGAGGTCTCACTGGAATAGAATGGGCCCTTCATCCCATATGACTTGTGTCCTTAAAAGGAGAGAGGGGCACACCCAGGGAGGAGGACTCCTTGTGATGAAGGAGGCAGAGGTTGGAGGGATGTGGCTGCAAGCCAAGGAATGCCAAGGATTGCTGGCCACCACCAGACTGGGAAGAGGCAAGGAAGAAGGCTTCCCAGAGTCCCGGAGGGAGCGCTGAAAGCTTGATTTTGGATTTCTAGCCCCCAGAACTGTGAGACAATAAACATCTGCTGTCTTAAACCACCCCGTGTGTGGTATTTGGTTATGACAGCCCTAGAATACTGGTACACCAACTTCCCCCCTGTCCCACCATTTCAGCCTGACCTATATTTTTTTCTTAAAAAATGTTAGTACCTGCACTAAGGTTAGCATCCAGGACAGAATCCTTGAGAGCCATTCTGTCTCCTCAAGATGCCTTGGCATCACGCTGCTCCAGTCCATGCTGTGTTTGTCCTGCAGGGTGCCTATCGCTGGAAGGTCTTCAGTTGCCCAGTTGCAGGCTGGGAGTTGGGACTGTTATCCTCAGAACTAGAACAGTTCAGCTCTCCCAGAGTTTCACTTACACTCTCATCAGATCCTTTCAACAGTACTGTCCTTCTGACCTTATTTTTACAGACATTTTAGGTGAATCTGTCAACTCGGAAGCCCATTTCTACCCCTCAGGCCATGGGAATCCCTCAGGAGACCACGTGTTCCTTCACCCACAGCCCAGAAGCAGCAGATGGGACTAGAGTTCACTTTCTCCTTGCTCAGAGAGCTCAGTCCACTGGCCTTTTATCCCAGTGTGTTTGACATTTCACCCTAGGAAAGTGAAAGTGTTAGCTGCTCAGTCCTGTCTGACGCTTTGCTACCTCATGGACTGTAGCCCGCCAGGCCCCTCTGTCCATGGGGTTCTCCAGGCAAGAATACTGGTAGGGTAGCCATCACCTTCTCTAGGGGATCTTCCTGACCCAGGAATCAAACCCACATCTCTTACATTGGCAGGCAGATTCTTTACCATCTGAGTCACCAGGGAAGCCCTAGATCAGTGATGCTTTACCGCCTGGCAGGGGACAACACAGGAGAGGATTCTGGGTAGGAGGTCAAGCTGCCCTGGGTGGGGGGAATCTCCCACTCCCAAGCTGGTTGGTCTTCCCCTGGTGGCAGTCCCTGGCTCTCTTAAAGCCTGCCCGCAGCAGCTGCTTTCTTTATGAGGTGACATTTGGACTCTTGAGTCCTACCAGAGTAAGTGGCCCTGGCCCAGACAGGCCCAGGCAGGCCCAGGGTGTCTGCTGAGCTGAGAAGTATTTGGGGGGGCCTCTGAGCTGTTTCATTCTGCTCATCACCTTCCATTTTCAAATGGGACAAGCTGGCTGAGGAGATTTAGAAACCTTGGTTCTCCACTCCCAAGTTAATTTATGGCTTTTAAAGTAAAAACAAAATTAAACCATAGTTAACAGTGTGGACTTTGGGGTTTGAACATCAGCTTTGAAGCTGACCAGCCATATTATTCTGGCAAGTTCTACGACTCCCATAAGCCTCAGTTTCCTCGGCTGTAGAATGGGGTGGAGCGGGGCGGGGGGATGCCTAGCCTGAGACAGCTAGTATGAAGGATGAATATTACCTTCTTTGTAAACCATGTTGCACTGTGTCTGGCACCTCAGAATACATGAACCAGGCGTTATTATTCTAGCAACTCTCTTCATCTAGGAAATGAGGGCTCACAGGACAAGTACTCGCATGTTCTCTGGCAGAGAGGGAGTCTGTAGCCTCCCCCTCCTCTTCATCAACCACACACTGTCTCTGCTTTTATATTCTGTCTTTTCCCCCATCATTTTATCTTTTTTAAAGTAGCATATTTTCCCAATAATGAAACTTCATTTTTTAAAAAATTGAAAATATAAACAACAGGAAAAGGAACTCAAAAGTCCTATAACTTTGGAACCCAGACAACATTTTTGAATATAACTTTCCAGTTTATGGTCTTCCCTGGAGACTAAGTTGGTAAAGAATCTGCTTGGAATGCAGGAGACCCGAGTTTGTTCTCTGGGTTGGAAAGATCCCCTGGAGGAGGAAATGGCAACCCACTCGAGTATTCTTGCTTGGAAAATTCCGTGGACAGAGGAGCCTGGTAGGCTACAGACCACGGGGTCCCAGAGTTGGACACAACTGAGTGATTAACACTTTCAAGTTTATATGTATTCTTTCTTTGTATTTGCAATTTCCAGTACAGTTTTCCCAGGCAGTTCTTGATTGTTCTCCAGCGTTGTCTTAAGTAGCCATTTGACAGTCCAGAATATGGAAATCTTAAAAATTATTCTATAATGCTTATATTGTTGGATGTTAATTTCTAGTTTTTCCCTTGGTACAAATAACACTGTGTGTTAGGGGACTATTGCAGAATTCAGGGAGCAATGCTGGAGGCCAGGGAGTGGCCAGGAATGGTCAGACTGGGAGACCTTTGGAAGGTAGAGTCAGCAGGATTTGCTGGTCAAATGGAGGCATGAGGGGAAAAGAAAGGCATCAAGAATGACTCCAAGGGTTTCAGCCTGAGCAACTAGATGGATGGTCTTGCCCTTGACTGAGACAGAAAGGCTTCCCTTGGGGCAAATTTGGAAAAGAAGAATAGGAGTTTGTTTTTAAAACATGAATCTGGAGATTTCTTTTAGACCCAGGTGGAGATGTCAAGTAGGCAGTTAGATATATGAATATGGAACACAGGAAAGATATCCAGGCTGGAGATATAAAGTAGGGTGTTACCCATGTGTGTCCAGTCTATGGATTTAAAGACCAAGGTCATATGGGTTGTATGAGATCTCTAAGGGAGGTGCAGAACTCAGTGGCTGCCACCACATCACTGGGGAACTTTCTTCTTTTTTGCTGCCGAGAAAAAGGTGGCATGCCTTCTCCTTCCTCCTTAGCCTGTGATATGGTGTCACAGTTTGAGCCCCATGATACCAAACAAACTTCTGCCTTTTTTAACAACTCCCCAGAGTCCAGAAATTGCTATCCTTGTCAATAACACCTTGGGCAGAAAACCAAACCAGCTGTCCTCAGTTGTGGATGAAAGAGGTCATGAAAGTTGGGGACTCTTTTGTGACTGTTTTCTTTTCAGCCTTTGCTAATTTGCACACCTGGGTTAATCCTGTTCCACCACAGCTCATCCCAGTGTGAAAAGCAAATCAAGTACATCTGATTGCTGTTTTGTTTTCCCTTGACTGATTTTGTGGGGCAGGGGGAGCAGAGAAGGTGATGGAGTCCACTTGTAGTCTTGGCTGGCTCCATTTTGGTCCCTCTGACTGTTCGTCAGTGACCTCTGGAGGAAGAGGGCAGGAGAAATGGGGACTGAGAAAAAACTCAATGTCCACCTGCTGACCTGGCATATTTACACTCAGGTAACAATATGAGGCTCAGAGAGGATGGAAGGCAGACTCAGGTCACCCCTCATCACGTCTCAAGTATATCTGTTCACAGTGGAGTTCATGGGTAAATGCTAGAAATTCATGTATAAAGGAGAGGGATGCAGTGCTGGTGAAGTTATCTGTCTGAAAGGTGAAAGTCCCAGTGGGTTTTTGCAGAAGACAATGAATTGGGATCAGTGAAAAAATCACAGAAGAGCTCACAGCTAATAATTCTCTGCCTCTGGCCCCCACACTCCACTTTCTCTGCTGCCTGTGGATGTTGTGTGGTCACCACAGAGCTGCATGTCACCACCACCCTGGCACTGAAATAAGTGTGAACCAAGTGGGAGTGTGCCCTGGCCCAGGGCTCTTCTGTGGAATCTGCTCTGATTCAGGGCATTCTGGTTCTGGCCCTGAGCACTCAGGTGTCCTTGGGCACATCACCAGATCTCTTCAAGGGTCAGTGTCTCCATCTTTTAAGTGGGAATAATGATACCTGCTTGCAGAATTTCTGAGAGCAGGAAGTAAAACAGTGCCCGCAAATCACCCATCAGTGCCTCGCACTTAGATCAGTATTATGCACTCCAAACTCACCTGTGTCATGCCTGCCAATAAGCGGTTGAATTACCTTTAACCCTCCAAGGAGGAGGTGACTGAGCACCGGAGGACTGGGAATCATCCCAGGATTCCAGGCCAAGCCCACAGAGGTGGATGAGGCTCTTGACCACTTATTCCAATGATACACCAAACAGCTAGAGAGGAAAGCTAAAAGAGTGGTTCTCAACCATGGTTCTATGCCCAGCAGCCTTCACAGGTGACAAAGCCAATTAGGATCAGTGGGTAAAAGTAATTTTAGTATAGTATTGCTGACGGCAGAGCCAGCATTTGAACCCTAATCATGTAGCTCTTGAATCCCCACTAATCCCCATTATACCCTGCTATCTCTCTTAACAGAGAGTGGGCACTCCATAAGTAACTGCTGAATAAATGAAGAAATGCAAGAATGACCCCTTTCCTGGTCTGGCATTCAGAAAGGCTTTCCCTGTCTTGGGTTGGGAAGATCCCCTGGAGAAGGAAATGGCAATCCACTCCAGTATTCTTGCCTGGAGAATGCCATGGACAGAGGAACCTGGCTGGCTATGGTCCATGAGATCGCAAAGAGTTGGACCTGACTGAATGACTAACACTTTCACGTTTCCTGGCGGCACCTGTCTTATCTGTGAGCCAGCCTAGCACATCCATGCCCCATGTCATCCCTCCCAACTCTTAACCAGACCAAGCAAAGAGTTGGACACGACTGAGCGACTAAGCACAGCACAGCACAGCACAGCCAGGCCATGGGAGTTTGCTGAGGATCAGACCTGGAGGAGAATATCCTTTAGCAAATAGCTCCTCAGAGGCAATAAGGAAAACTGCGTAAGCACAAGACAAGTGATGATTCCCACACACACTGGCCGGGCTTTCTCTGGGGATGCAGAAGCAGGACACACGTTGGAGAGTTCAGCTGTAGCACGAACATGCTAATGAGGGTTGTGTTTTCGTTTTGTGCTCCATAAAGCAGATTTGATGAACTGAGCAGGGCAGAAGCATCTTGAGGGAATAGCACTTTCTCTGAGGCTGAGACTTTTTTCAACTCTTCTCTTTGGCCTGAGGGCCCTGAAGTCCTTTCTTGGCTGGATCTGAGGAGGCAGCGGGTTTCTGGAAGGGGGGCTAAAAGAATTAGGGTTCCTCCACACTCAGGCAGTCCCTAATCACAGGGACCACAGGAAGGATATGACTGCATCTAATCCTCTTCCTGTGATGGGCCCATAAACAAACACACCTGGGCATTTTACCAGACTGTGGCCTGGAAGCTGAAATCAGCCCATTTTCACGCAAGTGTGACCATCTATGGATGAAGACAAAATGCTGCTGAAATCTAGGCGGGCATCAAAGGACTTGACAGTGAAGAAGGGTGGAAGCCATGAGATGCCAACCCTATGGCAAAATCTTCCCCATCGCTTATGGGAACCCCCTGATGGTCTCTGCCCACCTTGTCCAGCCTTTTCCCAGTCCACACACCTCACTCTGTACTCCAGACACACTGTCTTGCTTTTCTTTACAAAATAACTCCTTTCTGCCCTGGGGTCCTTGCAGACATGGTTGTTTTTTTTTTTTTTTCCCCTGTCACCTCTCCTTCCACCTTTCTGCTTCTTGGGGCCCCCCTCTGTTGCTTCTCCCTGCTTTTGGAGATTCTAAGCCCAGGCCTTATGCAGAGAACATGAGCTTCTCAGTAACATCAAAAGCAGTCTGGGTTTCAGGAAGGACGAGCAGGAGAAACCAGCGGGGTGTCTCCAGGTATTTCGGGTACCAGGTGCCTCTGATCTCTGTCTCTGTGCGCATTCACAGGAGGTGTGGCCTCGGGAGAGCCAAGCCTGCTGCCGGCTGCCACGGCCACTTCATTACTCATCTGCTAATTGTGGCAAATGGGGATTTTATGCCTCCCCCGGCCCTCATTGTAGCCGCGGCACTGCTTTGATGGAGGGGAAAGGGAGCCCAGCTTGAGAAATCCCTTCAAGGGGTCCACGTGCCTGCCCACTGGTTCATTTGGGCTCCACAAATCTGAGTCTGGGTCCTGCACCCACTTGGTGATGAGGCAGGGAGAAGCGATGGGCCTGGGACCTACGACTCCAACTGAATCCTGCTTCTCCCCTTGTCCTAATGAAGTCCTCAGCTTGGTCAGGCATATGGGGTGATCAGTGGTGGCCACTAAAAGGGGTGGTTGAGTCATGTGCAGCTGCTGGCTGACCTGAGAAGATGACATGAGGGCTGAGGGTAGAGACAAGACTTCCTTCTGGAACCTTCTGGAACCCAAAGGCCAGTGTCCAGATCCTGGGCAGCTGTGGGGAAGGGCAGTGAACCAGAGCAGCAGGGAGCAGAGCTCTGAAGAGCAGGGCTTTGGAGCCTAACAAGGAGGAGTTGGCTGACCTGGTGACAGGTTATTGAGTCTCTGAGCCTCAGCATCTCACCTGTAACACAGGAGGGTAATACTCACTCCTCTGGGCTGTGACGAAGATGAAATTAGCTATTGTACAGAAGTGCTTAGCAATAAAGGATCACTTCTGAGAACAGTTGTCAGGGAGTTGTCAGAAGAGTCTCACCCTGTGCAGCTCACAGTTCTGTTCTTAGTTTATCTTACGTGTTAGTGGGGATACTTGAGGAGCCCCCATCCTATCTGTTGGGCTTCTCAAGTGGCCCTCGTGGTCTCCTGCCAGTGCAGGAGACATAAAAGATTCAGGTTTGATCCCTGGGTAGGGAAGATCCTCTGGAGGAGGGCATGGCAACCCATTCCAGTATTCTTGCCTGGAGAATCCAATGAGGAGCCTGGCAGGCTATGGTCCATAGGGTCACAGAGTCAGACAGGACTGAAGTAACTTAGCACACACACATGCATCCTATCTGTGTGAGTCAGAACTGCCATCAGTGGGCATTTATAGAAGGCCATGGCTTCAGTGTCACATCTCTGATCTTTACATCCATCCTACAAGTAGGTCCCTCTTGCCCTGATCCATTCTCCTGATGAGGAGGTAGGAATCAGGGAGGCTAAAGAACTTGTCCAAGGTCACTAGGGGAGATGCAAACCCAGGACTGACCCTCTGCCTGACTTGGGGCCAGGGGTCAGCTGGATCCTACTTTTCCTTTGGCCAGTATCATTTAGTCCCTTTTCTGAAGAGCTTCAGACAAGTTTCCTCTCTCCCACCCTCTGCTCTGAGAGGCAGAATGCAGATTAAAACCAGGGTTTTGCAGATCAGACTAAGGGGGGTTTGGATCCAGCCTGGGGGCCACTACTGCATGGCTTGGACAGGTCGTCTGCCCTCTTTGGGTCACATTTCTCTATTTGTAGAGTGAAGATGAGGTCTGCTTCACAGACAGGTCACGAGGGAGTAGGGTTGCTTCAGGGTGTGCAGGTGCCCGGGAAGATGCCAGATCCCTCTCTCCTTCCTCGGCGGGCAGCTGTGCAGCTTGGAAGCCTCACAGAGCCTCCTCCAGAACAATGAGAGGGAGGGGGCAGACTGGAGCCACAGAGGCCTCCCTGTCCTCAGCCATTGCCACGCCCTTCACTAGGGGAGGGGGCCCACCACTGCATCCTTTTTAACAGAGGAGTGGTCCAGAGAGGGCCTTGTTTCTATGGCTACAGGAGTGTGGCCTCCAGAGGCTCCTGATTTGGTGATAAATGGCTAAAGGGATGCTGCCTCACACCTTCCAGAGGGTCACAGAGTTGGCAGTAAGGGGCCAGCAGCGGTGACTCCAAGCTTCTTCCCTTTCTCACCAGCCGGGAGTGTCTGAGTCCCCCAGACCCCAGCACGAGCCCACAAGCCCCTTCTAAAGCTCCCTGTGACTTGCATCCAGCCTTCAGACAGTCACTCAGACCCCCACTGGCACCTTGAGACCAACATTTGCGGTTGTCAAAAGGACCTTTCTTCACTGTGATGCAGTTTTCCTGTGTAAGAAAAAAACCAGGAAACTTCTGAAGAGGGGAGCTGCTGTGTTATCCTGTAGAAGGGGAGGCAAGGCTCTAAGTCATCATGTCAGCCGCACTTAAAAGCTTTCTCTGCAATAACTCAGTGTCGACAAGATCAAGAGCGCTTTCCGAGTTGGTGCTCAAAGATCCCCACGCACTGACCCCAGCCTACTTCCGGGCTCTTACATTGTTTTTGAGAGTAATAATGACCATTGATTAAAATAATCAATCGTTCATGTTTGAGGATGTGCAAAGCTGGAGGCTGTGTCCGAGTACTTGCACTATCTCACTGAATTCCGATGACAACCACAGGAAGTAGATGTGAGGTCCCCTTTTTCCAGTTAGGAAACT
The DNA here is from genome assembly GCF_019923935.1 of Bubalus bubalis. NCBI lineage: Eukaryota > Metazoa > Chordata > Mammalia > Artiodactyla > Bovidae > Bubalus > Bubalus bubalis. Next base: position 105,903,253 of record NC_059161.1, on the reverse strand, counting down.
GAGGCCAAGAGAGTGTGCATCATTGACACTCCAAAGCTCAAGCCTGGGCTGCTCTGGGAGACCATCACCCATATACCCAAGGCCCTAATCTCCTCCTTCACACAACTCTCTTCTCCTGACTGGTTCCCCATGTGCCTTCCATTTATCTCCCCGCATGCTGGCTCATGCTGTTCCTTCTTCCAGGAAGACCTTGGGAAGTGGCATGGGTAGGGTCCAGAGTTGGGCACACCAGAGGTCAGGATCCCGGCCACATCACTTGCCAGCCCCCAAACTATTTAAGCTCCCCCGGTCTCAGTCTCCTCACCTGGAGAATGGGAGGATAGCATGGCCTCATTGATTTGATGAGTCAGTTGAGCAAAGTGCTGGCCCCTAAGGCTGACTCACCTGACCAAGTTCTGCCTGAAACTGGAGGCCCAGCTCTGGCTTCCTCGACAGCAAGATCTCTAACTCAGTCAGCTGCCATTTCTTCTTCTTCCAAACCACTCTGAGCCACTACCTATGTCCCTGGCTCATGTCCCCTGAGGGCAGGACCCCACAATGACTTAGTTCTATTCCTTGTACAGTACAAAAGCGCCTAGTCCAAGTTTGCAGAGTATTGTGCTTCAGGGCTCCTCTCCATCTGCCCACGTCTCCCGCTCTGGCATTCTCACTCTGTCCCCTCAGTGCCTTCCCCACCTCCATCACACACTTGGGCTCTCCCCAGCTCCCTGCGCTTCTTCAGAAACCTCTGTTCTCCTTTACCTCTGTCTGCAGTCCCTCTGTCTGTCTGCAGTCCCTCTGTCCACAGTCCCTCTGTCTGCAGTCCCTCTGTCTGTCTCCAGTCTCTCTGTCTGAAGTCCCTCTGTGTGCCTGCAGTCCCTCTGTCTGTCTGCAGTCTCTCTGTCTGCAGTCCCTCTGTCTGCCTGCAGTCCCTCTGTCTGCAGTTCCTCTGTCTGTCTGCAGTCCCTCTGTCTGCAGTCCCTCTGTCTGTCTCCAGTCACTCTGTCTGCAGTCCCTCTGTCTGCCTGCAGTCCCTCTATCTGCAGTCCCTCTCTCTGTCTCCAGTCCCTCTGTCTGCAGTCCCTCTGTCTGTCTCCAGTCTCTCTGTCTGCAGTCCCTCTGTCTGTCTGCAGTCCCTCTGTCTGCCTGCAGTCCCTCTGTCTGCAGTCCCTCTGTCTGCCTGCAGTCCCTCTGTCTGTCTGCAGTTCCTCTGTCTGCCTGCAGTCCCTCTGTCTGCCTGCAGTCCCTCTGTCTGTCTGCAGTCCCTCTGTCTGTCTGCAGTCCCTCTGTCTGCAATGCCCTCCTGCATTCTTTTCATGGATTATTTCTGCTCCTTCTTTACAATTGGCTCAGGTAAACAGTGGAAACAGTGGCAGACTTTATTTTGGGGGGCTCCAAAATCACTGCAGATGGTGACTGCAGCCATGAAATTAAAAGACTCTTACTCCTTGAAAGGAAAGTTATGACCAACCTAGACAGCATATTCAAAAGCAGAGATATTACTTTGCCAACAAAGGTCTGTCTAGTCAAGGCTATGGTTTTTCCAGTAGTCATGTATGGATGTATGAGTTGGACGATAAAGAAAGCTGAGCACCGAAGAATTGATGCTTTTTGAACTGTTGGAGAAGACTCTTGAGAGTCCCTTGGACTGGAAGGAGATCCAACCAGTCCATCCTAAAGGAGATCAGTCCTGGGTGTTCACTGGAAGGACTGATGTTGAAGCTGAAACTCCAATACTTTGACCACCTGATGCAAAGAGTTAACTCATTTGAAAAGACCCTGATGCTGGGAAAGATTGTGGGCAAGAGAAGGGGACGACAGAGGATGAGATGGTTGGATGGCATCACCGACTCAATGGACATGAGTTTGAGTAAACTCTGGGAGTTGGTGATGGACAGGGAGGCCTGGCGTGGTGCAGTCTATGGGGTTACAAAGAGTCAGACATGACTGAGCGACTGAACAGAACTGAATTGATTCTCTCCTCCTCTAGGAAGTCTTCCTTGATACTCCAAGCCCTCCTCTGTGTTTCCCCAGCCCCCAGGCTGACCTCTGTCCCAGCTCTTGCCACGATGTATTTGCTGTGTTTGTCCAGCTGTCTATCTCTCTGCTAGACTGTCATTCCCTGGCAGCAGGGACTGAGTCACTGTCAACCCTAGAGTCTTGTCATTTGACACAGTGTCCACCACAAAGTCAGTGACGGCTGAGTGGAAAGATGGGTGAATGGATGAAGGAGTGCCTATTTGAAAAATTCCCAACACTTGCAGTTTGGAGAACCTGCCTCTGGGTTATGCACTGTGTGTGACCCATGATGTGACTCGGCCACCTCAACCTCTGCATCCTGGAGACTGCCAGGCTATTAGGAGACAGGACCCAGTATCTGGGAACTGTGTCTAAATCTGCATATGCATTCCATGCCTCCAATCCAAACCTTGTTCATTAGCACAGCAATTAACAACAGCGCCTAATGACAGATGGTCCGGCAGTGAGCCTCAACCCCTGGCTCCACGGCGGGCTTGGAGTGGAGCAGGCATGTCTGGCAAGGTTGATGTTTTCATTGATCCAGCAAGTCAGAGCTCCCAGGGCTGCCGGCTATGGGTGAGCTGATGTCAGCTTCGGCGTGGTGGGGGCTGGGCCTAAAAGGGCCAGGCCTTGGAAACCAGTACTTGGAAAGGTCAGGGAACATGTCCAGCCTCCATTCTAATCCTGGAATTTTTACTTAAAGATCTGAATTTCATATTGGGAGGCCCCAGCACACCACCCCCAAATTTTCTTAAGCCACTTGAACTCTAGCAACTTCTCCAGGAGATGGTGCCCCTTCCTGTTAATGCCTTAAAGGCTTCTGCGTGTTCTTCGATTATTATCTAGAACTGTAGTGTCCAGGGCACACAGCGAGCTCATCTTCCAGGTGGAATCTCTTCCCTACAGCATGTCTCAGATCATCAGAAGCATTCAGGCTCTGCCGAGTACCAACCCCAAACCACCCTAGCAGAAATGGAATATGCTTCCTTCACGGCCTGTCAACAGTCGGGCCGAGGGAAACAGAAGAAGGGTGCAGGCTGAGCGAGCGAGGCCTGTGATCTGCTGTTAGTCATGCAGAAACCGTGCCTCTTGTTTTGAGAGGTGTTGACAATGAGCCACGCTGGAGAAGAATGTTAGCTGAGGTTGAGGAGTCCCCGTGGTGGGAGACCTTTGCAGTGTGGACTTTTCTCTGGAACATGGATTGTGGAATCGGGAGTCTACTTCCCACTAATACTGGTAGGAGAAACATGCATCGTATAAAAGTCTGCACCTTCTTACCCTGTGGACAAGATCCCTGGAGGCAACCTTCCTCCCCTCCTGTGTTAGGAAGTTTCAGTGGCATGAAGTCCCAGATGTTTGACTGACATTTGTCTAAGGGCGCTGTGAGGAGGAGCTTTGGTTCAGAAAACCAGTCTTCAGGCTACATGGCAGCTGGTCACCAGGGGAGGCAGGAGATCGGATGCCCTGGGGTGAATGTCTCAGAGTGAAGGCCCAGGTCTCGGTGTCCCTGTGGACTGGTCCCACCTGACCGTGTTCCCTGCCTCCCTGTTGGGGGCACTCAGGTGGGCGATGCGACATGCAGCCCTGAAGGAGCCTCGCTTCTCAGCTCTGTGCAGAGAGTGTCTCACCGAGGCAGACCTGTCCCTTCTGAATTTGTTTTCCCTTTTAATTCTCTCAGAGGACATGCAGCTGAAGGAGGGTTCAGGCATACAGGCCCCTCTTGTGATACGAAAACATGATCAAAATGTATTCAATCTCAGGGACATTTTCTTATTTTCCTCTTGTGAGACAACTTTTTATTGAAATATACAGATAACAAGAGGAAATGTCAATGCGAAAACTATCTCTCCTATATGCCCCTCACCTTGTATAGTCCATTGCCCTTCCAAATGTTGCATGGATGGGCATATATTTTGCACATAATTCTTACCTTAGTATAAATGTAACTCTTCTGGTCTTTAAATATTCAGAATATTCATTTAATATGCTCCATTAGGGCTTAAAATAAGACTTTGTTACTTTGTGTAACAAAGAGAGCCTAAAGCCAATGGTTAAAACAAAATAGAAGTTTATTCCTCTTTCGCTTGAGAGTCCAGCCTCTACAGCTACTTAGAACTAGTAATATTACTATTTCCCTACCACTCCACCACTGCTAGCTAACACGCGTTGAGGAACTACTGTGTGCCAGGTAATGTGCTCTGTGCTTCAAATATGATCATTCTTCTAATTCTGACATTATCCTTAAGAGGGTTATTGTACCCATTTTGCAGATGAGGAAAAGCTGTTCTCCCAAGGTCTCTTAGACAACATGTGACAGAGACAGGTGTGGCTTCACATGCTCTTTCTCATAATCATTGTGTAACATGGTCACCAAGACCAGAAGGGCATGAGACGGGATCCAGGGCAAGTCATCTGGCCAAATGTTCCAACCCGAAGCAAGATGAGATTCTGAGTCTCTAGGTGGAAACAAGCAAGGAAGATGCCGGGGATGCTGGGCAGGACTTGAGGCTGGCTTTGCCTACTGGTTTAAAGGACCAGGAAAAGAAGACATATTGGTCAGGGTTCCCGATTCCAAGAAACAGAAAGCACTTTCTGTTGCAATGAGGAAATGAATTCATGAAGAGGATTTGAGGCAGCTCAAAAGAGCATGTGAAGTCACACCTGTCTCTGTCACCTGTTGTCTAAGAGACCTTGGGAGAACAGCTTTTCCTCATCTGCAAAATGGGTACAATAATCCTCTTAAGGATAATGTCCGAATTAGAAGAACGATCATGTTTGAAGCCCAGAGCACATTACCTGGTACACAGTGGGTACAGTGCATGAGAAGGCTGGAGACTGAGACTTAGGAATGGGCAGGAGGGTGGCCAGGACCCACCTGGTACCTGCCAAAGCTGAGCCTCAGAGTGCTGTGGCTGAGGACGCCATACCAGTCCCAGTCCCACCACATCAGCTTGTCCCGACAGCTCCCACTAGCAGCATGGCTGTGGCCACCCTGGGCACTGGCGTGGCTTCTGCCGCCTCTGCCACACAAGTGGAACACTCCTCCTGGGTCCTGGTTTCCTGCATCCTTTCCTCAAGCGTAAGTCTGGGGATGAACAGAGTAATTTCATTTTTGTCTCTCATTGAAATTTTTCTCCTGTCCCCAAATGAAAGCTCAGAAAGTTCTGATGACTCTTCCACTCACTGATAGCAATATATTTTGTCACCTGAAGTCACCAAGCACAGTCTTGGTTCCATAATGAGAACGCTCAGTCGTGTGTGTCAAGTCCAACCCTGCCTTTGATTCAGAGGTAAATCTTTTCCACGTTCCCTTCCAGGGCCAGCTTCAGGGTTTGCCTTGTCTTAGACAGCAGGTAGAACTGTGCTTTTCTTTCTCTGTTCTTCCTTTGCCCTCGGTTTACCGACAGCAGCTCCAGGGCTGGGCAAGGACAAGGAGAAGAGACAGTGGGAATGGAAAATCTTCGTAAATTGCCCTCACAGCCAGCTCTGCACTCGGTGGGGGGTAGACACTGAAAGCCCATTAGGCAGCAGACCTCACACTTTCTTAGAGACCCAGTCATTATGGGGGTCGGGGTGGGGGGGAAGTCATGGACCGGGGGGAGGAAGGTGTCTGGCTCACCTGCTGATTGGAATCAAGCCTGAGGTCACCACTGGCTTGGTGGCCCCATAGGAAGCCTGAAGCTTCCTTTCTGCTGAAGTCCATCATTCTGCTCCCGCTCTCTTCAGAGGAGTCCTCATCTGGAAAAGGCCATTGCTTACCCACAAAGCCTAGGAATAAGACCCACTCACTCTTCTTTGTCCCCACTTGTCCCCCATGGCCACTGCCCCTCTAGAAGTCCCTGAGCTTCAGGTCCCCTTAGCCTGTGCTGGGGAAGGAGCAGTGGGTTTTTTCTGCATGCAACAGTCTCTCTCCTCTCTCTCTGCTGGCAGACACACTCCCTCGCGTTAACTTTCTCAGGCCTCTGTCAGGCACTAGCCTGAGGGGCCTCCAAGGGCCAGGGAATGTAGGTCAAGCTCTCCAGCGCACTGAAACCATGTTGTCTATGCTTGAAGCGATAGCCCTCCATCCCCGCTGCAGCTCTTTCCATACTCAAGCTCCCTCTCCTGAATTTCTTAGACACTGACTGTGAACATCTGCATCTCGGTTTCTCTCTGCACCGTGTAAAGTATCTGATATCTCTTTGACTGAGAGTCTTGGCTCCAGTGAACTCTTTCCCAGGCTCCTGATTCGCCGTCTGGAGAGGCTCCTCCTGATTGGCGGAGCCCGGCTCCCATTGAACCCCTACAGCCGGGAATTTCACAGGCTCCCGGAGTCCCCCTGAGGGGCTGAGGATGCAGACCGAGCAGCCAAGTCACAAGGAGAGAGCTCCCTCCTCCCTCCCCCAGTCCTGGGAATCAGGCTGCAGTTGTTTCTCTTAACACACGGTGGGGACATGAGAGGTGGGGGGAAAGTTCCCCAGGAGCCCTATTACAGCAAACCACCTCTCTGCTCTGTGATATGGCAGCAAGCATGAAGAGGAATAATTTCGCATTACAGAAACATAATAGACCCAGTGCCTCTCCCTCACCCTGATTACATCTTCTAACCCTGGAGAGGGCCAGAGGGTTCAAACGGGAATAAAAAACCAACCATGACACCCCCCCCAACCCCCAAAAGAAGGTGGTTTCAGGAAGACCTTTTGTATCAGCCCTGGTGGCCGCTTCTCATGACCTTCTGGTCCTTGCATCCCAGCTCTCTGGCAGTCTGCAACAATAATGAGTATTTTTCAGTTTTGGGAGCCCTGCTGAGTGAACAATGCCCAAGATCACATCTTTTTTTTTTTTTCCCTCACCCATCTGAGACCACAGATGACTGTATTTCTCACACGCATTGTATGACTTTCGGACAACTGAAACCCCATCATCCCACCACCCCCGCCCCAAGCCAGGGAATCTGGCCAGTGCACAGAGGCACTGGGGCGGAACCTGCCATCTCCCTCCTACAACGAAGCCTGTTCCCTCGAACCTTTAGGCTGCCAAGAAGAAAAACTATGAAAACAGTGGTTCCCAGGTCTTTGGAGCTCACAGACCAAAAATATGTTCTAAGAATGACCAGAAATCTATTTTCAGGGTAAAGATACTGAAGAAAACAGAAACCTAAAAAACGAACATCTCCTAGACCATCATTTCATGAAGGAAAGGACATTTTAGCATACACACACATACACATACAAAATAAGAAGGAAACTAATCTTGGAATAAATGTGAGTGAGTGAAAGTCACTCAGTCGTGTCCGAGTCTTTGCGACCCCATGGACTGTATCTGGCCTATAGAATTCTATAGGCCAGAATACTGGAGTGGGTAGCCTTTCCCTTCTTCAGGGGATCTTCCCAACCCAAGGATCGAACCCAGGTCTCCCGCATTGCAAGTGGACTCTTTATCAACTGAGCTATCAGGGAAGCCCTTGTAATAAATGGTAGCCCCTCAAACTAAATACGTTAGATTTTTATATGAAAACTACCAATATTGTCCTTACTTTTCTCATTTTCTTGGCATCCCAAAGAAACCCCACTGTAGCCTGTTCCTTGGATTAGAGCTTGGAAAGCAGGAGCTCAAGTTACTGAGTCAGTCACAGGTAAAAAAAGGCTCACATATGCAAACAGCTACATCTCACTGCTTTTACTAACACTCGTGCCTGATGGCCTAGTTCTTGCTGGACACTAGGTACTTTGTGGGGTACACATTGCTCCCTGACTTCAAAGGATTATATACTTGAGTGAAGGATATGGAAAATGTCACCTCCTCAAAGAGGTCCTCCCAGATCACCACATCTAAAGTGGCAGCAAAGACATGCCTCACACCCCCACCCCTCAGACCCCCTCAGTAATTCTCTAACATGTCATTTCTTCTGTAATCTAATCTTAAATGGAAATTACTCGGCTGCTATCTTTGCGTCCTCCTTTGTGGTCCATCTCGCCCTTCTAGAATGTAAGCCTCAAGGGTGCAGGAACCTTTTCTGCCTTACTCACCACTGGAGATTCCACACAAAGGTACAGAGGCTCCCCAGGGCAGTGGAGTGGGATCCTGGGTTGGGGTGTGGGAGTGGGACACAGCCACCCACTGTCCTAGGCTCCTCACACTATATGCAACCTCTTTAAATCTCTTAGTGACATGATCGGAGGCGTCTTACTATGTATGAATGAGTGTTGTGACTTTTGAATGAATGGAGTTAGGAAAATAAAATGGAACAGTGGTGATTCTCTAAAGGAGAAAACTAAGTCTGCTTTCTACCATTTACCTCCTTTGCTGAAGGCATGGAGATTGCTGGAAGGTCATGGGGAATATTTAGAACTGAAACTTCAAAGGCTCCCCATTGCCCTTCCCCAGCAGAAATCAGCAGTCCCCATAAATCACGCTTCTGGTGGCAGCAGGAGGCTCTCAAATCCCCTCACCGGGTGGCCCCTGGAAGTGGCAGGGGAGGTCCCAGGCAGGACCAGGGCCTGACGTTAATGTCCCAGCGCCTGGCCAGGAGGCAGATGCGGGACTCACTCTGCGTGGGGCTGGGAGCCGTGTAATTGCTTCTCAGGAGGTCCCAGAAACTTCAGGAAATGAGTTGCTGGCTCCCTCCACTGTGTGTAGCTTCAGGAGGGCAGGCCGGGAAGAAGCTCAGCGCAGCTCCCCGGATGTCAGGAGCCAGGGAGTGTGCTCTGCGTCTGGGGGAGAAGCTGGTCATATGATAATACCTCAAGTTAACCTTAGCAAATGTGCTTTGAATTTCCCATGTGCTGTGTGCATGCATCAGAAATGCTCATAACGGTTGTGTGAAATAGATGTGGTCATTACGTCCTCTTCATGCACGAGAACACTAGAGCTCAGAGGGGTTAGGTGGCTTGATTGAGGTCACACTGCTGACATATGACATCGCCAGGCCTTGCATCCAGGTCTGCCCTGTCCCCAGTACACACATGCCTCTGTGCTTCTGCCCCAAGCGCACTTCCCATTCACTAAAATGCGCCGTGGTTTGGAGACAAGCCCCAGAGCTCCATGGCCAAATCCAGAGGTTGGCGTGACAATAGTAATAAATAGCAGCCACCCAGCTCTGCTATGGGTCAGCTGCTATGCAGGAGCTTTCTGCACATCAACTCAGTTAATCCTCACAACTTTGAAGGGCTTCCCAGGTGGTGCTAGTGGTAAAGAACCTGCCTGTCAATGCAGCAGACATAAGAGACGAAGGTCCAGTTCCTGGGGTGGGAAGATCCCCTGGAGAAGGGAATGACTACCCACTCCAGTATTTTTGCCTGGAGAATCCCATGGACAGAGGAGCCTGGCGGGCTACAGTCCATGTGGTCACACAGAATGGGACATAACTGAAGCAACTTAGCACACACGCACATACAACTCTGAAAGGTGGGTTATTATTATATCTTTGCCATTATGCTGATAAGAAACAGACTCAGAAAGTTTAAATGAACCTCCCAAGTCCCATAGCCATGAAGCAATGGATTCACAGTTTGGACCCAGCTTTGCCTGACCTGAAGTTACCTTAGCTCAGACAGTAAAGAATCTGCCTGCAATGTGGGAGACCCAGGTTCAATCCCTGGGTAGGGAAGATCCCTTTGGAGAAGGGAATGGCAATCCACTCCAGTATTCTTTCCTAGAGAATTCCATGGAGAGAGGAGCCTGGCGGGCTACAGTCCCTGGGGTTGCAAAGAGTCAGACATGACTAAACCACTACACTTTGCCTCACTTCAGTGCTCCTTCAAAAGCATTGTCCTGTGGGACACAATTCATTCAACAAGTACTTATGGAACACCTGTTCTATGCCAGGCACTGTTCTAGAAGGTAGGGATTAGCTCTAAATGGGGGAGACAAAGCCCTTGCCTTCATAGGGCTCACATTCTGGTGGAGGAAACAGACCATAAACATAGAAAGAAAGAAAAATGTGTTCTTTTGGCTATAAGTTATTAAAGACAAGAGGGTCTGCTTGGACCCTGGCCCCCTCTGAGTGGAGAGTGTAATGGGCAGAGCAGCAGGGGACCAGTGAAGAAGTGATGGCAATAATCCAGGTAAAATACAAGGATGCCTTGGATCAGGATGGTGGTGGTGGATCAGCAGGGGATGTTTTCATTCCCTTTGAGGCCAGTCAGCAAAACTGGTTGATAGATTGGATGTAGATTGAGAAAGAAATCAAGGGATCAAGGGTGATGCCAAAATTTCCACCTAAACAGCTGGAGAGATGGAATTACCAGTTGCTGAGATGGAGAAGATGGGAAGGTCAGGAATTCAATTTTATTATTTGTGTTTGAGATGTTTGTTCCTCATCCAAGGAGAGATGTTGAAAAGCCATTGTGATTTATGAGCATGGAATTCAAGGGGTGTTCTGTGCTAAAAATGTATCATATTTCATCAAATAGAAGATGGCATTGACCGTAGGATCATCATTTTTTTTTTTTTATGTACTGCTAAGAGTGCTATTTTAGGACACACTCCCACCTTCAGAGATATTAAAATGTGTTTTTTAAAATCAATGAGATATGGTCAGTATAGTAAATGTGGTGAGAGTTGATCACCATGGCAGTGATAGAGGAGAGAGAGGAGAGAGGGCAACATAAGGACTGAGCTCTTGGACAGCAAAGCAGGGACGCTCACCACCCAGTTCCAGACAGAAGCAGTGTCAGGAAGTTAAAGTTCTTTTTCAGAGGCAGCTGCCATGAGGGTGCCTCCCTGTGGGGCTTCAGTCTGAGGATTCAGAATTCAGGGCTGGCTGGCTGGCATTGCAAGCACATCAGCTGGCACTGCTACATGGTGTTGTTCAAAAGGGCCAAACCTTTGGGTTCATCTGGGTTCAAATCTGAACTCAGTTTCTTCATCAGTAATATGTGCATATAATGTTTGTTACATCACTTTGCCAACAAAGGTCTGTATAGTCAAAGCTATGGTTTTTCCAGTAGTCGTGTATGGATGTGAGAGTTGGTCCATAAAGGAGGCTGAGCACTGAAAAACTGATCCTTTCAAACTATGGTGCTGGAGAAGATTCTTGAGAGTCCCTTGGACTGTAAGAAGATCAAACCAGTCAATCCTAAAGGAAATCAATCCTGAATAGTCTTTGGAAGGACTGATGCTGAAGCTGAAACTCCAGTATTTTAGACACCTGATGCGAGAAGCTAACTCATTAGAAAAGACCCTGATGCTGGGAAAGATTAAAGGCAGGAGGAGAAGGGGATGACAGAAGATGAGATGGTTAGATGGCATCACCGACTGGATGGACATGAGTTTGAGCAAGCTCCAGGAGTTGGTGATGGACAGGGAGACCTGGTGTCCTGCAGTCCATGGGGTCGCAAGAGACATGGCTGAGCGACTAAACAGCTACTCCCTTCAAGACCCAGAAAATAGACCAATCTCTTCTTTCTCTGGGCCACAGTTTCTGCATCTATAAAATTAAGAGTGTCAACAGGGTAATCTTTAGGCCCTCTTCTAACTCAGGGATTATGATAGCAATAATACTGACTGTAGTACTTTGAACATCTACAGGGTGATTTATGTAATCATTAATCAATATAAACAACCACGTATGTACTATTATTCCCATTTTACAAAATGAGGCAGCTGAGACCAAAAACGGGACAGGCCATTCTCAGTGGTGAAGCCAGACTGCAAAGCAGGGTGTTTCAGGCCAAGGGCACTGTATTCCACCATTGACTCCCTGCTGGGATTGATGTGTGGTTCTTAGTGGCATCATCACCAGAGACCAAGGGCCACCCTTCCATATAATATGACAAAGGTCATTCAGGGTGTTGCCCCACGTAAACGGGAAATGTGATTTGTCTCAGTAGCTCCCACGTGCTCGTGGAAATAGAGTGGCTCCTGGAAAGATCACTAGAAAGAGGGGCAACTGATGTTGAGTGTAGAGGTAACTCACACCCAACCCTGTGGACTCGGCATCCAGTGTTCTCTGGAACCACATGTTTGCAAGTCAAGGATGAGCATTCAAGTATCACAAAAACTGGTGCTGAATGGGCCTCCTGTGACTGGGGAGGGGCTGGCGAAAGCTGCTCAGCCTTCTCTGGTATCAGGAGGAAGTTTCCTGAGCAGAAAGTGGAAGGAAAAAGGTGGATTTGAGTGGGTTTGAGTGATGGGACAGAGCTGGCTCTTGGCCAAGGCCTAATCATGGAGCTGACTGGTCAGTTGCTATCAACATTTCAATAGGATTATAGTGTAGACCAGAGTTTCATAACCTCAGCAGTATTGGCATTTGACCAGATGAATGTTCCGTGATGGGAAACTGTCTATGCCTTGCAGGGTGTTTAGCAGCATCCGAGGCTGCTACCCATTAACGCTAGTGTCAGCCTCCCAAGCCCAGGTGTGTGTGTGTGCTCAGTCATGTCCAGCTCTTTGTGAACCCATGTTCCCTGCTGTATCTGCAGTACCAGCTTTGGTACATGGCTAATGGTTGGTGAGTGACTTTGGTGAACAGTTGTGCCAGTTGCTGTGCTGGGGCTGAGGATGCCAAGGTAAATAGCACGGCCCCTGGCTCCTGTGAATTCGGTGCCTCATGGAGGGAGACCAAAGGAGGAGGTGAGGATGGGGAAGTAGGGAAGCACAGGAAGGGAGCAGGTGAGGAAAGGACTCCAGTGGGTGGCTAGAGGAAAGGTGGAGTGCACAGCATCTCTAGAGGCATGAACATCTAGGGGATCAGGGATGAGCCCAGAGGACGGGGAAGGAGCATGGCACAAACTTGGTGCTCGCTGCAGGAGCACCAGGGCTCTATCTGAAGCATCTGGAGATGATGCTGGTGGAGTAGAGGGCAACTCTGAGAGGCCTAGAGTCCCATGCGATGAAATATCATCTCTTTGGGTTGTTGTGAATGTGATTGCAGGCTTAGCACAATGCTTGGCACATAGTAAGTACTCTGTGAAGCATCACTGTTCCTATTGGTGTGGGGAACAAGGAGCCATTGGAGGGTTTTGAGACAAATGAAGGATGTGATAGATTAGCATTTTAGCGAGATCGTTGGGGCAGTGGTGTAGAGGGCAGCTTGGTGGTGGCCTTGGGAAAAGCAGATGAGAAGGAATCGGGAGGACAGTTCAGAGGCTGTTAGAATGAAAAGCGAGTCAGGGGGCACGGCTTCCAGGATCTGGGGCATGTGCTGTGGTGGGAAACATGGCCATACTTTGCTCCTCCAAGCAAGGTCGCAGGGGCTAGAGGAGGAGCCGCCAAGACAGTCATGTGGGCTAGGGAGGCAGTACGGCTCAGCCTGATCCGGTTCACTCAGCAGCTCACAGCACCCCTGGAAGACACAGCCAGCTCTGCATTTCAGACAGCCCTCGCAGTGAGGAGGACGGTTTGCCATTTGTATCGGGTGATATACTTTTAATTAAAATCGTAATCATTTGAGCATTCTCTAAAGTTTTACTTTGGGAATTTGCCTTCTTACGAGCTCTGCCCTAATTAGTATTCTCTTTATCCCTTATTAATAAATTATATATTAACAGCTTCATCTACCTCCTTTGATCACAGAGTCTAATGATTCCTGAGTCAGATTCCTCTCTCTGTTGACATTTTGGGTGAAGTGGGGCCAACCAGGCCTGATATGGGGGGTTAAGAATTAGAATTCTCAGTTAATTCCCAGTAACATGGGGATCAATCTTCTTCCTGCTCACCTGAGATCCCAGCAAGCACAGAGTATATGCATCTCCTAAGGTCAAGATTGCGGGACCCCTTAGGGGCAGACCTTTTGAGGAAGCCCCTTGAATTAGGCAGACAAGCCCGAGGCAGTGACTACACACGTATTAATACCTGGAACCATAATTGGAAAAATAGAAGTGGAAAAGCTGATGGGTTAGCCCACAGACTTCACCCCAGGCTCAGAAAGATTAAGTAACTTGATTATAGTCACAAATTCAGGTCATTAAAGTTTAGGGAGTCAATAGAGACTAACGTTTATTGAGCAGTTATTATGTGCTAAATTCTATGAGAGGTGCTTTATGTGCCTGGTACCTGTTAATATTCCAAGCCAGCTAATGAGGTGTAGGCAGTTTGGTCTCCCATCTCTGGAAGAGAAGAGCAAGTCAGTGAAATTAACCAGCTTCTGTCAATCCACCAGCTAGAAAGAGACCCAGCTGGTATTCAGGTAAAGGACTGTCCAATTTCAAAAGCCTCTCTCTGTTGACTGCACTCTCTGGATTACAACCAAGGCATACCAGCTTGAGGCCCACTGCCTTTTTGTTTGAGGTCCCCTCTGGAGGGTGTGTTAAGCCCTTGCTATTCAAACTGTGGTGCAGGGATCAGTGGCATCAGCTCACTTGGGTTTAAGTTATAAATGCAGAATTTTAGGCCTCAGTTCACACATACAAATTAGAATCTGCATTTTTAAAAGATTCCCAGGACGTGACAATATCCATCACATTTGGGAAACAAGATGGAATTTGATATTTGTTCAGCATCGTCTACTAATCCTCATGAACCTTCCAAGGCCAATGCTACTCCTCATAAATAGATATAGAGATGTTAAGTGACTTGTTCCAAGTCTTATACCCGATTAGTGGTGGAATCCAGATATACCCTAGCCTTGACCCTGAACTAGAGTTCTAGGAGCGGTAGTTCCATATTCTCAGGTTGGTGTTCTTGGGCTTCAGGAGATAATAATGGAGATTGGGAGCCATTATTAGCATTCCCTAAAGCCCAGCGTGTACCTTCTACTTCATCCTAGTCAGACCTCAGGGACATGAACTTGGATACAAGCATCTTTGCTTTCCGCAAGAATTATAATTGGCCGACATGGAAACTAGTTATTTCCTGGAGAGCAAGGGTGTGGATTGGCAATAATATATGACTTTGATTAATATAAAATAGTCAATTTAAAAATACATAATATTTTTATATTATGAAGGCAATCCTAAAGGCAATCAACGCTGAATATTCATTGGAAGGACTGATGCTGAATCTGAAGCTCCAATACTTTGGCCACCTGATGCGAACAGCCAACTCATTGGAAAAGACGCTGATGCTGGGAAAGATTGAAGGCAGGAGGAGAAGGGGACGACAGAGGATGAGATGGTTGGATGGCATCACCAACTCAATGGACATGAGTTTGAGCAAGCTCTGGAAGTTGGTGATAGACAGGGAAGCCTGGTGTGTTGCAGTCCACGGGGTTGTAAACAGTTGGACAGGACTGAGCGACTGAACAACAACCACCAATATAAAATAGAGACATTAATTACCTTTCAAAAATTCAACTTGTTTAAGAGTCAATGGCTTTCAATTTGTTAGGTCCATAGTGGGAAGGAGATTACAAAAAGCGTCCCTTTGAGTCTAGTAACTTCTCATTTGTGTTGAAGAAATCCAGAGGAACAAAATCAGTAACCATTAGAGAAATACAAATCAAAACAACAATGGCACATCACGTCCTGCCTATTATCATGTTGCTGTTGTTGTTGATCAGTTGATAGGTCATGTCCAACTCTTTGTTGGTCTTTGGTCAACAGCCACCAAATGGGCTTTGTCTTTTCCTCCTGCTCTGAATGCATTGTGGATATGATCGCCTTACTGTCCATTTCCAGAGTGACTTTTCCTAGTTCTGGACATAAGCTCACAGGTATATCAGTTCTGGTCCAAGTGTCTTTTCAAGTCAAGCAGTCCTGGGTTCAAATCCTGGCTCTGCCATTTTCTGTGTGATCTGAGTTATTTAATCTTTCTAAGCTTCAGTTTCTATATCCATGAGATGAACCTGCCTTGTAGGTTGTTGTGAAGATAGATAGGTGAGATATATATGGAGAAATTGGTCTAGAGATCACATTGTGTAGGGAAAGCGCCTGAGCTCTAGCGGAATGCACAGTGTGCCATGGTAACAAGGCTGCAGAGAGCAGGAGGGCTAGGACCCAGCCCTGGGTCCCTTGCCCACTGCACCTTCTGCAACACCTGTGCTCTAGGTGTGATGAGCAAATGCCACATAGAAAGCAGCTCAGGCCAGTAGAGTCTCTCAGTTTGCTTTTTGTTCCCGTATCTTTAAATATCACTGACACTGGAAGGGCTGTGATGAGGTCCAATAACCTGGCCAAGCTGTGACATCTCTAGAGCGGCCTGGCCCGTTCAGAAGGCTGTCGTCATCATTCAGCTGCATCATGATCTCTTCCGAGAGGCGTCCCCTGACCAATCAAATTTGGAAGGTCTCTGGTCATATTGTTATACATCCCTCTGTTTTGTTTGCAGATTACGCCTCATCTTTTTGTGTTTTTATGCCGTGGTCTATGCAAGTTTGTATTTTACTTATTTACGTATCTTTTAAAAATTAACCCTTTAATTTATTTTATTGGAGTATAGATGCTTTACAATGTTGTGTTTCTTTTCTTTTTTTAAAAAACTTGCTTATTTTTTCAGCTGTGCTGGGTCCTCGCTGCTGTGCAGGCTTTTCTCTAGTTGTGGTGATGAGCAGCCACTCTCCAGTTGTGGTGCTTGGGCTTCTCACTGTGGTGGCTTCTCTTGTGGAGCACAGGCTCTAGGGCGTGCGGGCTTCAGTAGCGCCTCGCATGTGTTCAGTAGCTGTGGCTCCTTCATGGTTCTAGAGCACAGGCTCAATAGTTGTGGTACACAGGCTTAGTTGCTCCAAGGCATGTGGGATCTTCCCAGACCGGGAATCAAACCCGTGTCTCCTGCATCGGCAGGTGGATTCTTCACCACCATTTTAATTTAAGAGTAATTGTAGATTTACATAAGCAATAATACCGGCGGATCCTTTGTACTCTTCATCCAGTTTCCCTGTGGTAATATCTTTCAAAACTGTAGTGCAGTATAACAACCAAGACACTGACATTGTTTATCTTTAAAATTTTCTTTCTACTAGAAATTCAGTTCAGTTCAGTTGTTCAGTCATGTCTGACTCTTTGCGACCCCAGCACACCAGGCTTCCCTGTCCATCACCAACTCCCTGAGCTTACTCAAACTCATGTCCATAGAATCGGTGATGCCATCCAACCATCTCATCCTCTGTCATCCCCTTCTCCTCCCGCCTTCAATCTTTCCCAGCATCAGGGTCTTTTCCAATGAGTCAGTTCTTTACATCAGGTGGCCAAAGTATTGGAGTTTCAGCTTCAGCATCGGTCCTTCCAATAAACATTCAGGACTGATTTCCTTTAGGATTGACTGGTTGGATCTCCTTGCAGTCCAAGGGACTCTCAAGAGTCTTCTCCAGCAACACAGTTCAAAAACATCAATTCTTCGACCCTCAGCCTTCTTTATGGTGTAACTCTCACATCCATACATGACTACTAGAAAAACCATAGCTTTGACTCAGTTCAGTCGTGTCCGACTCTTTGCGACTCCATGAATCGCAGCATAGCAGGCCTCCCTGTTCATCGCCAATTCCCGGAGTTTACTCAAACTCATGTCCATCAAGTCGGTGATGCCATCCAGCCATCTCATCCTCTGTCATCCCCTTCTCCTTCTGCCCACAATCTTTCCCAGCATTGGGGGTCTTTTCCAGTGAGTCAACTCTTCGCATCAGGTGGCCAAAGTATTGGAGTTTCAGCTTTAGCATCATTCCTTCCAATGAACACCCAGGACTGATCTCCTTTAGAATGGACTGGTTGGATCTCCTTGTAGTCCAAGGGACTCTCAAGAGTCTTCTCCAACACCACAGTTCAAAAGCACCAATTCTTCGGTGCTCAGCTTTCTTCACAGTCCAACTCTCACATCCATACTTGACCACTGGAAAAACCATAGCCTTGACTAAATGGACCTTTGTTGGCAAAGTAATGTCTCTGCCTTTTGATATGCTGTCTAGGTTGGTCATAACTTTCCTTTCAAGGAGTAAGCGTCTTTTAATTTCATGGCTACAATCACCATCTGCAGTGATTTTGGAGCCCCCCAAAATAAAGTCAGCCACTGTTTCCCCATCTATTTCCCATGAAGTAATGGAACCAGATGCCATGATCTTCGTTTTCTGAATGTTGAGCTTTAAGCCAACTTTTTCACTCTCCTCTTTCACTTTCAACAAGAGGCTTTTTAGTTCCTCTTCACTTTCTGCCATAAGCGTGGTGTCATCTGATTGGACCTTTGTTGGCAAAGTAATGTCTCTGCTTTTGAATATGCTGTCTAGGTTGGTCATAAGGGCCACTAAATCAGGAGCTTTGTCTCATTTGACACAAAATTCCCAATATCTAGAATAGTGCCTAGGATGTAGTAGGTGCTTAATTACTGTTTGCTAAGTGTGTAAGTAAAAATTGTAGTGCAAGAACCCAGTGTCATTTTCCATTGCTTCCCCTCCCCACAATCTTTAAATAGCTCTGTGATGCCCAGGCAGCTTTTACTCTGCAGAGTCATGGGTTTCTCCAAATTCTGTGAACTGAATCTCATTAAACCAGTTAGAGCAATGGTCTTTAAACTAGGAGTGCATGAAGATTTTCCCAGGGGTATGTATGCATGAACAGTTTGAAAGGAATCAATTTTCAGACATTCAACTTGTTTTTCAACAACTTTCCAGTATTGATCTGCCCCAAAAGATCTACCCAATGAAAGTTCAAAGGCTCTTCTTCCATTTAATAAGAAGGATACCTCTCCCTTATATCAGATCTTACTAGGATGATTTGCCCTGGGATTTTAAACCATCCAAATGTCAAAGGGATAAATTGAAATATTAATTTGAAGTAAGCCACCTTTAATTATTAAATGACTGAGGTACTAAGGTACATAAATGACTAAGGTACTAAGTGACTAAGCCACCTTTAATAACTAAGGTACCTTAAATACACAGGGGATCCTATCTTTTCCCAAATTGTGCATATTTCTGTTACAGAGAAAGGGTTGACACAGGGCTTCCCTGATGGCTCAGATGGCAGAGAATCTGCTTGCAATGTGGGAGACCTGGTTTCGATCCCTGGGTTTGGAAGATCCCCTGGAGGAGGGCATGGCAAACCACTTCAGTATTCCTCCCTGGAGAATCCCCATGGACAGGGGAACCTAGTAGGCTATAATCCATGGGGTTGCAAAGAGTCAGACACAACTGAGTGACTAAGTGAAGCACAGGGCTTGTGTTGGGATGTTCTGAATCCAAAACAGACAGAGCTGCATAGGTTGATGATGTTAATCTTCTCAAGGTGCTTAGAGTATTTTTTCAGGACTACTGTTCTTTTCCAAGGGGTTTCCCAGGTGGCTCGGTAGTAAAGAATACGTCTGCCAATGCAGGAGGCAAAGGTTCAATCCCTGGGTTGGAAAGATCCCCTGGAGAAGGAAATGGCAACTCCATCCAGTATTCTTGCCTGGGAAATCCCATGGACAGAGGAGCTTATAGTCCATGGAATCACAAGAGTCAGACATGACTTAGTGACTAAACAACATTTTTTTTCAAGCTATATTGGTAAAAACCCATGGATAAAATTTATGTGTGATCTCTTTTTGATTTGATGTACTTTATTCCATTCATTATTTTTAAGTCACACCAAGGGGTTCTATTCAAATTGTACTTAATCCTAATTTTATTTAATCTTATGAAATGTATGCTATTTTGTGCTTCTTATTAACATAGAGTAAATATTGTGCATGACAACTTTTAGATGATCAGTTTAACAAGGAGCCTGTGTCTTTTCAACCTTCTTTTGTGGGGATGGGAACAAGAAGATTGAAGATGACTGAGACAACACAGTCATTTGGAAAGCCATTATCAGCTGCCATTTTGATTCAAGATCTAATGTCAAGGGCATTTTGAAGCCTTTTCATCGCATCCCAAATCTGATGCAATCAGTCTACTCCCTGAAAAGTTATCACAAGGCAGCCAGGCTACAAATGCTCAGGGTTGAATAGTTCTCTTGAAAGAGGCCTCACTGTGTCCAGCTGATAATCAAACGAACGGCTGCCTTGAGATAGGTCGCCGATGGGGACCCACTGCTCCCCCATCCCTTATCCAAGCCTGGGCTCTGTTTCTCTCCCGATAGGAGCACATAATCCCATCAGCGCCAATGGGAGTTATGTGCCTGCTTTGCTAGAGACAATAGACTGTCTGAGAGGGACAATTGTTCCCAGCAACTGAGGGGGTAAACACGATTGGCTGCTCCCAGACACTATCCAGGAAGGGTCCGGCTGAGCCCCCAGAGCCCTTTCTTTGTTAGGCTGCTGAGCCAGAGGCCTCAGCCTGCCTCTTCTCCCCCAGTTCAGTTTCAGTTCAGTCCTGTCCAACTCTTTGCGACCCCATGGACTGCAGCACACACGCTTCCCTGTCCATTACCAACTCCCGGAGCTTGCTCACACTCATGTCCATCAAGTCAGTAATACCATCCACCATCTCATCCTCCTTTGTCCCCTTCTCCCGCAGTGGCTGCCATCCCCCACCTTCAGAGGCAACCCATCCCTGGGGCATCTCCCAACGGCCCCAGCCAGACTGCTTGCAGGAGGCCTTCCCAGCCTCTCTCCTCCCTCCTTCTAAAGGCAGGCCCAAGGACCCTTGTCTAGTTCATTCTTCACAATGAAATCATAACAGTATCAGAAATAAGAATTGAATTTATTGAGCATTTATTATTTCCCTAGGTGGCAAGACACATTGGTACATATAACTATGAATCCTCATGGCAATACTGCAGGATAAATATAATCATTCCCATTAATTAAAGCAAAAAGAGCCTCAAGGAAGTCACACATCTAGTAAATTGCAGAACCTGGATTCAATCCCACAGGGCTCTATCAGGCTTTGGAGCTTGGGGTTTGGTTTCCCAAACCAGTGTTTGGGAATGCCAGCGTTTCCCAAAATGTGCCTGCTTCAGGATCCTCTGAGACAAAGCCTGGGAAAGGCTCTACAGTATTTCTGCTCACTGCACCCCAGTCCCTTTCTTGGAGAATACCAATGCACTTTAGTTTACCACCAATTCTGGAGAGCCCTACAGGAAGTAAACTCGCTAACTTGTTTAATTCAGTATTTCCCAAGTGGTTGTCCTTTTTTGCACAAGGCAGATTATACTTTGCTAAATGCTAAACTATATTATAAAGATACAGGGAGGGGGTTCCCTGATGGCACAGTGATAAAGAATCCACCTGTCAATGCAGGAGATGCAAGAGACATAAGCTTGATCTCTAGATCAGGAAGGCTCCCTGGAGGAGGAAATGGCAACCCACCCCAGTAGTCTTGCCTGGAAAATCCCATGGACAGAGGAGCCTGATGGGTTACAGTCCACGGGGTCACAAAGAGTGGGACCCAGCTGAGCCACCGAGCCCTCATGATAATGATGGGGGGAGGAACCAGCTAGAGGAAGCTAGAAACACGACTGGCTCTTTCACCCATAGCCCCTTAAGCCAGCAGTGGAGGAAGAGCTGTCAGCTGCTGCTTTGGATTTCAGGGGCTGACAAGGGAATCATAGCCGAGCTTTTTTCTCTCTTTCTCTTATTTTAAATTTTATTGGAATATAGTTGATTTACAACATTTGTTTTAGGTGTACAGCAGCTTCAATCAGTTATAGATATAGCTACTTTAGACTCTAAATGTAGCTACTTTAGATTCTTTTCCCATATAGGCCATTACAGAGTGTTGAGTAGAGGTCCCTGTGCTGTGCAGTAGGTCCTTGCATGCATGCATGCTTAGTCACTCAGTTGTATCCGACTCTTTGCAATCCTGTGGACTGGCTCCTCTGTCCGTGGGATTTTCCAGGTGAGAATACTGGCTACTGCTAAGTTGCTTCAGTCGTGTCTGACTCTGTGCAACCCCATAGACGGCAGCCCACCAGGCTCCCCCATCCCTGGGATTCTCCAGGCAAGAACACTGGAGTGGGTTGCCATTTCCTTCTCCAATGCGTGAAAGTGAAAAGTGAAAGTGAAGTTGCTCAGTCGCATCCGACTCTATGACCCCGTGGACTGTAGCCCACCAGGCTCCTCTGTCCATGGGATTTTCCAGGCAAGAATACTGGAGTGGGTTGCTATTTCCTTCTCCAGGCGATCTTCCTGACCCTAGAATTGAGCCCACGTCTCCTGCATTGGCAGGGGGATGCCTTCCCCGCTGAGCCATCAGGGAGCCCTGCAGTAGGTCCTTATCACTTATCTATTACAGGGTCCTGGCAGCACCACAGATATCCATCATCCAGCGCCTACTATTCCACCTTTTATACAAAAAATGTGGCCTGCTTTCCCATGGCAGGAGAAATAGATTGTTCCAGAATCCAGGGAAGGAGAGATACACAGGCTGTATGAGACTATACTGCCCTGGGATGGAGCTGAAGCTCAGCAGGGCGAGAGTTTTACTATAGATAAAGCTGTGTGTCTATCTTTGGGGACTGGCTGTCCCCGAGGTTCTCTACAGCAGCCGGCTGAGGCCAGGACTCCTCCACTGTGCCGGGGGCTCCTCCTCCACACTCAGGGTGTACTCACAGCTGAGGCCCCTCATCTCTTTGTCCCACTGGAGCCAAAGGAGAGAGCCTCAGGCGTCAGGCAGAGCATGAGGCCCAGGCTGACGTGGGACAAGCCAAAATGACATGTCATGGGGATTTGTGGGCCTCACTGGAGCCATTCCCTCCAGGGGGTCATTTTATTTAGTTCCAATTGGACCCTGTGATTGGTCTCAGCCCTGGGCCACCTGGTGTCCTGGCTCCATATGGCAACGGCTAGGAAGATGCCATTTTTCAATTGAAATATGCTTCTGCCTTACTGTGGATCAGTCTGTGATTACCTTTGGCTGGAAAGGGGCTTTGATTTTTAAAAACTAAGCCAGGAAGTAATTTTTCCACTTCTGATTTGTTGGTCTGATGGGTCAGTGTCTTCTCTATTAACTCAAACAGAGTTGGAACATCAGAGTCACAGGACACATCGGTCTTATGGGTCAGCAGGGCCTGCCACTGACCTCATGTGGGAATCCCTTCCACCCACCCTGGACAGATGGTCCTTTAGCCTGAGCACTGCCACAGACAGGGAGCTCCCTCCCTCACTCAGGTAGGTGTAGACCTATCTGCTGTTGGCCAACTCTTAGTAAGTTTCACCTGATAGGGAGGTAACAATGGGTAGCCTTTAAGGAATGATCACCACCCGCCAGACTAGGCTAGGCAATTGATAAGCATGTCTTATTTAATCTTCATCATAACCCTCTAAGGTCGATAATCTTATTACCCCCATTTTGCAGAATGAGTGAAACAAGCCACAGAGGGTTGAGGAACTTATTCAGCATCCCACAGGCAGTAAGTGGTGGAGTTGATGAGTTCTGGAAGGGTCACTCCAGCACCCAAGCTCTTAAGCCCTGAGCACTTAGCCTTGAGTAAGAGCAGTTGTTGTTTATGAAACATTTATTAGGAGCCAGGCTCTCTGCAGAGGGTTCCATCTCATTTCATTGTAGCAAGATGAGAAGGGGTTCTTAGGATGCCTGTTTTAGAGATAAGGACCCAAGGGATTTAGCCAAGATCACCAGCAAAGATGTGACTCTAATCAAGGCCTTTTTGACCCAAAGTGCACAGTCCATCCAAAGCCAGAATGCTGCCATTCTACAGGTGGAAAAACTGAGATTCAGAATTTTGGGGAGTTTATCCCAGCTAGGAGTGGCAGAGTTAGGAGATCAGCCTGACTCAGACCTGGAGCTCTACGTTGGTCTCCTGCTCACCTCTAATCCTGCCTCTGCTCCTAGAGGACCAGTCCCTCTGATGATGGGTGAATCTGTCTCTTTGTCCTCCTCAGTAGCTTTAATAAACTTCCCATGTCAAGTGTGAGTCTAATCATGTAAGTTTGAGAACCCACAATTAGAGAAAGCTTATGTTCTCTTCCAAATTCTGAGGTTCTAAGAGTTCCTTCATCCATCCTTGGTCACCTCAAGAATAAGGTCATGGAAAGCAATGCAAATTTGAAATTCAGAAAGACATGGGTTCAAATCCCTGCTCTGCCATTTTCTATTTGTGTGATTTTAAGCAGATTGAATACACTCCTAGAGGCTCAGTTTCTCTGTCTGTGACCAGAGATGTGAATGACTACCTTATATGTTTGTTGGCCTGTCTCTTTTGAAAGCAGGAGCTTCCTCCCAGAAGCACTTTCTAAATGTGTCTCTGACGTTCCGGGACCATGACTTGAGCTATTGATGATGTGTTGCTGGCCAGCATGTCAGCATTCACTGCTGCCTGCATTGAAATGTCATTGCGTTTATCATGTTTACTTGCAAAGACCTCCATATGGTCCTTTACGTTTATACTCGCAAAAAACCCCGCCTAATCCAACTGATACAGTCTCTCCAATTTGTACTCCCTCTTTTAGAAAGGTTCAGCCTGTTGGAGGAGTTAAAATCCAGGGACTCTGGAGTCAGCTGTCTTGCCATTTTTGACTGTGCGATCTTACACAAGTCAGCCAACTGAGCTGAGCCTGACTTCCCTGACTTTGTCTATAAAGAGGGAGTGAAAATATCTGGCCCCCACTCTAGAGTAGTCCAGGGTGACAGAGATACTCAGAGTAGAACTTCAAGCATTATTTCTCTTTCTGTTCCCTGTCCTCTCCTCTCTCACTTGGCCAACTCTGAGGTCGACCTCTCAGCAACACCAAATGCTACTCATCGCCTCCCCTTCCTTTTGCATTTCCAGGCTCGTGGAGCATACTCTATCAAGTGTTACAATGGTCAGGATTATGCTTTATTGCTTAATAAAAAGGATCATTCCAATGTAAACCCCCTTGTTTTGCCGTCTTGACCCAAGCCTACGGATGTCCTTAGTACAGCATAGGACTTGCACTGTATGCATCCACTTAAATACTATTTCTTGAGCACCTTGTAGGTGTACAGTGCTTAGTATTGTACCTGGCACACAGTAAGTGTTCAATAAACATTTGCCGAATGAATGAGTGAATGCATGGATTAATACTTCTTCAAGGAAGCAGTGATGTTAGTGGAGCTGGCTGCCATCTAAACCAGGTGACTTAAGGGGTGTGAGAAGGAGATGGACTTGGTCCCAGACCCTCCAACTCTTGAGTTCTTTCTACCAATAGTCTCCAATATGAGCAGAATGAGATCCACGCTCTGAGCCAGCAACAGTTTTCAGGGGCAACAACAGAGACAGAGGTCACTGTAAAGACCAGGGTCACATCTCTCATCCCCAAGACTTGCTGGTTCCCAGGCTCTAGTGAGTCAGAGTCAGTAACCCCATGTTCTCAGCAGCCATCAAGACCTGAGCTGGGTTCAGTTTCCCTGGAGTCCACACTCCACAATGAGAAATTTAAGCCAGGCAGGGGCTAGGTGGGCCATGTTTCACTCTGGGCCACTGATCTACATTGCTGGCTTGGAGTTGGGGAGGAAATCCACTTTGGGAAGACAGTGGGGTTTACTGTGCAACCCCAGTTCCTCACCCCTCTGGCAGCTCACCTGGCTATCTTATCCTCCTGGGGGCCGTGAGAAGAAAGCTTGGACAGGCAGAGGGAGGGATTAGGGCCAACAGAATGGGCCCTGGCGTGGGAGCCAGGCTGAGCTGGAGTGAGCCTGGCTCTGCCCTCTGCTAGCTGTAATACCATAGGTAAATCTCCCAGCTCTCCCTCAGCCTAAATCCTTGCCACTTAAAGCAAAGGAATGCAAATAGGAAACCTAAGACCTTCTTCACTGCAACATCGTAAGGATAACTCGGGTCCCCATGTGCAGAGTGCCCGGCAGACCTGTGGTCAAGTGTGTGCCTGACGTTGGGTGCTCCCTTCTCCATCCTGCTTTCAGCCCAGGAGGCAGTAAAGCCAATTCAGAGCCGTTTTCATGTTCAGAGACCCTTTCCCCTCCCAGAAGCTGCTCTGAGCTTTGTGGTCCTCATCCATCTACTCATCCTTTCTTGTGTGCAGGCCAGAGACCCCCTCACCAAGGCGGGTACTGATTATTGGGATCTCCCAGGAGACCACCACCCGCAATGCAGGAAACACAGGTTCAATCTCTGGGTCAGGAAGATCCCCTGGAGAAGGGCATGGCAACCCACTCCAGTATTCTTGCCTAGGAAATCCCATGGACAGAGGAGCCTAGCGAGCTACAGTCCTCGGGGTATCAAAGAGCCGGACATGACTGAGCGACTGAGCATGCGTGCAAGCACAGGCTGGCTAGACCTGACTGGCTCTGAGCTTTCATAAGTGGGCAGGTGTGTGTCTCAACACTGCCTCCAGGGAGCTTGGTTTGGGCGTGGTGGCCAACTGGATTATTCACTCCCTGTGTGCTCATCTGCATCTCTCTCCCTTGGAGCCTGTTTGGTTTGAAGACTGAGGCTGGTGCTGGATGTGGCCTCCAGGGAGAGTTCCTTCCCAGGGGACCTCTGAACCACCAGCATGTGCATCCACATCAAAGGAAGATGGTCCTGGCTGGGGGTGCCCGCTTTGAAGCGGAGCTCTCACCAGGAGCCTCACTCCCTGGGAGGCTGGCGTTGAGCTGCTGGGAGTCAGTTGCCCATCAGGCAATTTAGCATGACGTGAAGGGTCAGAGAAGTAGGCAGCGGTGCCTTTTTATTTTCCTGAGGGTACTAAACATGTGGGGAAATGATCTCATTGCTTCCACCTTTTTTAGTAGAGGGACTTTTCTGTCTTTTGTCTTCAAGTAAAACATGAAGCAGTTTTAGTATATAAAGCAGTGTTGCAACACAAGGGCAGAGGGGCTCCAAGTGGGGTTGGGGTCTCTTTCCCCCACCAAAGGAAGTTTCCACTGGGTGCTTCCAGGGAACCTTGCAATTCCAAGGGGCTCTGTTTTAAAACCAAGGAGATTCATTCTCCAGCAAGCCACACCAAATTCTGTTCAAGCAGGCAGCAAAACCAAATAGATGTTTTCATGAAAAAAAGTCTCACCCCTGTTCCTTCTTGATTGGGAGTCTCTCACGAGGCCTGGCTGGTTTCTGAAGAGCAGATGATGGGAGGGTGAACCCGCACCACAGAGATGTCCTCCTCTCCCCAGCCTGGCTGTCATGTAACCAAGGCTGTGCCAAGGACTCGACTGACGGACCCCTGGGAGTCCAGCCACCGTGACTAATGGAAGCCCCATGGTGGCCATGCTGGGGGCCTGGGTGGAAAAGAGTGAGCGACTGGGGGCAAGTAGGAAAACAGCTTGGCAGCTGGGCAGTGGAGATGGCTGGACTGTCTCTTCTCAGAAACCCAGGCTTTCCAAAGCCACCTGCCTGGTGGGGTGACTTCATGAAGAATAGGGGGAGGGGTTATGTACAGAAGGAGGGACCAGTTACCATGGTAACCACCCTCCATGGTCCAAACTCCAGAGAGGCCCTCTTGGAGGTGGTTCTCTCATTTAAACTGCCTTGGGAATTGTCAAAAAGATTATTTTATTTCCCAGGTTTTGAGCTAATTCTCTTTCTCTTTTTTAACTTTCTCTGAAATAAATGTGATCATTTTAGACTTCTTTTCTCCACTTTTTCTCTTGCGATAGGAAGCTACATCCCTAAGACATAGCACTTTCTAACCCCCAGGTGCAGAAGGCATCCCAGCTATATAACCGGTGACTCATTTTTTAGATCAAATCTGGGAGACAGAAATGGCAACCCACTCCAGTACTCTTGACTGGAAAATCCCATGGACGGAGGAGCCTGGTAGGCTGCCGTCCATGGGGTTGCAAAGAGTCGGACACGACTGAATGACTTCTCTTGGGAGAAAATCAGTTGAAGTTTAGGCTGTAGTCAACACCTGGATTCTAGGAACTCAGCTGTGGCCTGTGTACCTCCCTTCTGAATGGTAGGTGAAGAATTAGGGGTGGGTGCACATGTGGCCATGGGGGCCCCTGACATTGATACGGGGGTCCCTGCACACCCACTTCTAACAGCGGCCTCCCCAGCCCTGCACGTGGGCACTGCCGCTGCTTGGAGGTTAATGACCTTATGGTAACTTTGGAGGCTGGCTCCCTGGGTTGGAGAGCAGTTGTTAATTAAGGTCAAGGCTGTCTGCAGAGCCCAGCCCAGAAGTCAAGCCCTACAGACAGAGGGCTTGAAAGATGCTGGAAATACCTGAGTTCCTCTCACCCACCCCCACCAAATGGAATGCCAAATCAAAGCCATACTTTACCATGAAACACAAAACTACTGACATGAAAATAGCTTCTTTCTGGTTTTTCTAATTGCAGACCCTGGAAGCTGGTTTTATTATCCTTCCACCACTACTTATTCCAGTCCTTCCTTGCTCGCAGGTCCAAAAAGTGCATTCTTGCTCTGATGTGCTCAGTCGCTCAGTCATGGCTGAGTCTTTGCGACCCCAAGGACTATAGCCGGCTAAGCTCCTCTGTCCATGGAATTTTCTGGGCAAGAATACTGGAGTGGTTGCCATTCCCTTCTCCAGAGGATCTTCCTGACCCAGGGCTCTTCCTGGCTGAACCCATGTCTCCTGCATTGCCTGCAGATTTTTTTTTTACCATCTGAGCCACCAGGGAATCCCGCGTTCTTGCTCTGCACACCAGTTATCGAGTGTTGAGAGGAAGCTACTGGCTTCCAGCTACAGTTTTCTCCACTTCTTTTGGCCTCTCACATTTGCCTTTCATCTTCGCTTTCCTTGGGACCATTTACTAAAGAAAAAGTGGGGACTGAGAGGCTAGGGGAGAGGGAGGATCCCACTCCATACTCTCCTTTGCGAGTCTTGCCCTTCCTTGTTGTGAGCAGTCACAGCAATGCTAATGATACTTGTGTGATGGTGATGATAATGATGATGATAATAAAGGGTCTGAGAACTCACTTTCACTACAAGGAATGGGCTGGCTTCTGGAGATGTTTCTGGGCTCTGAGTACCTGCTAATTAAAGCAAAGCATTTATAGTCTGGATAGTAAGATTTCAGTGTCTGAAACTTGGTGGGTTCACAGGAGATGTTTGAAGAGTGGATTAAGGTGAAATAAATGTGAGCTGGCGAGGAAAGGGGTTCATTTAGACTCAGGGAGCCTGACCCCGTGGTCAGCATTGTTCCTCCCTGGGTATCACTATTCACTGATGACGTTAGCTGTGGCATCTCTTATTGGTAATTCTATGGCTGTTGGTAATGGATGTCTCCAAAGAGCAGTTCACAGATGGACAGAAAGGAAAGAATCTTAAGGACAGGGCATAATAATAAACAGCAAAGATGTGAGTGATCAAAGAGAGTCAGATGGTGGGGTTCAGCTACTACTATTCACTCCCAGCCACACACATTCTGCAGTACATACTGTGTGTACGGGAGATAATGCGAAGTGACATGGCCTCCTGTGCCCTCGGAGGGAAGACCTGTTCTTGTCTCCATTTTACAGATGCAGCGACTGAGGGAGCAGGATATCATTTAGCCAAGAGCACAGAGATAGTGGAAGACCAGGGGGTTTATGAGCTCAGACTGTCTAGCTCTACAATTTGCCTTTGTAACCAAAGAGTTTGCCCTTCACTAATATCTTACCAACCACAGCCATAGAAAATTTCAGAACATTCTAAAGGTGTGTGTTTAAACATATGAGCTGCTCAAAAATAAGATAATTTGTATTAAGCAGAGGTCCCTGACTTCCTTCATGCTCTCCTTTCTGTCTGAGCTGGGGTTACAGACGAGAAAGATGAGACCACATCTCTTTCAAATGGCTGCTTCCCTGAGCGAGAAGGGCCTTGGAAGTCATCTGGGCCCCCTAACCAGGTGAGTGTCTCAGTCTCTGGGACCAAAAGTCATTCTCCCTTTTGTGACAGGAAATTAAAATGGACACTTCTTGTCATCTTGGGGTTTGGCCGAGGCCCCTGAGCTGAGACTGGGTGTCTGCACTTTCTGAAGATAAGGGCTGGGTCATCCTCATTGAACTGGCTAAGAGGTGACCAAGACCAGCCCCAGGGCTCCTACTTCCAGAGTGAATAAAGGAAGCCTAGGGGTGGGTTGGAAGGGAGATGGCCTGGAATCACTTAGATCAAGGCTGCCTTCAAGAAGAGAGACTGGGATCTTATTCTCAGCTGGATGCTTGCTCAGTTTGGTTCAGTTCAGTTGCTCAATTGTGTCCAACTCTTGGTGAACCCATGGTCTACAGCATGCCAAGCTTCCCTGTCCATCCATCACCAACTCGCGAAGCTAGTTCAAACTCATGTCCATCGAGTCAGTGATGCCCTCCAACCATCTCATCCTCTGTCATCCCCTTCTCCTCCTGCCCTCAATCTTTCCCAGCATCAGGATCTTTTCCAATGAGTCAGCCCTTCACATCAGGTGGCCAAAGTATTGGAGTTTCAGCTTCAGCATCAGTCCTTCCAATGAATATGCAGGACTGATTTCCTTTAGGATGGACCAGTTGGATCTCCTTGCAGTCCAAGGGACTCTCAAGAGTCTTCTTCAGCACCACAATTCAATAGCATCAATTCTTTAGTGCTTGCTAGTCCTTGTGGAAACTCACGGGACAGGCATGCCCCCTTCTCCACCTTGTGCTGTCTCTTGGGATTGAAAGACAAGTGTCCCCCAGGGTGTGGGGGCTCACCTGGTGAAGAGAGACCCTGGATGGAAGAGATGCCCTTGCCTGCAGAGCAAGGAGGGCAGGTCCTGTGAGAACGGGACCTTTCCAGCAGCAGGGTCACAGGTGACAGCAAACTGGGCCTAGGCTGAGCCATTTTCAAAGGCTCCCGACTCGGGAGGGCTGCTACCGGGAAGAGGGGCTCCAGCAGCAGATTACATGGGAGTGCTGTGCCTGAGGGCAGGCTCTGAGGAGGAGGGAGAGGTTCCCCTACTCGGTACCCCCCAAGTCATGAGTGACACAATGTGGGGGCCCCAGGAGGCATCGCCCAAGGGCCCAAACTGTCCCCCTGAGCAGTCGGTCATCTGCCCTCCAAGGGCATCATCGCCAGATGACAATAACACTAGTCATGTCAGCATCTCCCCTTTCCCTGTGGCTTTCATCTTGCTCCCCCAGCTCTGGAGGGGCCAGAAATAGGCGAACAGGTGGAGAGGAGATGGGCAAGGACAGAGAGCTAGCAGACCCCGCTCCCTGCCTCCGCTGATCTGCGGCCCTGCCGCCCACACGGCAGCCAGGGAGAGCGGACACTGTGGAGTGGGAAGAGAGAGGCGAGTTTTGATTTAGATTGCATCAGACTTTTGATTACCTGAAAATGCGATTGTTCCAGTACCCAAAGGCAGCCAGCTCTGGGACCTGCTAGAGATATTACCCAAGGATGTGGAAGGGAAATCTGACAGGACAATCTCTGAAGGGAGAGAACCAAGCCATTTCCTGATGCTCGCTTGATAAAGAAGATCACTGGCTGAGAAGCTCTGAGTTTCCTTCCAGATCCCCTCAGTGCCCCTGTCTGCTAATGAGGAAAGAGAAAGGAGATGCACATTTATTAAGCACTTACTGAATTCAGGCCCTGTGCTAGCACTTCGTACCTAAAGCATCCCTAAATCCTCCCAACAATCCCGTGACTTTGGGATTCAGGACTTCTGTTTGATAGATGAGAAAACTGAGACCCATGGAGGTCAGGTGGCTTGCCGGAGGGCAGGTGAGTGTGAGCTGGTGGAGACTGTGAGCCTCCTGAGGGCAGGGGCTGGGTCTGTGTGCTCACTTCTGCAGCTTCAGGGCCTGGCACAGAACACGTGGTTGGGAAATATTTGCCTAATTGACACCAGCCAAGCCCACCCCTTCCCAACTGTCCCTACGGCTTCTCTTGGGGACTGATAACCAGTCCACTGCTGTCACTGCCTTTCTGCAACTTATACAAGAATGCATGCAGGTTAGCAGAGTTTTATGTGTCATTGGGATCAAGTGTCATTGGGATCAGCCAGAGTTTCTTTCTAGAAAGCCCCCAAAACCTTTGCTCTGACTGAAAATACCCACCAGGGCAGGGATCACGTGTTCTTTTCATCGAGGAGGGGGTTGGAGGCCAGTCTGAGCCTCAGAGAGGTCAAGCAACTTATCGGAGGGGCCGGCATGTCCTCTAGCTGACTGGTGACCCCGCCAAGTGCTCCTCTCCCCGCTCCCCGCCGGCCCCCTCCAGCCCGTCCACACCCCCCCCCCGCCCCCCGCCCACCCGCAGGGTGCTCTCGCTGTCAGCTTCCCCGTTATGTTGCAGAACATTGGAACTGGCAAAGCTGACGGAGGCTCCACACTGCAGAGGTTCAGAATAGTAGCTTAAGCAGATGTCTTGTCAAAACAGAATAAGAAACTGTGAAGAAATAGTCTGTGAAAACCCAGCCGCGTCCTGCTTCCTCTCATTTCTGGGGCAAAATAGAAGTGGAAAAGAAACCCCGTTTCTTAGTTCTGTCGGAATAGTGCATTTCACGCGTGAAGGCTGCATGACTTCCAGAATGGCTATTCCAGATCAGATTCATCCTGCTTCCTTTTCTCACCGGCCTTTTCCCTGCTCCCCTCCCTGGCCCTAGCTGCCCTCCCTTCCCTCCCCTTCCCCCTTCCCACCTCTCCCTTCCTCTCCCCTGGGTTCCGGGGCTTCTGAGGCCAGCACTCTCTCCGCTTCCCTTTGTCTGAGGAGCAGAGGGGAAGCTGTGAATTATTGATGAAGCGCTGCTGAGCCTGGGGTGGCCCCAGCCCCTTGAGGGGGCAGCGAGACTGATCAGTTTGGGAGCCCATGGAGGGCAGGGGGCAGTTCGGGAGGGGGGGACCCTTGTCACCCATCTTTTTCTCTTTGCCAGGCTTGGGGCTGGAGGAGCCATTGCTGGAGTGACTGGGAACCGGTGGGCAGACGGAGCTGGGAGAGGGGAGGTGTGTGTGCCACGCGTCTGCAGGGAATTTCCAGTTTCCAGTCACTGGGTATTCAGCCCCCTCTCTCTGCCCCTTGTCTGCTTCTCTGGGTCAATTCCCAGGAGCCCAGGGCAGCACCGTCATGGCTGGGGGATCTTGCTGGGCCCTGGGCTGCCGCGCTCAGGAGCAACTGCATCCCGGCTTCCCCACCTCAGCCCCCAGCAGGAGGAACCTCCCCAGCCAGATCCCAGTTGGGTCAAAGAATGAAAGACGAGGCTCCGTTTGTCCCAAGGCCATGGAACAACCTTAAGTGGAAACACTTGGTGACCTGAAGGACAAGCAGAACCGTAAATTATTCAGTCTTGCAGACATGATGGGCATTTTGGAGAGAAAGTGAAAAAAAAAAAAAAAGATTATTTCAGCGCTGTAGTCTGAAAGAGCTGAATCACAGTCATTGGCCTGCATGCTGCGAGGATTTTCTGCCTAAAGTAGCTTTCTCTGAGGAGCTGTTTCCTGGGCAGCAATGCTCTCCATGCAAGAATTTGCTTACTCCTTGAGCATTAGTATTGACATTGCATTGTGTGTGTGCGTGTGTGTGTATGTGTGTGTGTATGTGTGTGTGTATGTGTGTGTGTATGTGTGTGTGTGGGGGGGGGGGTGCGAGAGAGACCCACTCAAGACAGTGAAATTAACGTGTAAGCAGAAATCCTTCTCCTTGTCCACTGCATCAGTGGGATGAAAGAGAAGGCAGATTTCAAACCCTGTCTCTGCCCTCAGCATGGCTGTGTGGATTGCTCTGTGGACACATTTGTACAGGAGAAGTCACCTGGT
Source organism: Bubalus bubalis (assembly GCF_019923935.1). Classification (NCBI taxonomy): domain Eukaryota; kingdom Metazoa; phylum Chordata; class Mammalia; order Artiodactyla; family Bovidae; genus Bubalus; species Bubalus bubalis. Next base: position 105,869,906 of record NC_059161.1, on the reverse strand, counting down.
GAGGGGGTCTCTCCCTGTCCCCTGGCAGAGCCCTGCTTGGACAGATTGTTGGGAGGGGCTCTCTCAGTGCATGGTTCTGGCTCCAAGCCTGGAGGCCGTTCAGCCAGAGCTGCTTTCTAGAAAGACCTGAAAACCTTTGCTCTGTCTCCAGAATCTGAGATGACAGGAAATCACATACCTTCCCCCCCCAACTTTGCTACTGTCGCTGTCTTGAGCGGGACTCTGTGCCCCCAGGGGCGGGTATGAGGGTCCAGGGTTTGTTCAGATTTCCTATGGGAAGAGGAAGCAAGTGTGGGGCCGCACTCTGCTTCATCCACCCCCTCCCTCCTGCTGCCTCCACCCAGGGCTCAGGAGCATCAGGGCACACAGATGCAGACAATGTGTGTGTGCGCACGTGCGCACACACACGTCTGTCTCTCCTCTCTCCTTCCCCTCCCCCCACCCCCAGGGTGACTGAGCGAAGACACTGGCCACCAGATTGTCAAATGACTAGGAAACGGTGAGCTGAGGCTGCTGGTGGCCTTGATCTGGTTTGAATCTCCACCTCCAGGCTGTATTGTTTGTAACAAATGGATGTATTTAACAGAAGAGCCCATTCAAGTATGCTTTGGCATGGCAAATTGAATCCGGCCCTGGCTGCGGCGGACCTGAAGGTCTGGCCATTCTGTTCCTGGAGACACGTGCCACAGCCGCTGGGCTCCAGGGAAAGAGAGGTTCGGAGGCAGGACCAAGCTCTCTGGGAGCAGGCAAAACAGTCAGAAGGTGGAGGCCGCGTGGGTGGCAAATCCGCCTGAGCTTTTGGCAGAGTGGTGCTGCCCTCTGCTGGCAAGTCAGAGCGAAGTCATGGCTTGGGCCACGTGGGTTCTCAGGCTGCCCCTGGTTCAGTGGCTGGGTTCTTGCCTCTGGGAGTGACAGAAGGTGAAAGGGCATTTGATTTATTTTCATCCTGAAAATATGTGAGAGTTCTCTCTTTTGGAAAATACTATGCTCTACACCCAGGAGATAATGCAGAATGAAGCAGGGAATTAAGGCTCAATTAGCACCTTCTAAGGACCTGGAGAACGAAATGGCAACCCACCCCAGTATTCTTTCCTGGAGAATCCCCATGGACAGAGGAGCCTGGGGACTACAGTCCATGGGGTCGCAAAGAGTCAGACGTGACTGAGCAACTAAGCACAAGGACCTGGAAGGGCTATGAAATTAATTAATGCATTGACGCTTTTCTCTTTGTCAGAAAACTCTGAAAAATTATTAGCATTTTAAATGTACAAATATGGAAAGGATAGCTCAGAGAGGTAAATAAACTGTCCTGAAGACACACAGCTAGCAAGCAGCAGAGCCAGGATTGACTGTGTGATGGCAGGGCCCACAGTAGCATCACCACATGGGTTAGGACTTCTCTCTGGGCGTGAGAGCGAGGGCAGAGGAGAGGCCTAACTCTTTGGGGAGACAGTAAGCTTCAGGGCCCTGCTTCTCCCCACTCATGGAATCAGCTTTTATCTAGATAATGGGTTACCTTGGGCCCAGTGCTAGTGAGAGGGAGCCTTGAGGGCTGGAGACACCAGTAGTATGGCTTTGAATTCCAGCTCTGACGTTTACGAGCAGTGTGAGTTTCAAGTGACTTGTCTTCTGGGGTTGTTTTCCATCCATCAAATGAGGGGGATAGGTGAAAATCAGGAGTAGATGTCAAAAAGATCTTTTTAAAATGGTTTTCTGCCTCATGGATACCATGTTCTGAAAAAAATTTTAATCCACTGAAGTATGTTGTAATAATTTCTTTCTTCTCGCATTTTCTCTGAAACAAAGATATGTAACTGTCTCAGATTGGGTTCCCTGAGAAATGGATTCTAAGGTGAGAAAGACATGCAGGAATTTGGGGGTGCCCTGGCAAGCCTTCTGTGAGGGAGGGAGGCTGGAGCGGGCAGATGGAGAGGTTGGACCTCTTTGCATTCGGAACAAAGGTCTCAGCCCATCTCTGGGCAGCATTGGAGCTGGAACGAGCTGCAGAATTGTCTTGGTTGGGGGAGGGGGGGCAAGCCTGAAGTATCCCCACATCCATCAGTCAGGGGCTACCACTGTGGGTGAGGCAGTTGCCTTTGGCCGCCGGTGTGGTTCCTGGGGAGGGACCGAGCTGTCAACAGCAGCTGATGCTCCCAGAGCCTGTGATGGAGGGCCTCTGTCCTGGAGGGGGATCTGGGTGGAGGCAACCCAGCAGCCACTATGATAATTCTGTGTTGCCAAGGAACAGTCAACAGTGATGACCTTCAATCTGTACATTTAAGGCCTTATTGAGGGAATGTGTTTTTTATATGTTTCAGGAGAAAAACACTTTATGACCTCACATTTTTTTTTTGTCTTCCCAGATCCTAGAGGTCTAGGAACTCCAGGTTGAAAATGTGGTCCCTCCTTTCTAGCTTTCTCTAATGACATGCCCTGGAAACCTCAAGAGGCTTCCTTGGTAGCTCAGCTGGTAAAGAATCTGCCTGCAATGCATGAGACCCCGGTTCGATTCCTGGGTTGGGAAGATCCCCCGAAGAAGGGCTTGGCTACCCACTCCAGTATTCTTGGGCTTCCCTGGTGGCTCAGACAGTAAAGAATCCACCTGCAGTGCGGGAAACCTGGGTTCTATCCCTGGATTGGGAAGATCCTCTGGAGAAGGGAACGAGTACCCACTCCAGTATTCTGGCCTGGAGAATTCCACGGACAGAGGAGCCTGGTGAGCTACAGTCCAGGGGGTCGCCAAGAGTCAGACACAGACTGAGCGACTTTCACTTTTACCTTCAAGGAGATGCAGCCACCAGGGGGCAGTGGTGGGTTCCTCAGCGGGCGTGCTTCGGTCCCCGTGGCGCCTTTGGGAGAAGGTGCCTTCTCGTGGGCTTTCAGCCCCAGTCAGAGTGCACTGCTTTGTAGCAGAGATGGACTGCATATAAGGGCTGGCCCACACTTATCACCTGGGTTGGGTACCCTTGAGCGGGACACAGACTGCACACCGGCCCGTGATGGCCACGTCCTCCCATTCGTCTCTCTGGCTCCTATGCCTCCCTTTCAGAGCTTTCTCTCTTCCTTTATCCTGGATGTCAGTGCATTCGGGTCTCCAAGATTCAGGGAGGGTGTTAGAGCCTTGAAGATGTTCACTCTGCCACTGCTGGGAATCCCGCCTAAGGAAATAGTCTAAAATATGGAGGATCCTTTATGCAGGAAGCTGCCCATCCCAATGTCATTTATAAGTGATGGATTAAAACCATTTCTAAATGGCAAACCATGGGGGTACAGTGAATTACGGTGCGTCAACCAAGTGGACTATTCTGCCACCCTTGAAAATTATGCGTGTAGGAAATAGCACAAGAACATGTTTATGGTTAGTTAACGATGCAGACTAGAGAATTGTATTATACAACCTGATCGCAGTAATAGGAGATTCATAGACAGGATGGGGCTGGGGGCAAGGAATCAGGAACTATCACTGGGCTTGGGCAGAGGCACCACGGCAGGTGGATCTTAACCCTTTTTGTACAATAAAAATCCTTTTTTGGCTGTTTGGTGAGCCTGTGGACCCCCTTCTCAGCATGCTATTAATGCATGAAATATAAAACATAGAACTTCAAAGGAAACCAATGGTATTGAAATATGGGTATCAAAACAAATTTGCAGTGTAGTAGTGTGTATGCTTTTAAAAATACCTTAAATAACAAGGATTACCTAGCAGGAGGTCAAATTACCTATGAAGGGGTGATAAACACAAACAGTATTTCAGAATATCTGCAAAAATGAAAACATGATACAACAACGTCTGAGATTTCTGTCAGTGACAAAGTTGCTTGTACTACAGCTAAGATTTCTGTGATTTGTTGCCTGTATTTTTAATGGATCAAAATGTAGAATTTTAGTTTAAACCTGGTAAAATCAGTAAGTCATTTTTCACATTCAAGTTCAAGCAACCTATGAAATTCTTACAGGTCCTCTAGGGGTTCATGAACCCTCATTTAAAACCCTGCATTTGAGTCTCCCCCTTTTTCTTTCTTTCCTCCTTCCCTCCCTCCCTCCCCCTCCTTCCCCTTCTCTTTCTTTCTGAATTTTGTGTAATAGACATGCATTACTTTTACAATGTAAAATAATCAAGGGACTTTAAAATTAATTAAGCAAATAGACAAAATAAAGGTGATTCAAGTTTCTTTGATTATTTGCATTCTCAAATATTATATCATTGAATTCTCAGGTTAATTCTGTGAGAGAGAGATCCTGTTAGTATAGCCATTTTGCAGATGAAAACATTGAAGCTGAGAGAGGTTAGGGGACTTTTCCAAGGTCACACAGCCAGTAAATGATGGAGCCAGGATTTAAATCCAGGTCTGTCTTTCCCAGAGCCCAGTCTTTACTTGTTTCAGTCTCAGTTCAGTTAAGTGTATCAGACACTTTGCAACCCATGGACTGCAGCACGCCAGTCCTTCATTGTCTCTTTCATTGTCTGTCCTTCCTTGTCTCCCAGAGTTTACTCATGCCCATCGAGTCTGTGATGCCATCCAACCATCTCATCCTCTGCCATCCCCTTTTCCTCCTGCCTTCAATCTTTCCCAGCATCTGGTCTTTTCAAAGATGACTCATTGGTCTTTTCCAATGAGTCAGTTCTTCGCATCAGGTGGTCAAAGTATTTGAGTTTCAGCTTCAGCATCAGTTCTGGTCTGCTGCTGCTACTGCTGCTAAGTCACTTCAGTCGTGTCCAACTCTGTGCGACCCCATAGACATAGGCAGCCCACTAGGCTCCTCCATCCCTGGGATTCTCCAGGCAAGAATACTGGAGTGGGTTGCCATTTCCCTCTCCAATGCATGAAAGTGAAAAGTGAAAGTGAAATCACTCAGTCGTGCCCGACTCTGCGCAACCCCATGGACTGCAGCCTACCAGGCTCCTCCGTCCATGGGATTTTCCAGGCAAGAGTACTGGAATGGGTTGCCGTTGCCTTCTCCATCAGTTCCAGTCTAATGATGAGTAATTTGAATGTTGTGTTTGTATGTTTAATTTATTGTAGCTACTGTGAAGTAATCTCAACATTTCTCTTGCTGAAGAACAGTTGCCTCTATTTAATGCTGTCTATGCAATTCTTGGGAAACTGATGGTACTCTGGCCCCAGAATAAGAAAACAGAGGGTTCCCCGAGATGCTCTCTCAGTTCTCCTGTGGGGTCTGGAGGCACTTCAGCTTGAGTTTCAGGTGAGAGGCTTTCCCCTGAGCAGTGAGCATCGCCAGGGCTGGCTGAACTGAGACCCAAACAGAACAACGGGGGCTGCAGTTCCAGTTGGGATGCGTGGGGTGGTGTTATCCCTGGAGGAAAGACAGACCCAGATCCCCACACTGCTTCCTGTAGCCTGGGGAGGTCACTAGTGCTTGCTTGGGCAGTCATGGCCACTGGAGAGCAGCATCGAGTCAGGATTGCACAGGGGCTCTGGGTCTGGTTTACTGTCAGGGGAGCGTGCTTTTGGAGGGCTGGTTGCCCCTGTGGGACTGCACTGGGGAGGGACAATCCCTTCAATGACTCTGAGAGGTGTGGCCTTTTACAAAGGGACAGTATCATGTGCTTACGAATGCAGACTCTGGAGTCGGCTTGCTTGTATTTGAATCCAGCTGTGTCATTTATTGGGTGTGTAACTTTGGGTGAGTTTAAGATTTCTATGCCTCAGTTTCTCCATGGGACTGATAAGAAAACTAAATGAATTAATACAAATTATGTACGGTTTCAGTTATCTACGGCTGCAAAGCATACCACCCCAAAATGAAAGTCTTTCTTTTGCTCATGATTCTGCAATTAAAGCACTGCTCCATGGGGAATGCTTTTCTTCTTCATCAGATATTAGCTGTCATAGTTCTGATGAAGCTGGTTGACCCAAGGAGTCGTCCTCAAATGTACGGCAGCTCAGCTGAGGGCTGCCTGGACCTCCTTCTCCAGCAGGTAGTCAGGATGTTTTTACGTAATGACTCAGGACTCTAAGAGAATAAGTATAAAATCTCCCAGTCTCTTAAAGCCTAGACTAGAAGCTGGCACAGCATTTCTTCCATCACATTCTATAAGTCAAAGCAAGATACAAGGCCAGCCCAGCTTCAAGGAGAAAAGGAAGAGAAAGAATCTCTACTTCTTGATGGGAGTAATGATGCACTCCAGCGATAGGAGTTATTGGTGGCCATCTTTGCTGACAATCCATCATGGGTACTTAGAACAGAGCCTGGGACAACGAAACCCTCTGTAAATGGTAACTCCTATCACAGCTGAGCAGACTGAGGCTGAGACACATACAGTTGGTAAAGTTAGAGCTGGAATTTAAACCCAAGTCTTTCTGAATCCAAAGCACATTCACTCATCATATCATCATTACAAGTTGTGTGTTCTTGGTCAAATCATTTAACCTCTCTGAGCCTTTCTTCATGTGATGTCCACTGGATATAATAAAGACAACTCCTGCATAGAATTATTTTTGCAGATGAAATAAGGAAATGCCCCAGAAAGTATCTTATCACCTACGAAGCATTATGGGAGCATGAATTATATTGAGATATGAATTTGAACATCTTTCTTTCAGAATTTGTCTCTTGCTGGTGGAATCCAGACTCACATTTACCTCCTTTGATGCTAGTGGTGACTGGGGTGGCTAAAGGTGGCTGACCGGAGGCCAGGAGAGCACAGGAGTGATTTCCAAGTGTGTGGGGAACAGCCATTGACATGAGTGTTAGTTACAAGCCATTCTTGTCTATTCACTAAGGAAATTTCCAAGAACCATTGTCTATGAAAGATGGATCTGAGGGCAGGAAGCTGCTTTCTTTTGAGGTGTCTGGCCCTCTCCCTTTCTGAGGGCCAGTCTGGTGTTTGGGCTGTCCCCTCTGGTGAGTCTCCAGAGCCCCCTCTCAGTAGACCATGCTGTGCTGGGAGTCCTTCAGTCCTTTGGAGGGCAGACAGACAGACAGCTGTCCATCCCTGCCCGCTCTACCTGGAGTCTCCAGCTTGTCAGTTACCTTCTGTTAGCCATTCCCCTCACATGCCTGATCAGCTGTAGCTGCAGGGACCAGAAGCTGTGCTTTTATTAAATTTGATCCTCATCAAGATTGCATTTGGTGGTTTTCCAAGTTATGACTTCCTAATTAGCTCTTTGTTGAAGCTGTTTTTTATTGCTTTGCTCAGAATCAGTGGTAAAATAGCCCCCGTTTTTTTTTTTTTTTTTTTTTTTTATGGTTTGGCCTCCTTTGGTTATTCTCCACCCCCTCCTCCCCCCCCACCTCCAAAAGAAGAAGAAGGATGTGTTTCCTGAGTCATTGGATATCTAATCACAAGTTTTAGAATACCCTCAGAGTCCCAGATTACCAGCTATGCAGACATCTGCTTCCTGCTGCAGGAAAACAACCTCTCCTTGGGCTGGGGGAGACGGTGAGTGTGGGCTTTGGAGTTAAACTTTCTGGGTTCAAATGTTGGCCCTGCTCTTTGGCAGCTGTGTGATCTCAGGCCCAAGAAACAGGTTCTTTGAGCCTCAGCATCTTAAGCTTCACAATGTGAAGGATAAATATGTAACATGGAGGTCTTGCTGTGAAACTCCATGGAGATCATGCATATGCCCTCAACAACATCATTGGCTGTTATTATATCCTGAGGATAAATGAGATACTGTGAAAGAATGGGCGTGTACAGACGCCTCTATTATTATTAAGAATAGTTTACTCTATGGCCTTGGGTAAGTCCCCTTCTCTGTACTGAAGAAGGGGTTGCAAACTCAGATACCTTCAGGAGCCAGAAAAACAGAGTATAGAAAAAAATATAAAGTAGAGTGGATAAAATAAATGCTATGTTAATAGGTTTTTTTTTTAAATAATAGTGCATTGAAGGGAGGGTCCAAAGTTAAATCAGTTTGGAAAACTAGCTTAAACAAAATTAAGAACGTCTCTTTCTGCAGGACTCCTCGGTGCCTTTTAAATGCCACCTGCACAGTGAATTTCTAAGGGAAGGAGAGCATGTGTGGGTGGTGGTGGTGGTTTAGTTGCTAAGTCGTGTCCGACTCTTGTGACCCTATGGGTGACCCTATGGACTGTAGCCTGCCAGGCTCCTCTGTCCATGACATTCTCCAGGCAAGATATTGGAATGGGTTGCCATTTCCTTCTCCAGGGGATCTTCCTGACCCAGGAATTGAACCCAGGTCTCCTGCATTGCAGGCAGATTCTTTACCATCTGAGCCACCAGGGAAGCCCCATAGGTGGGTAGCATTTCCAAATCTCTCTGACTACAGACTCCTGTTTTCTACAAAGACCAGTGTTCTGCTGAAGGCACCTGGCAAATTCTTGGGTTGATGATCTCATCAAATATTGCTTCCACTTCTGAAATTTAGGCTTCGATTCTGCTTGGTTCCCTACACTTAGGAGGAATTTCTGAGATGATCAAAGACAGCAAGTGTGGGTTTTTTGGTCCTTTTAAGTGTTGATTTTCACCAAGATTGTGACGAATTTTATCCCTGTGATAGCTCAGCATGGTCAGCTGTCAGTGAGACACACCTCTGGGTGTCACTAGTCCTACCCGAGCCAAACTTTGATCAGAAGCAGTCAGTGATGGGGTAGTCAGAGGCCAGGGAAGGAGCACAGTGCTGGGACTCATCTGTTATTTAGGGAAAACCGGAAACTTGTCTGGACCTAGTCTTTAGCACAACATCTGTGTGAGGTTCTGAAATCCAAGTCTGGCAGCAAAAGCCATTTGAGGCTACCCTTCACTTTTGTGAGCTCAATACCTTGAATGAGTTTCTCCCCTTCAGTGCAGGGGAGAGGTAAAATCAGGAACACTTTATGAGCACCTATAAAGAAAGCTGAGTGCAGAAGAATTGATGCTTTTGAACTGTGGTGTTGGAGAAGACTCTTGAGAGTCCCTTGGACTGCAAGGAGATCCAACCAGTCCATCCTAAAGGAGATCAGTCCTGGGTGTTCACTGGAAAGACTGATGTTGAACCTGAAACTCCAATACTTTGGCCACCTGATGCGAAGAGTTGACTCATTTGAAAGGACCCTGATGCTGGGAGGGATTGAGGGCAGGAGGAGAAGGGGACGACAGAGGATGAGATGTTGGATGGCATCACCGACTCAATAAACATGGGTTTGGGTGGACTTCAGGAGTTGGTGATGGACAGGGGGAAGCCTGGCGTGCTGTGATTCATGGGGTGGCAAAGAGTCGGACACGACTGAGCGACTGAAGTGAACTGAACTGAACTATTACTAGTGAAAGTATTAGTTGCTCAGTCGCGTCTGACTCTTTGCAACCGCTTGGACTGTAGCCCGCCAGCCTCCTCTGTCCGTGCACTTCTCCAGGCAAGAATACTGGAGTGGGTAGCCATTCTCTTCTCCAGGGGGTCTTCCTAACCCAGGGATTGAAGCTGGGTCTCCCGCATTGCAGGCAGATACTTTACCATCTGAGCCACCAGGGAAGCCCAGGGGCTCGCAGGTAAAGAATCTGCCTGCAATACAGGAGATGCAGGAGACACGAGTTCGATTCCTGGATTGGGACGATTCCCTGGAGGAAGAAATGACAGCCCACTATTTAGGGCTTCCCCAGTGGCTCAGCGGTGAAGAATCCGCCTGCAGTGCAGGAAACTCAGGACATGCGGGTTTGATCCCTGTGTCAGGAAGATCCCCTGGAGGAATAAATGGCAACCCACTCCAGTATTCTTGCCTGGAAAATTCCATGGACAAGGGAGCCTGGCAGGCTTGCAAAGAGTCAGACACAACTTAGCGACCAAACAACAAAAACTATTACCAGGCCTCTGTAAGTTACTTAATCATCTTCATCAACCTGTTTTAATTTATGTATATGTTGGGGGACTCTCCAAAATCTCAGTTAAGTTGCCATGAACCCCAAATTCCATAGTCTGTGGGTAGCTAAAGCCCTTAATAAGGTTTCTGCTTCTTATCCTCTTGGGCACTGAGTCCCATAAGTGAGACCTCTGCCCTGAACTTTCTGTGGACTCCCTTGGGTCTCAGAGAAGGTCGGTGACTGTGTTAAGATCACACAGCCTGTAAGTTTGGCTCCGTCAGGCTTGGCACTGATCCCTGCCTGACTCAAGCTCCCCATAAGTCTTTGGGACATCTGGGGATCAAAGTATCCTCAAGGGTAGGACAAAACTTTTCTAATAGCCACTTTCTTTGAGATGTGGGTTGGGTTTTCACGTAACCTCTTAGACCCTTACTGAATTATTGCTTCTTTTTCAATTTCCAGTTTTGGTGGCCCTGGAGCTTGGGTGGAGTTCGGGCACTAAATCAGCAGCAGGATAGAACTCTAAGATGTTTGGCTAGGGATTAGGACTGTGCAGAGCTGATTGATCTAATAAATCAGAATCCAGGAAGGAGGGGACTGTGTAAAGCAAAATCCAATGCCTCATTTACAAAGAGGGGAAAGGAGGCCGGGGGCTGGTAGGGATTCACCCAATAACGCAGCAGTGGTTCTGGGCTTAGAGCTCGGGTTGTTCCACTCTCTATCTATTGATCTGCTGTATTCAGAGCCAGCAAGACAGAGCTGCTTCATAATCAAGTTGTCACTAAGAGCCGACCATACACACTGGTGGTGGGATGATGGGATGTCAAGGAATCACTGACCTTCCATCTGTTCTCTGGCCATCTGTCTAATCCTATGAGTTTGCCCTGAGTCCTGAAGCAGCATCACCCTTAAAACTTGGAGTAGGACCTGCAAAGATGTCTTACCTAGCCGGGGGGAAGGTATTAATAGCATTAACAGCAAAGCCCTAATTAACTAAACATCTGGACCCATCAGAGACATTGGACTTCTAACTGATTGCTTTGAGAACTGGAAGGGAGCCAAAAGAAATACAAAGGTCTGGAGTATAAGCACATAGAATTTTAAAAACTGAGAGAAGATCTCAAATCTTTCCCTTGCTTAGCTAGATAAACCAAGACCAGGAGAAGAAGTGACTTTTCCAAGACACCCAACTGTCAGGCAGGGTCCACCCAGCTCTCTATCTCTCCCCTCAAAGGCAGCTCTCCTGGTGTAGTGCCGAGCTCAGCTCCAGGACTCTGGGTATATGGTACATCACAGTCTTGGTAGATTTTACAAATAACTCAGAAGCTGATGGTGGGATTTTGTCACTGTGCTCTTTGACACTGAGGGGCCTTTACAGATCATTTCCTGACTGTGACAACCAGAAATTAAAAGGACCACATTGGTTGATAGTTGAGCCCTTGGATGGGATGCAGCCCAGCGTCCTGCAGTGTATCTTGAAGTAGGATCCATGGAGCAGCTACTCAGAATTCACCAACTGTAGTTGTTAAAATGCAGATTCCTGGGTCTTGCACAAGGCCTGATGAATCCAGATCTATGGGAGCCAGGCCCTAGAACCTGCCTTTTGACATTCATTCTAGGTAATTTGCATGCACCCTGACATTGGAGAACCATCACAACAATGGAATACAAGCCTTGGAGTCAGGCTTCCCTGGGTCGGAACCCCAGCTCTGCCAGTTACCAAATATATGACCTCAGCACGCCTGAGCATTGGATTTCTCATCTGTAACATTAGGAGACCAATAATAATAATAGTAATAATAATAATAACAACTCCCTCACAGGGTTACTGAGAGAGAGGTAAAGTGCTTGTGTGTGTGTGTGTGTGTGTGTGTGTGCCTGTGTGTGTGCGCGCGCGCACGCGCTCAGTTGCTCAGTCATGTCCAACTTTTTGGGACCCCCATGGACTGTAGCCCGCCGGGCTCCTCTATCCACGGAATTCTCCAGGCAAGAAGACTGGAGTGGTTGCCATTCCCACCTACAGGGGATCTTCCCGACTCAGGGATCACACCTGAGTCTCCTGCATTGCAAGCAGATTCTTTACCTTCTAAGCCACCAGGGAAGCCCCTGGGAAGGCCCCAAAGCACTTGACATCTGCTGAATATTAGCAGCTACTTTGATATCATTCTTTGGAGACAGCATCTGTTTTCAGCCGTTCCCTTCGCCCGTACTCGTCCAGGAAGTTTGGGGAGTAGATGACACACGGGGGTTGCGGTCCAGTTCCCCTGGCAGGAACCCACAGACACTGTGGGCGGGGCCGGCGGTCAGAACCCGGAGGCCTACGGGCTCCTCCTTCACGGGGGCGGAGCCCCGCCCCTTCCCAGCCAGGCCCCGACCCCGCCGGACCCTCTTCCAACCCAAGTTCAGCCCTATTAGTTCCCTCCTCCGGCTCCGTCCAACCCGTTCTAATCAAACCATTAGCCCCCTCCTCTAGGCTTCCCTTGGAGAAGGCAATGGCACCCCACTCCAGTACTCTTGCCTGGAAAATCCCATGGACGGAGGAGCCTGGTAGGCTGCAGTCCATGGGGTCCCTGGGAGTTGGACACGACTGAGCGACTTCACTTTCACTTTTCACTTTCATGCATTGGAGAAGGAAATGGCAACCCACTCCAGTGTTCTTGCCTGGAGAATCCCAGGAACGGGGGAGCCTGGTGGGCTGCAGTCTATGGGGTCTCACAGAATCGGACACGACTGAAGCGACTTAGCTAGGCTTCCCTGGTAGCTCAGATGGTAAAGAATCTGCCTGCAATGCAGGAGACCTGGGTTCGATCCTTAGTTCAGGAAGATCTCCTGGAGAAGGGAATGGCAACGCACTCCAGTATTCTTGCCTGGAGAATCCCATGGACAGAGGAGCCTGGCGGGCTACAGTCCATGGGTCGCAAAGAGTCGGACACGACTGAGCAACTAACAACAACAACACTGGAGGCCATATGGGGGCTCTAGGGGTCGCATAGAGTCGGACACGACTAAAGTGACTTAGCAGCAGCAGCAGGGGTCCGGAGAGCCCTGAGAGGTCCAGGCTCTGATCTGCCCCGCCCCCCTCCCAGGGGTGTGTAAGGAAAGAAAGTGAAGTCGCTCAGTCGTGTCCGACTCTTTACAACCCCATAGCCTGTAGCCCACCAGGCTCCTCCATCCACGGGATTCTCCAGGCGAGAGTACTGGAGTGGGTTGCCATTTCCTTCTCCAGGGGATCTTTCCGACCCAGGGATCGAACCCTGGCCTCCTGCATTGCAGGCAGACGCTTCACCCTCTGAATCACCAGGGAAGCCCGGCGGGGATGTGCTGCGGCAGAAAGGCGGGCCCACCCACTGTGCCGGGTCCCGGCGGGTGCAGGGACAGCGGCCACCTGCAGAGGGAGACATACACACATTTCAGAGCACAGTCCGCGGGGCTCCTCGAGGGTGGGGGGAGCTCTCTACTGGGAACCGGCTGGGGCTTGGGGGTCAGCGTTTGTTCTCGAATCTTCCTCCTACTGTGGAGAGGACTGTCTGGGGATGTCCACAAGCCAGGGTGCTGCTTTTCCTCTTGTTGCTGGAAAACCGAGGGCCCGAGCTGGCTTGATGCCCAAGGCCTCAAAAGGTGCCTCGTTAGCCGTTGGTTTTATTTTTGCCAGCCAGCCTGGCCCTGGCAGGCCCTCAGCAGAAGGCTGCCTGTGGTGCCTTTCTGAGGAGACTCTTGGCTGGGCGGGACCTGAGCCTCCTGTGCCTTTTCCATCTGAAGGAGCAGAGCTGTGTGAGGAGGCTCCCTCGGCCAGCTTTCTTCCCCTCGGAGTCGGGGAGAGGAGCTCGGACCTGCCCTCTGATCCTGGCCTGAGTCCGTTCCCTGGCTGCCATCCTCTGTGAGCTGAGGGCTGAGGAAGCCCACGGCCGCTGCTCGAGCACCTGCCCTGAGCTACTCTGTAGCTCACGAGCCTTCTACTGAGGTGAAATTGAGGCTCAGAGAGGTCAGGTGACTTCCCTAGAGTCACAGAGCTAGTGAGCAAAGAGAACAGGCCTAGAACATTGCCAGGTTTGATGGCCGTGGTATCACATATGCTCAATCCTACAGCGACCACATCTGGAAATCTCAGTGTCTGACCCTAAAGCCCACGCTTTCCCCTCAAAACCTGTGGACTACTTTCCTATTTTCCCAGTCTTTCAAATTATTAAAATTCCCATTTGTCCCCTAAGTTCTCTCTTCCTGTTTAATCCCAGAGTACTTTGGTAAGAACTACGTAGTGGATTAATCTTATTTCCAATTTTAGATTTGCTTGAAATTCCTAGTCTTGAAAATACCAATTCCTTGCTGACCCGTGCTCCTAGAAGCGCAGGAGTCAGAACATCTCTTTGCTGGAGGAGCCCAGTCCCCTGCACATTGCCTTCACAGCTATCTGGCAAGGGCTCACATCTGATTTATTTTCACTGCAGTGAGAAATTGACAACCCTCCATTTTATCACAGAAATTAATGTCGGTAAAATGACTGCCTCAGTCCACTTGCTGCTTTGACACCACCATTAAAATAAACCACGTCTGTGTGCAAACACGCATGCCTTTGTGCAGACTTGATGAGATGTGCTTTTCAGAGGTGCTGTAGTGCAAGGTACATGACACCAACGTGAAGATGTTTCCGTTTTCCTCCCGGCTGACTCTCCATCCACCAACAAAATGCCGGCTGTGGCCAGATGTCTAACGGCAGCTGGAGGAAAAGAACTTGGGGCTTCAGGTTTCTTCTTCTGTAGCACTGGGCTTGCTCCAGATCATGGTGAATTCTGGGGTGGGTGGTCCATGAATGCTGCTTCCAGAAATATGTGGACACCAGGCTGCATCCCCATCTAAGGGCTCACCACAGTGGTCGTTTTCATTTATATTTGTTACAGGAAAGAGAATGGACCCTGGTCCTGCAAAGATCCCTCTGAATCAAGAGGGCACCATGCCTGAATTCTGCCAGAAGCTTCGGGTTTATCTGCAAACTTGATTCAGTGATCACCATTTGGCTCAGTCATGAGATTCTTCCTATCACTGGGGCAGCCACCTCTGGGCCTGGAAGACAGGGAGCCCAGGCAACTTGTGGCAAATGGCCAAGTCTGGGTATTGCCTGGGGTTGAGGTATTTCCGAGCTGCTGGTCTTATAGGAAGTTCATGTGGCGGACAGGAAGAAGAGCAGGAGAAAGAGAATCTGCACACACTGAGCACCCAGGCATTATCCTGGGTTCCTGACATCTGTACAGTCACCTTGTGAAGATATAAACTCCATCTAGTCTAGGATCCAAGGAAGAGAAGCAAGGTAACTGGGTCCCTGGTCACCCAAGTAGCACAGAAAGGTTCTGGGAGCAAACCCAGGTAGGTCCAGCTCAGATCCATGTATTTTCACACTCATCGCCGAGAGCAAATTTCACAAGTATCACAGAGGTGCCTTTATTTGTTTTATTTGGGCTCCGCACTTTCTGCTACTGTTATTGCTCCAGGCAGTGAGAACACTGTCCTGGCAAGGGAACTCTACATCAGACCAGAGACTGGACAACGGAAGGTTGTTTCTGTAATATTTATCCCTGCAAAGTAAATATTTCTGTCTTCGTCGTAGTCCAGAACATCCCCGTCGACAACTTCATAGATACTTCTTTTTCTCCTCTCTTGAACATTGGGTCATTGCCGGGAACAGGATGGCCAAGCACAACTGTTTTTGTTCACTTTTGACTGTTGATGTCTCTCAGTCAAAGGAAGAAAGGCGGGCTGGTGATATGCTGGGGAGGGCTGGGACCTGTGGGGTGGGCTGCAACTTGCTGGGGGGGCTGGGGCCAGGGCGGTGGAGGGAGGTGGCAGGCGGGGTCCCAAACGGTAGTGGTTCTGGGGAAAGACCTGACCCCCACCCCACCACCAGAGAGCAAGGCTGGGGCTTTCCGTGCGGTTTGGGACCGAGATGTATGGTTTTCCAAAGTCATCATGCAGATTTATTTCCTTCCCTTCTCTGTCTTTCTACTAGCACCTCTCAGAGAGGTGGAATAACCTGCCCAAGGTCATGCACTAGTAAGTTCTGGCTCCTGCCTCCCTGGCTGTGGGCTCATCGCTGCTGTGTAACTGGAAGGGCCTTCACGAACCAGGCCTGCCTGTGTCACCTGCCCGTGTCTCAAGCACCTCACTCTGGCCATTTCACTCTGATCCCTTCCATGTACATATTCTTCCTGGTCTTTAGAGTTTTGCATGGCTGTTCCTGTTGCCCAGGACTCTTTTTTCCCTTTATTTAGCTTTCTGTCTGTCTTCCAAAAAAGAAAATGTCCTCAGGGAACCTACTCACAGTCATGCTCAGCTGAAAGGTCCCCTCTCCCCTCCCTGGTCTCCTCCCGCTCCCCAGTGCCTGGTTGGGGACTCCCCACACCCCCCATCTAACACTGCCCACACTGTGGTATAACTTTGGAGTTCATTTTCTGCGTCCCCCCGGCACGAGGTCTGCACACCTCTGCACAGCTGCCACCCCGGCCACTGAGAAAGCGCCTCATAGTAGGTGCTCAATAAATGTGGAGTGGATGAAAGCCTGAGTGAGGCCCTCAAGCCTCCCTGAGTTCACGTGCCCTCCTCAGGCCTGGCTCTTGTCTCAGCCACTGCCTTCCTTGGGGCACCACTTCTCCGAAGTCCAGGAGGCCGCTGGCTCTGTCTTTGGGGCTCAGGGGTCTCAAATCAGCCCAGGACACCCTGTAAGGGGAGTGTCTGCGGTGACAGGACCCTGGAGAGACCCTCCAGACAGGGGCCAGATGAAGAGAGGAGTTGATGGGAAGGCGGTAGGGGTGGGGCACTCAGGGGAATTGGGGCAGGTAGAGTTGGAATAGAGCAGGTGCATCTGGCCCCATGGCATTTGTGAATCCTGGGTGTCTGGGTCTTTAAAGTGGCAACTTGGCCCAGAATTCTGGGGCATGATAGGATCTCTTATTGAACCCCAGTGAAGTGAAGTGAAGTGAGAGTTACTCAGTTGTCCCCAGCTTTTTGAGACCCTGTGGACTATACAGTTCATGGAATTCTCCAGGCCAGAATACTGGAGTGGGTAGCCTTTTCCTTCTCCAGGGGATCTTCCCAACCCAGGAATCGAACACAGGTCTCCTGCATTGCAGGCGGATTCTTTACCAGCTGAGCCACAGGGAAGCCCATTGAACCCCAACTGCAGGTTAAATCTTGCTAAGCACTTCACGTACTCGATCTCATTTACTTCTTACAAAAACACCTCCCAGGCAGGCCTGGGCCCTGTTTCCTGCACCACCTAATGAGGGGACAGAGGAGCAGGGAAGATGAGCACTTGCCCCAGGTCAGGGGTCCGTCGGGCAGAGCCAGGTCTCAGGACCCAAGTCTGTGCTTTGACATGTGGCATCTTCCTGAGGTAGCCTCCCCCCGCCCCAGTCGCACCCTCGGAATGCAAAGGGGGAGCTCTGGCTTTAATTCCAATCTAAGTGGATCTGATTAGCAGAATGGAGTTGAGCCAAAGTCATTAACTTTCATTTCAGATACACCGCCTTGGGTTCCCATGTGCCTTCGACTTGACAGGCAGCTCTGGGGAAAGCAAGGCTCTGGTCCATGTAACAGGCTTTCTGGATGGTGAACAAGGCATCCTTGGGCTCTGCAGTTCAGAGAAGAAAAGTGGTTTCAGCTTCTCCATAGTCATGACATTAATGATTATCTCTGGGTGATGGAATTATGGGTGGGGGTTTTTTTTGTATTTTTAAAATTTATGGGTGAAATAATCAAAGAAAATAATTTGACTAATAAACAAGCAAGCAAATGTACCTGCAAGATGCCAAGGAGCTGTCATAGTTCTCTGCCCTCGCTTGTGCATTTCTTTTAGCCTGGAATGCTCTCCCTTCTGCGGTATAAGAAACATCCTGGGTCTTGGTCTCTGATTGCTCGTGCACTGCTCCTAGAAGCATTGGAATTTTCTGATTGATTGAAGTCTCTCTTATTCCTCATAGGGGATCCTTTTGCCCATACCTGAGTTTATGCTGAGGCGGTGACTTAGAGTGGGGAATGGAGAAAGCTTCAGGATGGACTGGTCACCAAGAAGACCTAGAGGGTTGGAACTTTCAGCCCCCCAGAAACTTTCTGAGGAGGGGAGGAAAGGGGCTGCAGATGAAGCTCTCTACAAAAACTCTTGAACAGGGAGATTGAATGGGCTTCGAAATTGAAGAATGAATCCACATGGTGGATGTGGGGGGGTGCACCCCCATTCCATGAGGATAGAAGTTTACCAATGCTTGGGACCTTTCTGGTCTTCATCCCAAGTGCCTCTTCCTCTGACTGTTCATGTGTGTCCTTTATGAGAGCCTTGACAGCCTTTATGATAAACTGGCAAACATAAGTTAACTGTTTCTCTGAGTTCTGTAACCCTCTCTGGCAAATTAATTGAATCTGAGGGAGTCGTGGGGGTCTCTGATTTATAGCCAATTGGTCAGAAGCACAGGTGACAACCTGGACTGAGGTGGGGGAAGTCCTGTGGGACTGAACCCTTAACCTGTGGGTTCTGATGCCATCTCCACATGGACAGTGTCAGGATCGAGTTAAATTTGTAGGATAGGCAGTGGCCTCTGAGAACTGGAGAATTGCTTGGTGCTGTTGGGAAGACATGTCAGACTTGCCCCCTCCACATTATTAGTATCTCACCCATTTTGCAGGGCCCAGCTCAAATGCTGCCTCATCTGATCTCTTCCCAAGCCAAATAAACCTCTTCTTGGAAGCCTTGTCTGTTGTCTCTCTTACCAAGTAGGATGAAAGCTCCTTGTCTATTCCCTGCTTTATCCTCAGGATCTAAAGGAATGATGGGCACATAGGAAAAATCCATACGATTTTTTTTAGTGAATAAATGGATATTCTCATATCTTATTCTGAATATCCATCTCCTTCTGTCCTGTGGTCCATTCTCTGTCGTGCCAGGGCAGCCTTTGCTCTCTCCCTTCTCCGCTGGCCTGAGAGCCAGTGACGTGCTGATTTCTGTGGCCCCCAAAGCACAGAGCTTGGCTCACTCTAAGTGTGTGTGTGTGTTAGCCGCTCAGTCGTGTCTGACTCTTTGTGACCCCATGGACTGTAGCCCACCAGGCTCCTCTGTCCATAGGGATTCTCCAGGCAAGAATTCTGGAGTGGGTTGCCAGTCCCTTCTCTAGGGTATGTTTTCGACATAGCGATTGTCCCTAGGTCTCCCACATACAGGCATATTCTTTACCATCTGAGCCACCAGGGAAGCCCCTTGGCTCACCATCAGTTCAGTTCAGTTCAGTCGCTCAGTCGTGTCCGACTCTTTGCGATCCCATGAATCGCAGCACGCCAGGCCTCCCTGTCCAGCACCAACTCCTGGAGTTCACCCAAACTCATGTCCATTGAGTCGGGGATGCCATCCAGCCATCTCATCCCCTGTTGTCCCCTTCTCCTCCTGCCCCCAATCCCTCCCAGCATCAGAGTCTTTTTCAATGAGTCAACTCTTCACATGAGGTGGCCAAAGTACTGGAGTTTCAGGTTTAGCATCATTCCTTCCAAAAAAATCCCAGGCCGATCTCCTTCAGAATACCTAAAAAAACTGAAAACAAGCATTCCAAAAAAAAAAAAGTTTGTGCATGGATGTTCATTACAGCACTAGTCACAATAATCAAAAGGCCCATCTACAGATGAATGGATAGAGCCAAATGTAAGGTATTCATAAAAGGAATATTATTAAGCCATAAAGAGGAGTGGAGTCCTGATAAATGCTACCCGAATCAACCGTGTACACATGCTAAGTGAAAGAAGCCAGATACAAAAGATCATATATTGTATGATGCCATTTATATGAAATATGCAGAATGAGAGACAGGAAGCAGATTAGTGGTTTTAAGGGATTGGGGAAAGGAGAATGGGAGTGACTCCTTACTGGGTACCAGATTTCCTTTTAGGATCATGAAATTATTTGGACTATATAGAAGTGATGGTTGTATAGCACTGAGAATGTACTGTCACGGAACTGTACACTTTAAAATGGTTAATTTCCTGTTATATGAATTTTGGGCTTCCCTGGTAGCTCAGCTGGTAAAAGAATCGCCTGCAATGCAACATACCCCAGTTGGGTTCCTGGGTCGGGAAGATCCACTGGAGAAAGGATAGGCTACCCACTCCAGTATTCTTGGGCTTCCCTCGTGGCTCAGCTGGTAAAGAATCTGCCTGTAATGTGGGAAACCTGGGTGATTTTACCTCTATTAAAGAAAAACATAGCTCAGAGAAGGCAGTCAGTAAATGGTGCCCTTATCATCCCTTATCATTAATATGTCCCCTTCCCTCCCCAGCCAGAAATCAGCTTTCTGCAAAGACTGAGTGATGTGAAGCTACAAGACAGGAAGAGCAGAGATGGGGGACAGGGACAAAGTGGGGACTAGCCACAGATTTGTCCTTTCCCGACCCTTTGAGCACTCAGTGCATTAAGGTCACCCTATGGCAAATTCCCTGGTGGGCAGAGACCCATCCCCCACTTCCTGGGTGAGACCACGGGACAGCGCTGACATTCACGAGGCAGTCAGTCAAGGCGGATGTTTGCTGACACCCACGAGGCAGTCAGGGGAGTGGATGTTCCTTTGGTCCAGACCATGGATCTGTGGGCTGTGGCTGCTCCTCCCCCTGCTCAGCAGCACGGCCAGCTCCCCTAGGCCGCTGCCTTCTGTGTATCAGCTGTGAAATCCCAACAGTGTGCTCTATGGCATGGGTCAGGGTCAGGGTTAGGGTCTGTGTCTCTGAACCTTATGATCATGGACTAGAAGAGACTCTAGAGCCTTCCGTCCCTTCTTATTTTGCAGACAGGGAAACTGAGACTTGGGGAAGTGGTGCCAGCTTGCTTTACTCCTTGCTCAGCCACTCTCCTCTGCAGTCAGTTCAGTTCAGTCACTCAGTCGTGTCCTACTCTTTGCCACCCCATGAACTGCAGCCACCCCATGATGGCTTCCCTGTCCATCACTAACTCCTGGAGCTTACTCAGACTTGCAATAGAGACTAGAACTTCGAATCATCCCTTTGCTGTGCAATGTGCTTTTTCTCTAAGATTTTGCATCTTTGGATTAAATGGGCAGCTCTGCACTGTTCATTCAGGGGGAGCAGTGTGGCTCTCGGGAATGAGCGAGAAAGTTTGAATGGCCCAGGGCAATCTCTTGCTCATAGCAACAACCACTTGTGCATTTTGAGATGGTTAGCATGGTGGTCAAAGCATAGATGCCAGAGCCAGGCTGCCTGCACTTTAACCTCAGCTCCTCCACTTAAAAGCCAGGTGAGTTTGGTTAAAGGCTTGCTCTCTCTGTGCCTCAGTTTCCTCATCTGTGAAATGGGACTAGTAACAGAGCACATCAAAACTTCCAGAGCTGTGCCTGGCACATGGCAGGGGCTTAATAAATGACAGTGACTGTAATTCTTACTGCTGATGTTAATTAGTATCGTCACCTAGGAAAACCTATATTTACATGCTGATGCTTGCCAAGGACAACTTCCCAGAAACTACAAACCATCAAACCAAGAGTGGACCGCATCATTCCCGTTTTGAAAAACTGGCCACAAACTGCATTCTTATAAAATCTAATTTTCTCGTTGATTTCCTGTTTGGGAAAAGCTTTGTCTTTGAAATCTACTGAAGGCTCTGCCTTGGCGTTTGAGACCTGTTTGCTCTGCCTGGAACACTGGCCCCCTTCGCCAGTTCCTTCACTCTCTGCTCAGAAGTCAGATAGTCAGTGAGCCTGTCTCTGGGCACCCTCTCCAGAATTCTAGCGACCCCATCTCCCTACACTTCCTATCTACCTTCTCAGCTTTGCTTTTTCCTTCTTAGCACCTTATCGGAGATATCTCATTCATGTATTTGTTGATCGCCCCCTCTCCTTCCCCAGCCCCCAACTAGAAGGTAAGGGCTTTGAGGTCAGAGATGCGGACCATTCTCTTCACTGTCTTTTCTCCAGTGCCCTGGGCATGCGCGGTGCGCGACCCCACCGGTGTGTGCCGCATGTGTGAGTATACAGGTGGGAAGGAGAATTTGCAGGTTGGTTCTGAATTTAGAATTCATCAACAGGGGATCTGTGCTCAGTAGAGAACTCCCTCCCCGAGACAGCCTTGGGCAGTATTTGGTGTATGTCATTTCTTCTTTATGATAGCCTTATGAATGGGAAAGTTAGGGCTCAGAGAGATGAAGAGACTCATAAGTCACACTGTTTATGGGTGTGACAGGGCCTAAGGACCGGACCCTCCCTTCCCGGACAGCCAGTAAAGCCTCTGCTCTCCCTGCACCCCACCCTTTGCAGGGGGCCTCAATGGGTGGTTTCTGAGCTGGCTGCTTTGCAAGGCCAGAAGGCCTATCCCTCCTCACCTGCCTGCCCGTGTAGGCGGCTCTTGGCATGTGTGCTGAGTCAGGCGGCCCAAGCAGCTTTCCACGCTCAGAGGTGGCGAGCTAATTAAGGGCTCCAGAGCTGCCAGCGGATGTGCTAGTAGACGTTGTCTGAGAAGTTTGCCCAGAGCCACGGCCTGGTGCGGGGCTCCCTCCACCTTGGTCCCCAGGAGGCTGGGGTGTGGGACCAGCCAAGACCACCCATCATGCATATGAAGGGTGTTATATCAGACAGGAGTTAGAACCCAGTTAGACCTGGGTTCTTAAAGCCTGGCTCTGCCACTGGTTCGGGTGAGTTTCCCAAACACCCTGAATCTCCCTGCTGATAAAATTGCCGCAGTAATCAATGCCTGCCTCCAAAATTTGTGGGGATGATACATAAGGCTCTCTGTGACATGCTGACCGCAGGTACAAAATAAACGTTCTTTTATATTTATTCATTATGAACTACAGCCCACTTATCTGTAAAATGAGAGGTTTCTTTCAGTAGACATGGTCTGGCACATAAAAGTGGGTGAATAGAGGTTCGTCCCTTCCCCTCCTTCAGCCCCAAGAGCTAGGCCTAAGACCCCTGGCCCTGCCCTGGAGGTTTTCCATAGGCTGGTGATTCATGAACCAGCTTCCCAGAGCAGTTGGGCTGGGGGCTGGGTTTCATTTTGGAACTATTGTGTCAGAAGTTCCATTCCTCATCTCCCTTTCCTTGGACTATTACTAAGCCATAAAAAAGAACAAATTTGAGTCAGTTCTAGCGTGGTGGATGAACCTAGAACCTGTTACACAGAATGAAGTCAGAAAGAGAAAAACAAATATCATATATTAACACATATATATCGAATCTAGAAAAATGGTACTGATGAACCTAGTTGGAAGGAAGGAATGGAGACACAGATACAGAGAACAGACTTGTAGACACAGCTGGGGAAGGAAAGAGTGGGATGAACAGAGAAAGTAGCACAGACATATATACATTGGTGCTCAGCCATTCAGTCGTGTCCACCTCTTTGCAACCCCACAGTCTGTAGCCCACCAGGCTCCTCTGTCCATGGGATTCTGCAGGCAAGAATACTGGAGTGGGCTGCCATTTCCTTCTCCAATGCATGCATGCATGCTAAGTCGCTTCAGTCGTGTCCAACTCTGTGCAACCCCATGGACAGCAGCCCACCAGGCTCCTCTGTCCACGGGATTCTCTAGGCAAGAATACTGGAGTGGGCTGCCATTTCCTTCTCCAAGATAGCTGGTGAGAAGTTGCCATATCCAATTCATTTTTATTAAGTACCTGAAGGTGAGACTCTTAAAGCTAAGAGTGAGGGCTTTCAAGAAGGTCATATGGGGTGGTTCCAAAAGGTCAGGTGCTGTGGGAGACATGGTAACTAGAGCTGTGAGCAGGACAAGATGCTCTCATGAAACTTAAGTCTGGCTGGAGTCAGGAGGGGAGGGAGAAAATAAACATGTATCAGAAAGAGAAAAGAAGCCCTGTGAAAGCAGAAAATAGAATCACATAATGGGAGGTGATAGAGGGGAGTAGTAATGTTATGTTAAATGGGGATCCAGGAAAAGTATCAGTCAGAAAGCAGTATCTGAACAAGACTTGAAATATTAGGAGAGACCAACCGTGTTCAACACTGGAAGAAGGAGTGATAGGCTGCAGGAGCAGCACATGCAAAGGCCCTGGGGTGAGACAGGCCTTAACTAGTGCCCACACACTCTCTGGTGGAGCAGTGGGCCGCCCAAATGAAGCCACAACTCTGCTCCTCCAGCCCAGGCAAGGCAGGCAGGCAGGCTTCCTCTTCAACAGTTGGCTGCCCTTAAGATCCTGGGGGCTCCCAGGATATCCTTTCTGCAATTAATTTTCTGCAATTGGCAGAGGTTAATCATACCTGTGTTCCTCGGGACCCATGCCAAAGCAGCCCTTCTCACAGATGCTGGTTTAAATTAGAGGGCTTGTTTGCTGAAGAGTAGATTGGGCAGATTCCAAACTGGTCCTACTCTGAGCTCTCCTGATGGGCAGGTGAAAGAATGCTGGGGTAGGCTGGCATCTTGCACAGGTGAAGATGCCTGGTCCTGCCAGTCCAGGGAGAGGCAGGTCAGACCCCATCAGCCTCCTGCTCAACCTGTCTGGGTTCCCCAGACAGAATGCCACCCAGACCTGCTCCTCTCCTGTGGGAGGGGCTCCATGCTTGGCCCCTGCCTTCCTCTTGTCTCCCCCACTCTGGGGAGGAGTGAGAACACACTCTGTGTGTTCTCCTGCCTAACTCCTGTCTTAGCTGCCTTACTTCCTGGCCCCATGGGGGAAGTTTTATTCCTTCTTCCAGCCTCTGCACAAATCCTGCCTTTTATACAAGGCCCTGGGGGAATCCTCTTCTTCTTCCTCCTTTTCCTAGTTTCTCTTAAGCTCTTAAGTCCTTGTTCATAGTTACGTTCTGTTGGGGAGACTGAATTCCAGCAGTGTGAGCTCCTTGAGGGTAGAGGGGATAGACAGCTGCAGCTCCAGGGGCTAGCGAAAGCTTGCACGTCATTCATTCCTTCATTCATCCATCCATTCAGCAGACGTTCGTGGAGGGTCCACTCTGTACCAGGCTCCATGAGAGGCCAAGGGAAACAGCTGTGGGGCGCTGTGTTCCTTGCTCTAAGTTGCTCCTAGCCTCATGCAGGGGACAGGCCATGAAGAGACCATTGTAACACAGAGGGCTGAGCAGATTGGGGTGCAGAGTCTAATGAGGGGTGTCCAGTTGAGGCTGAGGAGGTCCAGGAAGGTTTCTCAGAGGAAGTGACAACTAAAATACGTGGACTGAGAACACTGAGGTTCGGGGGGATGACAGCTGGCAAGATCTCGCATCTCACATGGCAGTGAACCCTCAAGCCCAGGTCTTCGTCAGTGCCCAGTGCTCACAGTCATTTGTGGGGTGGGTTCCCCTCCAGCCTCCCAGAGCAAGGAGGAAAAGGATCAGACCCACTGAGCCCGAGCCTGGGCAGCCTTGTCACATTCTGCTGCAAAATCTATTGTCAGGCTACTTCAACCTTTTGATGACTCACCAGGTCCTTGGAGTCACAGAGACTGTCAGCAGCATCCGAGGCCAGTGAACAGACTTCCCATCACAGGGTATCAGAGGACAGCTTTCTTCTTACTCAGGGTTGCTTTTTATCCCCTCCCTATTTAGAAGATAATGCATAATAATTGTAGCAAATCTGGGCAGAAAATACAAATCACCCATAATTCCACTACTGAGAAATAAAAAATCTTAACATTTTGGTGTATTGAGATAGTTATTTTGGGATACTATTCAGAAAGTGGTATAATATATAATTACTGCTTATTAATTTATGCAAATATGTGAATATGATTAACTTTATATATTTAGCTTGTAAAGACTTGCGTATTCTAGTGCCTGGAAGCCTCAAAGAAAGAAAGGAGAGGGAGAGGACTAGATTTATTGAGACAGTCGTTGTATTGATAATGCAAGAAGCAAGCTTATGTGATAAAACATTTATCTTGATGATGACCCCATCCAATGAATATTGTTCTCATTTCCATTTTTATTTAAATCGTATAACCAAGGGCACAGAGCTAGGATGCAGTGGGTGACCTTGGGATTGAACTCGGTCTGTCTCACTCTCCAAATGCATATTCCTTCCATATTATCATGTGATTTCTGTGGTCTTATCTGAAACCTCAGAGAGAAGCATTTGTGTTGCCCTTGGAGATGGTCAAGCAGAGACGGCCACTGGCCATCCACCGGGTGCTAGCGTTGTATCCTTACCAAGACGTCTGATGGGCTCAGCCCTGGGTGAGCCACTAGGACCACTCACGGGAGTAGGCCCACCCCTGTTTCCAGGATGCTTTTCTGGTCTCCGTAAGACTCAGAGGAGGGAAAGGCCTTCAGAGTGTCAGCCACGGGAATGAAAAGGAAGGATGACTTTCAGAACTGTAGATACATCTTTCCACAGTGTAGTAGAAAATGCAAAGCTGAGGAGGGAAAAATTCAAATGTCTGCTGTTCAAAGAGCAGAGCCTATGTTGTGTGAGTCAACTTTTTAACATCAAAATACTTCCCCCAGATGAAGTCTTAGATGGGAGATCCATATGCAAACACATTAAAAATGGAGGTTTTTTTGCAGATTGGTCTGGGTGCCAGATCTCTGCACATTGGGATACTCCTTCCTCCATTTGGGAGCAGACATTTAGCTGCTCACACTGGTATAACCATGCCTCTAAACTAGTGGGTCACTAGGCATTTCCCTGAGTCCTCTCTCTGCCCCCTGCCCAACATCTTCCAACCATCTAGCCCCTACCACTTCTGCCTTTGACTTCTCAACAGTCCAGAAACTAATAGGAAGGTCCCAGCTCAGAGAAGAGCTCTGGAACTCTGTTCTCCAGAGCCGTGGCTACAGCACGTTCACTCTTTGGTCCCTGCCATACCAGTTGGGTTGGGTGTCACCTGTCTTTGGGTCTTGCACACCAGCCATACCCAGCTATGAACAGTTTTCTCACAAACATCATGCAGATTCTTCTTTCTTGGAATGCCTTCCTCTCCTCATTCTGCATGGTCAACTCCTACACATCCTTCAAGACCCACCTCTGTCACCTCCTTCATGAGGCCCTTCCTGCTATTTCCAGGGAGTTTTCATGGTTCCCTCTTAAACCTAGCTCTGTTATGTTCCTTTTCATGCTGAGTGACAGACACCTATTTACCTGCCTTTTTTTCCCCACCAGGCTGTGTGTTTCAAAAAGGCAGACTGAGCCCAAGTCATTCCCTCTCCAGGACATAGCCTGTATTAGGCACTCAGTCAGGTGGGATAAATGTCTCTAGTGTCCTTCAGTTCAGATGCTTAAGGGCAAGCAGTGCTGGTTCTATATTTCTGAGGAGCACATTCTCTATAGAATTAAAGTATCTTAGAGGAGGGCTTTGTCTAACTCATCTAGGTATCCCCTAGTTCCCAGGACAGAGCCTGGCATACTGGATGCCCTCCACCCATGTTTATAGAAGGCAGAATGTCCTGAATCATGCTTCTTTGGTAAATAGTATTCATGTGTTATTATCACAACCCTGTGATATGGGCCAAACAGTATACTTATTTGTCTCCTGAGGATATCACATGAGGCTGAGAGGTGTTAAGTGGCTTGTCCAAGGTCACTGGTAGTAACTGGTGGATCTGGGACTTGAACTCCAAAACCCAAATTCTGGCTCACCTCTGCCCTGCACTCTGCTCCCTTCATGGGCCTGCACGTCTGACGTGTGTATGTTAGTTGCTGAGTAGTGTCCGACTCTTAGCGACCTCATGGACTGTAAGTCACCAGGCTCCTCTGTCCATGGGATTCTCCAGGCAAAAATACTGAAGTGGGTAGCCATTTCCTTCTCCAGGGGATCTTCCTGACCCAGGGATCGAACCCGGGTCTCCTGCATTGCAGGCAGATTCTTTACCGTCTGAGCCACCAGGGAAGCACATCTGATCCCCATCCTCAGATATCCATCCTTCAAAAGAACTTGCCAGGGTACCCTCCTTCAGTGCCTCGAGGCCAGGTGCCATAGCGCAGGACGGGGTCCACTGCCCTGGAGGGAAGACTGGCCACTTGGGCTTTGTGCCCTCGGTGTGGCCGTCTCGGCCTCTGGGCCGCTAGGCTCTGCCCCAGCTACTTCTGGGTCCCCTTCTTGTCACAGTCCGCCCCTTGTCCCTCCGTGTCCTTCACCACCCCCCACCCCCCATCTTTTTCACAGCTCTATTTCCCCTCTTGTCAACAGATCGCTCGACAAAATGTTTTCCATCATTGCCGGCTAATTTTAGCCCTTTATCGGAGTTATTTCCTTTGGTAAATAGCTTCCTGGCACGGGGTGGGCAGCCTAGCTCAGGCGCCAGTGAGCACAGGCGGGAGCAGGAGGTGTGGGGCGGTGGGTGGGCACTGGGGAACCAGGGAAGAATCCAGCGACTCGGGCCAGGCCCGGCCCGTGGAGACTGCTTTCCGCTCTGCGGACAGGCGGCGGCATTAGCAGCAAGATGCTCATTCAGTCCCCGTTTCAATTTGTTCAACCCGTGCTTTGAGAAGGCGGCGGCGTGTGCTGAGGGCCTCGGAAGCAGACAATCAGCGGCAGGCGCCCAAAATAGCCTCGAGAAATCAGCAGCGTTTTTGCTTTGCTCCCGGCTTTTCGTGCCTGCGAGGGGAGGAAAGAAAGGATCCAGAGCATTTTCTGCGTCCAAACACACATCTCTTTTACAATAAGACAAATGACTTGTATTCCTGCTATTAAATCCAGCAGCGTCCCCTCCCCAACCCGCCACCCCTTCTCCCAAGACCTCGCCAACATTTCCTTTTGTGGCTGCGAGAGGAGAAAATAGCAGCAGCGGGCCTCTGCCTCCAACCGCTCTGCCGGCAAGCTCGGCCTTTACAAGCCGGGATTTTAATAAATTAACGCCACGCGTGCTGCTGCAGCTGCTGTAACGGCTTTCCAGAAGGTGCTGTGAGAGAGCCAGGCCCTGCTGGAGAGAAATGAGCCAGTGGTTTGCTGGTGGAAGCTTCCTGGCCCCCGTCAGAGGTTAAGCCAGGCGTCTGCAGGAGCCCCGAGTTTCTCTCTGAGTGCTGCCTGCTGACCCCGAGCCTCCAACAGGGGGGCAGGACCAGCCTCTGTTCCTGGAGGAGATTCTCTGATGGCCAGGGAGGCAGCGTGTGCCAAGGGGGAGCCCCAGGGGGCCAGCAGGAGACCTGGACTCCAGTCCCAGCCCTGCCTGACTCACAGAAGAGCCTCGTCCAAGCTGCCAACCCCCGCCTGAGAGCACTTCCTGGGAGGAATAAACTCTCAGAGAAGGGTGATCCCTCTCCTTTATAGCACATACCCAGTGAGAGCTTAACACTTACTTGTGGAATATTTTGACCATCTTTATCAGGGGTTGGCATACTTAGGCCCGTGGGCCAAATCTGATCCTTTGCATCTGTTCATAGTCTCAGCTGCTTTCACATTGCATTGGCAAAGTTGAGAGGTTGCCATTCAGGGACCGGATGGACCCCAAAGCCTAACGTATTTTCCCCTCTGGCTCTTCATTGGAAAAAGTTCATCAACAGCTGGTCTAGGTGGTTAAGTTCCATGTGAGCAGAAACTGTATCCCCTGTGAAAGGTTTAGGGACATTCTCGAGGTTACTCAGCTACTAAGTGTCCTAAATGTAGATGTACCCGTGGAAGGCTCAACATCCAGGGCTGTCAGAAAAGTTACCAATTAAATGTGCACAGATGGAAGTGAACTTGAAAAAAAATAAATCTCTCCGGAGAGTAAAAGTCATGTAACACATTGAGGGGTACAGTCAGATCTGGGATAAGGCTTCTGAGCAGGGACGCAGCTTGGGCACACTCACCACCACTTTCTAACCACATGGCCTTGGGCAAGTATATACTGGAGCTCTTCCAGCCTCAGTGGCCTCAGTTGTAGAATGGGTACAGTAATCCGTACTCTGCAGGACTGCTGTGAGGGTTTAGCATGATAATCCAAGCAAAACTTTGCATACTGTCTGGTAAATATTGAGGGCTCTCTTCAGGATTTGTTCCCCTCATTGGTCTTGCTTTTCACCTGAGCCTCCCCTGATAATGTCCCTCCCCTGGCCTCCATCTACGTGTCCTTCCAAAAGCAGCTTATTTGGTTGGATGGAGTTGGAGTGAGGGCCCTGGGGTCCTGAGTGGTAACAGAATGCAGAGGCTGACATATTTAAGAATCCCTGGGCCTGGGTTCTGACATTGGCCTTGCCCTTCTCTGAGCCATTTTATCTTGAGCATGGTACATTGACCTCTGCAAGCCTCCCTTTCCTAATCTGGAAGACGGAGGAAATAGACCCTTCCTTGTAGGTGAGAAATAAAGACTAGATGCACTTATGTGTGCTATCTATTTGGAACACTCAAGAATAATAGGTAGTAAATGCTTAGTTTATACTCCCTTCCCAGATGAGCTGGTTTAGGTAGATTCTAGTTTTGTCTGAGTTGTCACAGGAAGGACTAGTTTTGGGTATCTCTAGGCCCCTTGTGGACCACACCTTGGGGGTGAAAGGCTCTGAGAAGTCTTCTGTCCTGTCTCACTGAAGTGGAAAATTTCATAAAACCCAGAGGCGCAGCACGCCAAACCAGCTCAGCTACACTCCTGGCACGAAGACCAACCAGTGACTTTGAAAGTGTGTTTTCCTGGATAAAACCTCTAATTGGACAATTGTAGGTCTTCTGGCTTTGTGTCGACTTTATGACTCTGAAAGCTCTTAAGCTGGGGTGAGGAAAAATTTATGAATGGGATTTCTCTATTTCTGTACACTCTGACTCACGCTGTTGACCCCACAGCAGGGCTGGGCTTCCATGACTTCTTCATTTCTCTTTGCCAGGTGGTCCTTACTCTGCCTGCTCCCTCGCTGAGCCACAGGTCCAGTGACAAGAACCCAGGCAAAGGGTTTCTGGCTGCTTAAAAATTTGGCCTATGCCCAGATTGATTTCCCAGGCAAAGGAATATGGTGCTTGGGAATTTTTCAGGGAAGCTTTACAGTTTTCTCTCAAATTTTGAAAGCTTGTTTTACCAGAGTTTTAAAGTTCTTCTCATAGAAAACTCTCATAATCTGTATTAAAGTCTTAGAGGAAAGGCTTGTTTCTGGATAATAAACATTTTCTTTGGGTCTCTGCATCCAGGAATGTTTTGAAGGTAGGCAACAGAGCTACAAAGATGGGTCTGGACCAGTGTGGCAATGAGACCGACTTCACTCAAAAATTGTGTTAGATAGGGTAATGTAAGATGTGAGTGTGAGTGAACTCCGGGAGTTAGAGATGGACAGGGAGGCCTGGCGTGCTGCAATTCATGGGGTCGCAAAGAGTTGGACATGACTGAGTGACTGAACTGAACTGAACTGAACTAAACCTTCTGTAACAAAAAGACCCCAAATATATAAAGGCTCAACATAATAGAAATATATTTCTTGTTCACATAATAGTTCAAGGCTGATGTTTCTGGTCAATGGGTGGCTTTTCCTCTATCCTGTGATTCAGGAACTCAGGCTCCTTCATCCTATGGCTTCACCATTGCCTCTAGCCAGTGGAAGGTGGAAAAGAACGTGGAGAAGGCTCAGCAGCCTCATAAAAGCCTCAGCCTGGAAATGACTCTCATCATCTCTTACGTTTCATCAATGAGGTCACATGGCCACACCTAGATATAAAGGGGGCTGTGAGCAATGCAGTTGCTCCATGGGAAATCCCTTCACATGGATAACTATATACTATGGAAGGAAGAATCTGAATTTTAGGGGCAGGTAATTCCATAAAGAATTAAATACAGCTGGGGTGCCATTGGGTCTAGCTCCTGGACAACAGTGTCACTATCTCTGTCTGAATCCCTGGCCCTTAGAGCAATACCCAGCATGTAGTAGGCGCTCAGTAAATTCTGGAGCAAAGAACAAATGGATGAATCTATGACTATTCTCTCAGCTCTATTCCCTTTGTCCCTGGCTTGAACCTCCGAATAGAAAAACCAATTTCCTGGCCACCTAAAGAGTGCACCTGTTGGGCCAGACTCCAAGAGTTGATCAAATGTGCCCCCTCAGACACTTATCCAATTTACAAATGGCTTTTGTTGAAGAGAGAAAAGTTATCCAAATTTAGGGTCATCTCGAATAATCTCCTGTATGGATGTTAAACCTAAGCATCTACAGGATTTCTGATTAGAAGCTCCCTTAGTGGGCATCTAGGCCCCCAGCTGTAAAAGTGACCCAGCTTACAACCCCACCCTCTTGACAGTGGCTGTCCAGTATTGGCTTCTGAGAGAGAACGTGCTGGGATTGATCAGCGAGGTGCTCCATTGGCAAGGGGAAGGAAATGGTTAAGGAAGTCCCATGTTCTTGAGAGACGATATCAATCTGTAAAATACAGATTACTGTATTTTATATAGAAAGGAGATGTGGAAAGCCCCTGCCATGGAAGATGTAGGCTGGACAGCCTAGATCAGGGGGTGATTGGAGCCAGGGACTAACTAGATGAGGACAGAGAGGGGTAGACAATCAGAAGAGGGTACATTGGAAAATTCTCTTGGAAATTAAGATAGCTAAGCGCAAGGGACTGTCAGTTACCGTGGCTACTTCTGAGCGAGGAAAGTGGAAGCAGAGCATGGCGTGGGGTGGGATGGGGAGTCTGAGACTGACGTGACTCCTTCTGAGCTTGGTCAGCCTCAGTGGGGTGTTAGGGGCCAAATTATGTTCTACCCTAATTCCTATGCCTGAGTCCTGACAACCAGTACTTCATAGTGTGACTGTTTCTAGAGGGAAGGTCTTTAAAGAGGTCATTAAATTAAAATTAAAGTGGGCCCTAATCTGATATGACTCAAATCCTTATATAAATAAATTAGGACATAGATACACACACAGAGGGAAGACCAGGTGAAGGCATGGAGAAGGTGGTCACCTACAAGCCGAGGAAAGAGGCTTCAGAATAAACGAACCCTGCTGACACCTTGATCTTGGACTTCTAGCTTCTAAAGTTGTGAAAAAATAAACTTCTGTTGGGCTTCCCTGGTAGCTCAGACAGTAAAGAATCCACTTGCAATGCAGGAGACCTGGGTTCAATCACTGGGTGGGGAAGATCCCCTGGAAGAGAGCATGGCAACCCACTCCAGTATTCTTGCCTGGAGAATCCCATGGACAGAGGAGCCTGGGGGGCTACAGTCCATGGGGTCACAAGGAGTCCGACATGACTGAGTGACTAAGCACACAAATTTCTGTTGCTTAGGCCCCCAGTGAGTGGCAGTACTTTGCTATGGCAGCTCTAGAAAACTAACAGGAAGGAAGTGAAGTCCGCTGCTCTTGCCCATTCCTCTCTCCAGGGCTTCTGCCGTGAAGTGGCTGCGTGAACTTGGAGAGTGGATAAAAAGGGCAGGAGGTTCTCCTGGGTCTCGAGGATGCCTTGGAGCCTACAGACCCACAGGCCTCCCGTGATGACCTGGGCACCACGGGTGCCTTCCAGTCTGTGAACACCATGACTGCCACCTCCTGGTCCCTCCTCTGTGCCTCCCTGTGTTGGCACCTGGGGGTCCTGAGACTCCTGGGTCATGGCCTCCAATCCAGGTGAGCTTGGTCCAGAGGGAGCCAGAAGTCCTGTGTCTCCAAGATCCTAAGATGACACGGCTTACAAAACACTGTCCATTCAGTAACAGTGTTCCAGGAGGCAGGAAATCCTCTGACTCCAAAGCATGGGTTGTAAGAACAACCCTGATTTTAATCAAGGGAAAATGGGAGACCTGCCTGTCTTCGAACCAAAGCAGTGGAGTCAGTCGGTGGTTCTAGCGCAGGGCTGTGTGCTGTGACAGGGACGGTCCTGGGGGAGAGTGGGTGATTCTGCCCTAGGCAGGGGGAGGTCAGGACCCTTGAGAGGACACATGTGAGGGAGAGAAGGCCAGGCCGACAGGGCAGGAAGGGTATTCCCGGCAGAGGGAGCAGAATAGACAAAGGAACAAGATGTATGCATATCCGCATTAGCAAGAGGGTATGCAGCAGAGAAGATGGAGGTGAGACGGGACAGACAGTGAGGGGCCCAGCTGCGGGTCCTCAACTGCATCTAGAGCAGAGGGTGGGAAGTGAGACTCAGGCCAGGTGGGCACCCAGGCACATTCAAAAGAGGGGCTTCAAAGCAGATGTCTCATCACAGCTCCATCTCCTGCAGAGGCTCCCTTCATGAGAGCACAGATGCTTGGTAACCAAGGGATGGTCTATTTAAAGCTGCTTGTTAGTTTCTTCTAGAAAGTATACTGCAGGCTGGAGAGGGAGGAGGGAAGGAGAGCCCTCAGGAGGAAGAAGGCCCTGAGAGGGAATGGTCTGCCCTGAGCCCACCGTGGGATCTAGGGCCAGTCCCTGCCTCTCCCTGGGCCTCACATCATCTGTACCTCATGGTGGAAAATTGTTCAGGCTCAAGGAGCAGCTGTGTGCATTCAAAGCTGGGCTCTGTCTCTTGTGGTGTGTATGCTTTAGCAAATTACTTAAGCGCTGGGCCTAAGTTTTCTTCTACATTAAGGGCATGATAATGGTGCCTACCTTTCAAAGGTGCTGTGAGTATTAAATGAGATAATGCACATAAAGTGCTTTTAACAGTGTCTGGCAAATGCAAAACACTCAAAATCAACGACTGTAAAATATGATGAGATGGTGATGATGATGATGGACTAGCTTTGTGGGCTTTAAACACTAAACAGTATTTTTTTCCAACAGAGTTGGAACTTGAATGTATAAGAAAGGTTACATTGAGCTCTTCTGGTTGATGCCGGTGGAGACCCTGAGCCCAGACCCTCAGCATCCCTCCATCCACAGGGCTGTCTCCCATCCCACCCAGGACACATCTACAGAACGCTGAGGCTCCAAAAACTCAGGTTGAAAGTGATCATCTCAGAAGATTGCTGAGGTCTCTTGGCTGCTCTTTTTAATCCTTCTGAAACCTGAATATACATCTGGAATAGCTATCCTTTACAGCACAAAACCATTTCCAAAAGCACAGCTGAACCAGAACTCAGGGACAGTCTGGGAAAGGCCAACCCAAAAGTGTCCAAAAGTGTCCAAAAGTGGACACAGAGAGGTGAGAAATTTATTTGAGCAAAAATCCTGATTGCAAAGACCCACAGACAACCTGGTACCACCGCCTCATTTTTTTAAGCCAATACCTTTTTAGTTAAGGAATTTCACACGCTGTAATTCATTCCAGTGCCCATCAAAGTCACCTTAGCTCCCCCAAAACTTGAGTCAAAACCTATCCTCGAGACAAGCCTTTTTAAGAGATCCCACACTTCACCCGCAGCTGTTCTGTCAGTCAGCCTGGTAGCAATTTTCTTAGCTGAGTTTCTTTTATCTCAACTTGAATAAGAACATACTGATGACATGCTTCAGAAAGTATCCCACCTAGAATCTATGGGATCTAGTTTTTCAAATAATTCTCTTTAGGGCTCTAGAAGTTGAACTGCAATGAGTACCTTGCTATAGTGGCGAATGATCTGAAACGTGTTACTCCTTAACACATTTCTCGTGTTACAGTTGTGGCCGTTTTCACTCATGACTTAGCCAAAATGTGAGCAGTCTCATTAGCACTGTTGCAATATACTTAACTGCCATGTAAGCAGAACCTGTGTCTCAACTTAGCCCCATTAACAAACTCTATGACAATATGACCCACGGTGGCCTTCTCACTAAGAATGAGGTTTTTTTTCACCTCCACAGTTTTTTTTGAGGTATAGTTGATTTATCAGATTATATAAGATGCAGGTGTACAATGTAGTGATGTGCAATTTTGAAAGGTTATGCTCCATTTATAGTTATTATAAAATACTGGCTATACTCCTCGTGTTGTGCAATATATTCTTGTAGCTTATTTATTTTGTGCATGGTAGTTTGTGCCTCTTAAGATCCTATTCCTGTCTTTTCCCCTTTCCCTCTCCCCACTGGTAATCACTGTTCTTTACATCTGTAAATCTGTCTCTTTTTTGTTATAGTTACTAGTTTGTTGTATTTTTCAGATAAGTGACATCATATGTGTCTTCCTATGCCTTACTTATTTGGCTTAGCATGATACCTTCCAAGTCCATCCATTTGTTGCAAATGGCAAGACTTCATTCTTTCCCATGACTGAGCAGTGTTTCCCTGTATGTGCGTACCACACCTTCTTTATCCATTTATCTGCTGAGGGACACTTAGTTTGCTTCTGTATCTTGCCTGTTGTAAATAATGCTGCTATGAACACTGAGGTGCATGAATCTTTTCAAATTAGGGTTTTCATTTTCTTTAGATATATACCCAGGAGTGGAAGTAAAATTAAAAATAGAATGGCAGTTCTGTTTTTAATTTTTGAGGAATCTTCGTATTGTTTTCCACAGTAGCTTTAGGAACACATTTTTAAAAGATGAGTCGTGCGGATGTGACCATCTCCACCTGTCACAGTCCAGGGTAGTTTCTCATCCCTTTGTCTCTAGATGGTTGGCACTACCCCTGACCTGTGTTTGGTGCCCTAGCCTTGGCTCTTCGCCACTGTAGGACTGCATCTTGTTCTTTCACCTCCAGTCCTAGCACAGGGTCTATTTTTAGCTGGCACCCAATAGATGGTGCCTTCCAGGTGGCACAGTGGTTAAGAATCCACCTGCCAGTGCAAGAGATGCAAGAGACTTGGGTTTGACTCCTGGGTTGGGAAGATCCCCTGGAGGAGGAAATGGCAACCTACTCCAGTATTCTTGCCTGGAGAATCCCATGGACAGAGGAGCTAGGCAGGCTGCAGTCCATGGGGTTGCAGAGTCAGACACAACTGAGCAACTGAGCACACATGCATGCAATAAACAAATATTGGATTGACTGAATGGAATTGAATATGGAAACTTTATGTGGCTGACTCCAAGCTGTATTCAACAATGACCCAGAAAAACCTGGATCCTGATTGCACGGCGGTTATTGATGGGGTGGGAAAATTACTAAGTACCATTATGATAGGGTTCATGACTTGACTGTTGAAAGATAAAATTCCAAAACCCATAACGGGCAGGGGTTTGCCTTCAGGATCTGCTAGGGCTGGTCTTGGGAGGACCCTGGAACACATCACATGGAGGTCCTGAAATGGGAGATCTCCTTATTTCCTGGGACCTGAGAACCCACTGCAGAGCTCTTCCCAGCTTTTCCAGCATAAATAGAAGGCTAATGCCTTGTCATGTCCTGTTTTCCGAGTGCATACACTTTAGACGTGGACCCTGTGGCTTCCAGAGCACACTCCAATTTGCAGGCCAGGATGAGCAAAAGCTGGCAGAACAAGTCCAGTCTCCAGCCCTTTCTCGTTGCCTGCCCTCTGCTTCTCCTTCTGTATCTGCCTCTGGTCACACAACAGCTGCTTCAGCCTCCTTGGGCTTGTCGCTGTTCTCATGCCTTAGCAGTCAAGTTCTCTCAACCTGGAATGCCCTTTCCTGCACCTCTACCCCTTCTATATCTACTGAGCTCCTACTCATTCTTTAAAACAATCACAAATGCCACCTCTTCTAGGAAGCCTTCCTAAATCTCTCCAGTTGGAATTTTTACCTTTTCATTCTCCCATCCTTCCATAGAACTTATACAGCATGTATGGTATTCTGCTTGGGTTTGTGTTGTATCTCTTACTTCCATTGCTATCTTATAAACTCAGTGAGGGCAAAAGATTTTTATTTTACTGTGTACTTGCATATATGTGTGAAGTCCTTGGATTTGGATTTTAATCCCTAGGTCTTTATGAGTATGTAAATTTAGGCACGTTAGCTAATGTGTCCGTGTCTGAATCTTAGTATTCCAATCTATAAAATGGAGGTTAAAACCCCTTTTTTTTATAAGCTTATTGTGAACATTAAATAAGATGAAGGAATAATAAAAATGAAATAATAATGAGAGCTAATATTGATTAAGTGCTCACTTAGGCATTGATCTTTAAACTCTTTACAAATTCATTTAAAATTATTCATATTTTTAAATTTTAGAAATGATTATAGATTTTCAGGAAATTGCAAAATTGGGTGGAGAGATCCTTTGTACGCTTTACCCAACTTTCTCCAAATCTTACATGATAATAGTACATGGTTAAATGTTACATGATTAAAGCACAGTATCAAAAATAGGAAACTGACATCGGCATGATGGTGTGTGAATACAGTTCTGCGTCCCCTTGTGTAGATTTGTGTAACCACCACCACAATCAAGACGTGGACCTATCTCCACAAAAATCTCCCTTACGCTATTTCTTTGCGGTACCAGCAACCCTTCTCCCTTCTGCCGTGCTTGACTCCTGGTTATTAGTGTGCTTTCCACCTGCATTTGGCTTTCCAACACAAAATGCTTTTGTCATTTCAACAGTGTTATTTGAATGGAATGACACAGTGTGTGACCTTACAAGTTTAACCTTTCTCACTCAGCATAATCCATCCAAGTTGTTTTATGCACCAATAGTTCATTCATTTGTTGCTGCCGAGTAATATTCCATGGTATGGATGTATCGTGGTTTAGCCATCCAAGGACCTCTGGGTTGTTTCTAGTTTGGGGTTATTACAGATAAAGCTGCTACAAGCATTTACATATAAGTTTTTATGTAAATCTAAGTCTTCACTTCTCTGAGACAGGAGTATAATTGTTGGGTTACATGGTACATGTATGTTCAATATTTTTAAGAAAAGTCAGCTGTTTCCTAGAGTAGCTGTACTATATTTCATTCCCACCAGCATTGTAAGAATGGTTCAGCTTCTCCACATCTTTGTCAGCATTTGGTGTTGTCACTGTTTTTAATTTTAACTCTTCTGATAAGTATGTTATGACATCTCACCATGGTCTTACTTGCATTTCCCCAGTAGCTAGTGATGCAGAGCATCTTTTCACATGCCTATTCACCATCTGTATACCCTCTTTGGTAAAATGGCTCTTCACATCACTTGTTCATTTTCTAATTGGATTGTCTGGTGTTTTATCATGGAGTTTTGAGAGCTCTTTTTGCTAGCTATGAGTCCTTGATCAGATATGTGCTTTGCACAGTTAGCTCAGTTAATCTGCAAAACAATCCATGAGGAAGATGCTAAGGTGATTCCAAGGTACTGGATGAGGAAGCTGAGGCCCTGAGGTCAGCACCCTGCCTGGCAAGCAGCAGATGGGCAGTGAATAATCACCGTGAGCTATGCAGATGGAGCTCAGACCGTGGTCAGGTGCAACTTACAAGAGTTTGGTGGAAATGGTGAGACTGCTGGAGATTAGGAGGGGAAGGTAAAAGTTGAAGCCAGCAGTGAGCTGTGGTCGTTTAGTCACTAAGTCGTGTCTGACTCTTACAACTCCATAGGCTGTAGGCCACCAGGCTCCTCTGTCCATGGGATTTCCCAGGCAAGAATACTGGAGTGGGTTGCCATTTTCTTCTCCAGGGGATGTTCCCAACCCAGGGACTGAACCCAGGTCTCCTGCATTGCAGGCAGATTCTTTACCAACTGAGCTACAGTGGCACTAGAGGTAAAGAACCAATGTAAGAGATGCGGGTTCAATCCCCAGGTTGGGAAGATCCCCTGGAGGGGGACCCACTCCAGTATTCTTGCCTGGAGAGTCCCTATGGACAGAACGGCCTGGCGAGCTGCAGTGCATAGGGTGGCACAGAGTCGGGCACGGCTGAAGCGACTTCGCAGGCATGCACGTATCAGCCTCGTTTAATGGGCTGAGAAGCTGAGGCACAAGCAGTAGCACAGAAGTCTGTCTGGGAATCCCAGTGAACCTGCTACAATCATCCCTTCCTTTCATCCACATCTTACATCTCTCCTGTGCCATAGGTTTGATGAACAGCTGCCAGTTTCACTGCAGACGTTCTTTTAAGGGAAGGGATTTCTCCCATGCCTGCCCTTTCCAGGGTACTGGGAAGCAGCGTGATGTCATGGGAAGCACAGAGCCAGGAGTCGGAATGCTGGGTGCTGGGCCCAGCCAGACAGTGAGCAGTACTGGAATTGAACTCTTTGCCATCTCCACATCTATAAATTGGGGGTAACAATAGCCAACTGGCAGGCTAGTTGTGTGGATTACATGGAGAGCAGAGGGTGAAACAAGGCCTTGGTAGCACACATGGGTTCAGAATGGAGAGCTCTCTTTTCTATCTACGTGACCTTGAACAAGGCATTTAACTTTCCCAAGCCTCAGTTTCCTTATCTGGAAAATGGAGACAATCAGTTCCTCTCTTATAGGGATGGGGTGAAGATTGAGACGATGCATGTAAAGCATTCGCACAGATCCTGTCTCTCAGTGAACACGGTTCATACATGAAGCCCTTCTTCACGCCAGCATCAGCTTGGCTTACGTTGCTGTTGTTCGGTCCCCAAGTCGTGTCCAACTCTTTTTGACTACGTGGACTGCAGCACACCCGGCCTTCCTGTCCCTCACCATCTCCCAGAGCTTGCCCACACCTGTGTCCATTGAATCGATGACGCCATCCAACCATTTCATCCTCTGTTGCCCTCTTCTCCTGCCTTCAATCTTTCCCAGCATCAGGGTCTTTTCCAATGAGTTAGTTGTTTGCAAATGAGGCACCAAGACCAGGATATAGGTGCAAGAAGTTTCCTTGGGAGCAGATTCCAGGAAGCAGAGAGAGAGAGGAAGGGAGACAGGAATGGAGTTGCTCTGTGGGCATCTGGGGCTCAGAGAGATGGTGGCGGACACACCCCAGAATCATTGCTCTGAGCAATGAGGAGGCTGCAGTGCTTACCCACCATCTCCCAGTCCTCCTAGGCTGAGGGTCACTCCTGGGGCAGTAATTCTGCCCTGCTTTTTTACCTGCTTTGCACTTGAACTAAGCATATTCCTACAACCAGAAAAAGGAAGAGAAAAATTCAGGAAGGCACGTATGGAGAGCCTGAACTCTCTCCAAGGGGACTTGGGTGGGTGCTGGCAGCCTCTGTTACAGTGCATTAAGCGCTTAAAACATTAACCCATTCTATCCCTACAACTACTTTAAGAAATGAGCTCTGTTTCCTTCCCCATTACGATCCAGCTTCCAAACACTCACAGACACATTAAGAAATGAAACTTCCACAATACCAATCCTTGCTCTGTGCAATGCACACTGAAATTTTCTGTATTTTTTATCACGTTATTTTAAAAATGCTATTTGTCACCCACTAAGCTGTTTTCATTACCCAGGAACGGACTGCAATCTACAGTTTTGGAAAAAAAAATGGTGCCCTAACATTTGATTTAATAGGACAATGTTGATGATAGTGATGATGTCATAGGACTGGCACCTAGCCTGGTGTCCAGAAGGTGCCCAGAGAATGTTGGTTTCCTTGCTTGCCCCCCTTGGCAAACCAGAGCCTGTGAGCAGCTGCCTCACAGGCTTACAGACAGAGGCAGGGGCTGGCCCAGCCTGTCTCCTGCTCTGACCCAGACTTGCCCCAGTGGGGTCTGCTTAGCCTCCTCCAGGGGGATGGGTACCCTCTTGGGCTGTGACCTCCAAGTCACCAGCTCCCCAGAAGCCAGCCCCTCCTTGGGAGATGAGGTTATGCCCTGTCCCCACGACGCTGTCACTTCCTTCCCCTGAGTCTTTCTGAGTGAGGATTGTTCCCCTAATCAGGATGGAGACGCAGCTCATTACAAGCTGGTGAGGCAACGGCTCTGTGCTCCAGGCCCGAGACAGGCTGTCTGGGAGCTTGGCCAGCTTCCCACTGCCCTGGACACCAGGGCAGTGGCCTCAGAGCAGAGCCAGCCCTCTGGGTTGGTTTACCCCCTTCCCAGGGGACACAGCAGACAGACACTCTGCGGAGACTTCCACCGCTTCCACTATTTCAAAATATCAGGCGTGCTCCGACGATGAATTTCTTCTGACCCTTCAT
The DNA here is from genome assembly GCF_019923935.1 of Bubalus bubalis. Taxonomy (NCBI): domain Eukaryota; kingdom Metazoa; phylum Chordata; class Mammalia; order Artiodactyla; family Bovidae; genus Bubalus; species Bubalus bubalis. The sequence continues at coordinate 105,828,466 of NC_059161.1, read as the reverse complement.
GCTGCATCGAGAGCGTCTCAACAGCATCTTTAATAATAACTGGCATTTACCGGGCACTTATCCTGCACTGAGCACCATGCTGCACACTTTATATGCAGCATGTGAAGTTTGCGGTCTTTATAGCAAACTCACTATAGTGAGTTATAGTGTGATCGTCCCCACTCCACAGATGCAGAAACTGAGGCATGGGATGTTTTCGTAACTTGATAAGCTCACCAGGCAGTTAGCAGCCGTCCCCGGATTCCATACCTGCTTTACACACCACCAGGCTGCCTTCAGGAACGTCACCCAAAGTCTCCCTTCCTCCTGATTTCCAACCTTGGCTTCACTCTGAGTGGCGGCTAGGCGAGTTCCCTCAGGTGACTTCACCTCTGGAAGCCCAGTTGCCCTCATCAGTTCCTACCCTTCCTTCCTCAGGCCGTTAGGAGGAGTAAATGAAATAATGTGTGTAAATGAATCTCTGACAGCTCCTGGTACGTTTGCAGCTTCTCAATAAATCCACTTATAAAAGAGTCAATTCAGCTGTTTTCCCACTGACTTGATAGCATCCTGCAGCCATTTCCCACAGGCATGATGTCACCATCCCCAGGGGGATGACAGCTGATCTAGAAACCTCCCTGTGCTCGTGAGCTTCTCACTTGTGCCTTGTCTCACCCCACTGCCCGGCCACACTGACTTCCCCCGGGGAAGAAATCTCCAGCATGACTGCTATCTCTTGAAGGGTTATGAAGAAACCGTTTATTTCCTCCAACGTCAGACCCCTTCTCCCAGGCTGGGGGGAATCGTTGTGTGGTGGCGGGAGGGCCTGGTGCCGAAATCCTCATTAGCCGCAGTTTAATTGCTGCCTGCAATATAGGTTTATAATAACAGTAAGTCTCAATTAGTTGCTTGTTACTTGAGAAACAATGACTGATCGTGGCTCTTTTGTCTTTGCCCTCGTTCCAGCTTGATTCCCAAGCTGGAGGAGTCTAAATGGAAACCTTGGGGTTCTGGGGGGTGCATGTGGAATGTTTGCACCGTGGGTTGAGCTGGGGTGCGTGTGTCCGTCCGAGATGTGCAGAGGCCGTGGCAGTGGTCAGTTCTCCCCTGCCGAAGAGGCTCTGCAGAGAAAAGCCCAGGGCCTTGATCCTGAGTGGATGATGAAGATGCCTCTGCTCTCAGGGCGAGTGGGTCGGAGACGTGCCACCCTCTGCACAGACAGACCGCACTGTGAACTGTGCCTGTGACCTGCCCCTCCGCTGCCCTGGGCCGGCAGGGGCGGTGGGCGAGGGGGTGGTGAATGGGCAGGCAGCCCTGCCTGCGAACCATGGCAGCGACAGGCACAGCCGGACGGCTGAGTTACTTTCGCAGGCAAGGAGGGGGTGTGCCATTTCCTCTGTGAGGACAGAGCCCCGGTCTCGGCCACGCCTCTGATCCACAGTCTAAGGGGGACTTCCTGCCACACCGAGGAGAACTGGGGCATGCGGGGACCCCCGGCTTCCCCAGCACGGGAGGCATGCGCAGCGACCGGCCATCTGCGCTCCGTGTGGGATGCGCTCAGGTAAGGTCATCCTTGACTTTGTTCCCATCTCCTAGCTTCAGGGCATTCTTGTCTGCTGTGAACCTGCTTTCATGCTGCTTGGCCTTTTCAACTTTTCTTCTCTTGCACCTGTGAGAATATTGTAGTGCTGAGGAGCTATTGTCTTTGGAAGTCATGTAGTAGTTAGAGCTAACCTGTGTTGGGTGCTTAACTGTCTGGCAGACACTTGGCTGATTTAGACACATAGATGCTTTAGACATATGTACTCATGATCATCCTCACAGACGACTTCCTCAAGTAAGTGCAGTTCTTATCATCAGCCCTGATTTGAAGATGGGGAAACTGAGGCTCGGAAAGTTTATGTGATTTGCTGAGGTCACCCAGCCCATCAGTGGTGTAGCTGGGGATTCCCTCCTGGGCAATTTGGCTCCACGGCCAAGCTTTTGACAGCTAGGTAATCCTGCCTCTTATTGGAAGAACTTGAACCCTTAGCAAACTGGGTGCCTCACAAGGCAAATATGCTGGCTGATTTTTCTTTAATCAGCTCTGAATAGTATGTTCTTTCATGGTCAGCTTTCTTTTCTTTTTTTAACAAAAATTCTTGGATTCTTCTCCATTCCAAGTGTGTTCTCCTAAAGCTTCTCCCCCTGTGGACCCTCACGAGGGGCTCTGGCCAGACGCCCTCTCCTCTCACTGCTTCTGCAGCTTCAGGGATAAAGGAAGTGGGTGGGGAATCTTTGGGGCCTGGCCCAAGGGCTGTGACTCGGGCCACCCCATTTCGAAGTGACCAAGTCCACTCTCCCACCATGCTGGCCAGCTCTCAGCCCTGTCCCAAGCATCCTGTCCTTCCTTCATGACCAACTTGTCAAAGGAAAAAGCCACACTGCTGAGACTGTAATTTGCTTTTTCCTCCCAAGTTCTTTGGTCTCTTTCCCCATGAGGATCCTTTCCAATGAAATTGCAAACTATTTGGCTGGAGGAAGCCACTGAAAATTCATCCTTTCTCATGTTTTCCCTCTTGCCTCCTGTTCATTTCATCCGTCGGCCCCAAACACGATGCTGTCACACTGTCAATCATCTGGGCTCGTCTGTGTTTGGTGTTCATTTGGAAAATCGGGTTTAGGAGGCAGAGATGCTCCACTCCATCCCAGACACAAAGGGGCCCTTTGAAGGTGCAGAGGGTGTGGGATTAAGTAAGTAAGCAAACGAACGTGGCCTTGGAGGGAGAGGAGTGTGGGAGGGTGAGGAGGAAAAGAAAACGGCTTCGTAAAACTGCCTCAGTTTATTTAGACAAAGGGAGCTTATTTGTGTTTATTCTGTGCTCACATCCCAGAGCTTCAAGGAATGCCCCTGGAATCTGCTCCAGAGGCATGGGCGTTCCGGCCAAAAGTCCCCTGAAGGCTGGTCTTTCCGGAGTGTCAGGTGAAATGTGGGCTTGGGGGCTGTCCTGTTTGAGAGCCCACATGAGGGGGACCTGGCGCGTTTCCCCACTTCCCAGCCCTTTGCCTCTTCTGTGCAAGTGCTTGCTCGTGCCTCTCCCTTCCCCAGCTTTTCACCTAGCTACGTGTGCCGAGAAAAATCTCAAGCCTCACAGGTCATAGTTCTTCTCTTCCTCTCTCCCCAAACCGCCTTGTACCCCTGTCTCAGTCTGGGGTCCTCCTAGACTGACCCTGAGGGAAGGATTGCAATGCACAGAGATTATTTGGGAAGTGATTCCAAGCAGCACTGTGAGAGTGGGGGGTGGTGAGGCAGAGAGAGGAGGAGGCCAATAAAAGGGGCCTTGTGGGTGGGTAACTGTTGTCGGAATCCGGGGCTCAGTCCTGTTGGGGACCCTCTGAGGGACACCTCAGAATTGGCCCACTGATGGGATATTTATCTACCAACTCACAGGCCTTGTTGGTTGAGGGGTGCTCCTGGGGTGTGAGCACCCTAGCACCTCTGGCCTGCCGTGTTTGGTGGCCAGGGATCTCTCAGGGAGGGAGTGGCCCTGTGCAGAGGGGCACTGTCACCGTCTGTGGGTGAGCTCTAGGCTCGCCGATGGTGATGCCAGGGTGCCAACAGCATCCACTGAAGCAACCAAATGCTCACACATCATGAGCGTTAGACCAAAAATAACCATGGGCAATGTTCACCTCTAACCAGTGTCATGTATATTAATCTTAAGGTTTGCCAAAACCTTAGAGGTAGGGCCTCTGTCATTGTCTACAGTATAGCCTTGCGGCTGAGCACACGGACTCTGGAGCAGGAATAACTGGGTTCAAGTCTCATCTCTTCTGCTGAGAATGAGTGACTCAGCCTTGTGGAGCCTCAGTTTCCACATCTGAAAAGTGGGAGTAACAGTAGAACCTATTTCATAGGGTTGTTTTGAAGACTAAAATAGTTACTACATATAAAAGTTCTATCACACTAGCTGCCCTCCAGAAGGGATTCAGTGAACACTAGACACAATCGTTCAACAGATGAGGATGTCAAATTTGAAGGGTTATCATGAGCTACACGGAGGATGCAAAACCTTAAGTCAGACTTTTGCAGCCACAACCACCCTTTTCCTACTGTATCGCAGGACTTTGTAATCATTAATTCATGAGAAAGCACTTTAGAAACTGTAAAATGCTTCACAAATACTTTGGTTATGACTATTTCCTGGTCCTTGTAACAGCAGATACAGTGTTGTTCTCTTGAGAGCTCCAGTCTAGCCTTTGAATTCTGCTCTCTGTCATTGCTGTAGAGCTGGCACTGGGCACAGTGCCTGGGTGGATGTCAATTAAGTGGGTAAGTGACCCAAGGGCCCAGGACGGGCCCCACTGACACTTTCCATCAGAGTTCCCTGCTTGGAACTTCCACTTGAGTCCGGCCTTATCTCCATCACATGCCCACAAGCCCTGCTCTAAAGTGCTCCTTGCTCCGCCTGCCTTCTGCCTGCTCCAGCCCTGACTGTCACCCACACACGATCTCACCATTTTCCGCTTCCCCTGGCCTCTCCCATCAAACCTCCCTGACCAGCTCCTGGCTCAGAGCTGCCCTCTGCTTGCTCCTACCTCGACCCCAATATCTGCCTCATCTCATGTCCCTGCAGCATGTGTGAGAGGGGGCCCCCAAATCTTGCCTGGAAGCTCCTGTGGGCAGAGCCGAGTGGCATCCATCTTTTATTCTGCTACTTAAACACTGTGGTACCAGACACTATACCTCAGTGGGTAATTAATTGGAAAATCCAGACACAGAGGATGAGCTTGATCCATGGCCGGAGGAGCTCAGTCTCAGGGGAGAATAGCATGCAAACAGCCATAACGATGACAGTGAATCTTGGTGGGGACACAGAGCTGAGTGCCCAGAGACTAGGATCATCTCTCTCTGTGCACTGCAATCAGGGAAGCCCTTAGAGGAGTGACACCGGAGCTGAGCTCTGAGCTTAGGGTTGATTGAGTTGCAAGGAGAAGCCACCTTCTCTAAGAAAAACCAGGTTAAGACAAAGAGGAGGGAGGCTGAATATTAGAGAAATACAAGGAAACTTTGGAAGAAAGAGCAGGACCTTCCCTGGGAGCGGGGGCATCGTCAGGACCCCTGCCCTCCTCTGTCAGTGTCTGCCTGCCCCTCTTTATGCACCTTCCTGTCCCCACACAACCCAACACGGCTCAACCCCAAGCCTACATGACCACCCCCACCTCACCCCTTGGCTTCACCATATAGTTCCCAGTACCTGCGACACTTACCAGCCCATCCCGGCTCTGATCAACTTTGGCCAGGGATGCAGCGGCATCTTTACAAAGAGGCCACCTCAGCCCCTCCACCCTGCCACAGTGCTGGGAGGGGAGGACTGCATCTCTGCAATGGTTTTGAAGGGGAGTGTGTCACTTTTTTGTGGCTGCTATTACAAATCACCATAAACTTGATGGCTTAAAACAGCAGACATTTATTCTCTCACCATTCCAGAGGCTGGAAGTCCAAAGTCAAAGTGTTGCAGGATTGAGGCCGCCCCCAACTAGAGACCTCTGGTTTTTCCTCTTCTGGCTTCTGGTGGCCCCTGGCACCCCTGGGCTTGTGGCAGCGTCACTCCAGCCTTTGTCTCCATCTTCACATGGCCGTCTCCTCTGTTGTTCCCTTCTGAGGACACTTGTCACTGGATTTAGGGCTCAACCTAATCCATGAGCCTCTTGGTGTGAGATCCTTAACTCAGTTACAACTGCAAAGACCCTTTTTCTAAATAAGAGTCATGTTCACAGATTCTGAATGAATGTATCATTTGGGGGCCACTATTCAAGCTCCCACAGTGAGAGTCTGACAGAGAAGGGAAAGGAGTGTGTCCCAAGCTGGGGAACAGCACGAGCTAAGGATCATTGCTCAGGGAACAAAGGCCTTACACCTGCAGGGCTTGCTGATGGCAACATAGGGGCCTGAGGTTAGGTGGGACCAGACCACCAAAGGCTTTCTGAGTGTCGTAGGCGCTTTGCCCTTTCGGCAAAGAGGGGGCCACTGATGGTTCTTGAGCAGTGAAGGAGGATCATAAAATATGTGGTGAGCAGAGCATCCTGGCCACCTCCTGGAGCTGTATTAGAGGCAGACAAGAATGGAAGGAGGGAGGTAGTCATTCAGTGAATAGTGACAAAGCACCTACTATGTGCTCTGTCTTACGAGACTTAGAGAATAGCAATGGAGAAAAAGAGCTAAACTGCTGCTGGTCTATTGGGTCTTAAAACTAAAGGAAGGAAAGGAAGAAAAAAAGAAACAAAGATTTATCGTAGTGCGTGCATGTGTGTGTGCTAAGTCGCTTCAGTCGTGTCCGACTCTTTGCAACCCCATGGACTGTAGCCCACCTGGCTCCTCTGTCCATGGGATTCTCCAGGGAAGAATACTAGAGTGGGTTGCCATGCCCTTCTCCAATTAACTAGCGATAAAAGCTGCAAAGGAAAATAAAGCAGAAATGGGTATAGTGAGCAATAGAAGTTTCCTATACAGGAGATTCAAGGACGACCTCTCAGGTGAGGTGATGTTTGATCAAAGCCTGAATGAAGTGACGGAGGGAGCCATCAGGTTTCTGAGGAAACCGTATCCTAGGCAGAGGGAATGGTAAGTGCCAATGTCCTGAAGCAGGAACATTATTGGCAGGTTCAAGGAATGCCAAGAAAGAGAGAGTGGCTGGAGGAGAGTGAGAAGGGAGAAGCCGTCAGTGAGAGCTTCAGAGAGGAAGTGGGGCCAGATCACACGGGACCTTGGCGGCTCTGGGAGAAACCTGGCGTTTACTCTAAGATGGAGAGACTTCGGAGGATTTTAAGCTGAGAAACATCATTGGACTTTAAAAAAAAAAAAAGATTGCTCTAGAGGTATGTGGAGGGGTGATTAGGGGCTGGGGGAGAGTGTGGTGGAGGGGTACTGTGGTGGTAAGGATGAAGGATGACATTGGCTTGAAACTTGTTGTTAGTGGCGGGGTAGTGAGAAGCAACCAGATTCTGAATGTATTTTAATGGGTTTTAAAATTATTTATTTATTTATTTATTTATTTTTGGCTGGGCTGGGTCCTCCTTGCTTCATGGGGGCCTCCTCTAGTTGCCACAAGCAGGGCCTGGGGTTCATGGCAGTGCACGGGCTTCTCACCGTGGGGCTTCTCTCGCTGCCGAGCAGGCTTCGGTAGTCACAGCTCGCGGGCTCTAGAGGGTGGGCTTGGTATCTGTGGCGCATGGCCTCAGTTGCCCCCTGGCATATGGGATCTTCCTGAACCAGGGATCAAACCCATGTCCCCTGCATCGGCAGGTGGATTCTTAACCACTAGATCACCAGGGAAGTCCCTGAATATATTTTAAATGTAGAGTTGATGCGACTTTCAGATGGATTGCCTGTAGAGAATAAGAGAGAAAGAGGAATTTTTAAAAAATGACTCCAAGTTTAGGCTTGAGCAGCTGGCAGGGTGGGGCTGTCATTTTCCCTAGTTGAGGGGTGCCATGGAAGGACTACGGGAGGGTTGAGAGGTAGGGGACATACTAGTCACTGGTGGTTTGGGATATACTAAGTTATTGAATCTTGCTTTGTGCCAAGTGCTGTTCTAAAGCCCTCAGAGGTATTGATTCCTTTGAAACTCACAGCCACCCCATGAAATGGGCACTATAACCACCCCACTTACAGGTGAAGACACTAAGGTACTGACAAGTTAATTAACTCACCCAACGTCCCCCAGTTAGTGAGTTGCTGAGCTGGGATTAAGTCCAGGCATGTTCCTGACAGTTCCACAGGACTCCCACCAGTTTTTTGAAGAGTCAAAGGGGAGGAGGTGGACAAAGGATATTTACTTAAGAAAAAAACACCCAGAGGAGACACTGACTTGCCTCTGCCCAGCCTCCCCTCCGCCCCCACACTCATCTGGATCTTTTGGCCTTTGGAAGAAACTCTTAATCCTCCAGCCCAGCTCCGTCTAAGAGCCTCTTGCCAGGAGGGTAAAGGGGCACTTCTCTGTGCTGAATTTAAATATATTTACCATTTCTTCTTATTCTGTTTGTGAAATGCTGGCTTTGTTTCTATCTGCTTCAAAAAATACACTGCAGGGAAAAAAAATGACTCGGTGGAAATGTTTAAGTTTCTGGGCCCCAAACCATTTCTAAATATTATTTTTTTAAAAAGAAAAATAATAATAATGAAAAGTGGCCTAAGCTCTGCATAGCTGAGAAGGCCTGTCCAACGGGGTGAGTGAGCATGGGCGTGTGGGGGCAGGAAGGAGAGGAGGAGGGGGAGGGGGCAGATGGCCCGTCTCGCATCCCCTTCCTGGTAGTGGCTGCCGGCTGCATCCTTTGCTTCATTTGTTTGCCTGGAAAGCACTCATGTCAGAGGCTGACTCTCTCTAAGGGCCTCTAGCAAGGACCCTGCAAAATGGGTCATTTCTTTTCTTAGCTGCATCAGATTTCAGATTTGGATGGCTTTTGGGATTCAAGGCCCAGGGCCCAGGCTGTGTAGCCTCCCCAGGACGCCCTGGGTGCACCAGACCACCCCCCGCCCCCACCCCCGGCCCACCAGCAGCCTTCTGCTCATCTTGGAGTCTGTTCTGAGAGAGAGCTGGCCGATGATTTCAGGAAATCTGCAGGCCTGGGGAATCACACCCATTCACATTGAAGCTAAAGGTTAATGGGAATGAGCGAGAGGCCTGCATTCAGGGCTGATTTTAAATTCTATAATTTTATCTGTTTGAGTTCCATGTAAGTACTTAGAGGAAGTTCAGCAGAGATCTGGGGGTGGGGGCCTTGCTTGATTAAAGAGTTGGGGATAATTTGTGCGCAGCTTCTTGGCAGCACAGCCAAGCTCCTTTGTTTGGCTGTCAAGACCCCGCACAGGCTAAGCCTGCTTATTCACTTTTTATTTCAAAAGGTCTAGGATACTGGATGCTATTATGGGCCAGGTAATACTCTGGTTACTTTCACATTCATTACTTTATTTCATCCCCACCCTAATCCTGAAGCCTAAATGTTATCACACTTACAGACAAGGAAACTGAGGCTCAGAGAGGTCACCCTGCCCCCGGTTCCCGACAAGGGCTCTGTGTCCAGTGCTCCTCGGTGACCCCACCTCAGCACGTCCATATTGCTCCTCCCAGCACCACTGTTCCAGCTGCCTCGGCCAAGCTCTGCTCTGCCCCAGCCCTGTGTCTGTGTTCCTCAGGCTGCTCCGCTCAGGCTCTGGCCGTCAGTCAAATCCAAACCCCAAACCCTGCCCCAGGCCCCTCTTCATCCTCCAAGAAGAGAGGCCACGAGGAAGCGAGAGCAACCAGATCACTTCTGCCAAGAGACGAGGTGTCCCGAACACCATGGGAGTGGGGAGCGAGGTCTCCGGCAAGGTTCTATTCTTGTCTTGGAGTCATCGTTTATTTTTACACTTTCTCAGACTAACTGCCAACCCAAAGGTGGGGAGACAGCATGGCCTTACCTGACGATGTGACAGGAAGGCAGACTCTCAGGCCTCACTCCAGATCCACTGAGTCAGACGATGCATTTTAGCAAGACCCCCAAGTGGTTCAGAGTGCGTGCACCAACCTCGGAGGTGCGATGCTCTGGCTGGTGGGACTCATGTGTGACCACGGCTTGCTTCCCAGCTGGGGAGCGGGGTCTTGCCCACAGGTCTGTCTCTCAGGAGGAGAATGACCCCTACTACTCAGGAGGTGACCCCGAGCTGCACAGTGGGCCCTTCAGCTTCTGCTCAGATAGGCCCCCAGGGGTGGTTGTGACCCCCCGGTTCAGTTCAGTCGCTCAGTTGTATCCGACTGTTTGCAACCCCATGGGCTGGAGCACGCCAGGCTTCCCTGTCCGTCACCAACTCCCGGAGTTTACTCAAACTCGTCTCCATTGGTCGGTGATGCCATCCAACCACCTCATCCTCTGTCGTCACCTTCTCCTCCTGCCCTCAGTCTTTCCCAGGGTCTTTTCCAATCTTCAGTCTAGCTCTTCGCACCTGGTGGCCAAAGTATTGGAGTTTCAACATCAGTCCTTCCAATGAATACTCAGGACTGATCTCCTTTAGGATGGACTGGTTGGATCTCCTTGCAGTCAAAGGGACTCATCCCTCACCAGATCCTGACTTCTTTCCCTGATCTCCCCCTTGTCTGCCCTTGGCACTGGGAGCCATCTCGGCCCAGAGCCGGGTCAAAATGTTTTGTTAAAACTTCCCGCTCAACTAGGTGAGGGGCTCTGCCCTTCCAAGCAGTGTGAGAGCAGCCGTCACGTGAGGTCGCAGCTGGAAGTTGACCGGCTCTGCGTTTCAGCATATCTGGCTATACTTGACCCTAGACAGCCGGCTTCTGTGGACGGTACTCCTGGCCCCAAAGGCGCGAATAAACAGGTATCTCTCCCTCACAGCTCAGCTCTTTCCCTTATCAGCCTCGGAGCCCCTAATTAATGGGTATGGCTGGGCTGAGTTCATGACTGAGGGATGAGAAAGCAAGCAGGTCTACCAAGCAGGAGGCAAGATGGGAGTGCAGATTGCTGCTGCTAAGTCGCTTCAGTCGTGTCCGACTCTGTGCGACACCATAGACGGGAGCCCACCAGGCTCCACCGTCCCTGGGATTCTCCAGGCAAGAACACTGGAGTGGGTTGCCATTTCTTTCTCCAATGCATGAAAGTGAAAAGTGAAAGTAAAGTCGCTCAGTTGTGTCCGACTCTTAGCGACCTCATGGACTGCAGCCTACCAGGCTCCTCCATCTGTGGGATTTTCCAGACAAGAGTACTGGAGTGGGGTGCCATTGCCTTCTCCGGGAGCACAGATTACCAGCTTCTTAATCACCGCGCGGAAGAGAAGCTTCGTGCCTAAAGGGAGCCAAGGATAAAAAAATAATTTGTGTGTTTGGAAAACTTTCAGCAGAGGTTCCTCTAATGAGATAATTGACCACAGAACCCTAGTCTGATTTCTTTATGATCTTTCGTGTCATTTTTTATGCTTATCAGGAGCCTAAGTGCCAGAGCTCTCACATCCCCCCGAGAGGTACCTCTCTCCAGGGATTGTGCAGTGCCTATAAAGGCATTATCCCCTTGTGTGTCCAGAACCACCCTATTCTCCCATTTTGCAGATGAAGAAAACAGTAGCAACCCCAGGGACCACAGCCAGTAGGAGCCAGTATGCAAAGGCGCAGTTTTCTGCCTCACCAAGTTCTACTACGTGGCAGAGCAAATGGGCCATTTAAGGGCTTTTCAGAGCTCCATTTATCAAAGACATGGAGTCAGCCCTTCTAGGAGAACTTGTGTTTTAACTGTAAAAGCGTAAGTGCAATTCTAAACAGCAAAATGCCAGGGAGACGCTGCCTCTCCTTGGGCCTCGGCTCCCACCTCCACCACCCTGTGGGCCCTTGTGCACGGCGCCCAGGCTGCCAGCTGAAGACCAGCAGATGTCACTGTGGAAAGCGAGCCTGAGAAAAGCAAGGCCAACTGCCTTGCAGCGCTCAGCAGTGCATGAATACAATGATGCTCTTGATGTCTTTTCAGAGGAAGGGGTGTGCAGGCCAAGTCCATGAGGCCTGTGAACTAGACTCCACCACACAAAGGTCCAATTGAGATGAGAGCATCCATTTCTTTTAGGGAAACTTGTCTTGTGTCAACCATGATCTGGGGGAGAAAAGATACCATATGCCATATGGGCAATTCCCATCTCTCTCTGTCTCTCTCTCTCTCTCTCTCTCTCACACACACACACCCTCTCTCACTCTCACAAAATCTGGCTATCCTGACACTAAGCAGTAAGAACTCTCTTGTGAGAAACAAGAGTTTCCATCTCTCTCTTATAAAGCCAGCTCTGTTAGTTTCCAATTGCTCCTGTAACAAATTACCACTAACTTTGTGGCTTAAAACAACACAAATTTATTATCTTCTGGAGGTCAGTCTAAAATCCAAGATGTCAGCAGGGTTTCTGGAGGCTGTAGGGGAGACTCTTTCCTTGTCTTTCCCAGTTTCTTTCTTTCTTTCTTTCTTTGCCTCTCAGTCTGTGGGATCATAGTTCCCTTACCAGGGACTGAATTCAGCCACTTGGCACTAAACACATGGAGTCCTAACCACTGGACTGCCAGGGAATTCCCACCTAGTTTTCAGAGGGTTCCCACATTCCCCATCTGGTGGCCCCCAACTGGCCATCAATCCCATCACTCTGACCTCTGTTTTCACCAGCCCATTTCCTTCTCCCCACTTTGGCCTCTCTTCTGTCTTTAAGGGCCCTTATGATTACATTGGAGAAGGCAATGGCACCCCACTCCAGTATTCTTGCCTGGAAAATCCCATGGACAGAGGAGCCTGGTGGGCTGCAGTCCATGGGATCGCTAAGAGTCGGAGGACTGAGCGACTTCACTTTCACTTTTCACTTTCATGCGTTGGAGAAGGAAATGGCACCCCACTCCAGTACTCTTGCCTGGAGAATCCCAGGGACGGGGGAGCCTGGTGGGCTGCCGTCTATGGGGTCACACAAAGTTAGACACAACTGAAGCAACTTAGCAGCAGCAGCAGCAGCATGATTACATTGGGTCCACCTGGGAAATCTGGGCTAATCTACCTGTTTTAAGATCCTTATTTTAATCATATCTACCAAATTACTTTTGTTGTATAAAGGAACATATTCACAGATTCCAGGGCCTCTAGAGGGTTATGAGGCTGCTTACCGCAATAGCGTAGGCCTTTGTAAAAGCAGATAACACATGAAATTTATTCATTAGTAACCACAGACATGTTTTTAGTCATTTATATTACTATAAAAGAAAAGCAAGAAATTCCAAGTATAAAAACGGGTACAAAAGTTGAAGGTGAAAGTTGACAAAATGGAAGCAGGGGAGGGAGAAAAAGAAAATGCAAAACATATCAAGACCAGGTATGTAGAAAGACAAGGAAGGCCTGGAGAGAGAGAGTATGCAAGGAGAAGGAGTGGGAGGTGGGGTGGAGAGGAGAGAAATGCGCAGGGAGACTGGAGGGGCGGAAAGGTGTTACAAGTGGAGGGAACAGCATGGACAAAGACGTAAGGACAGGATGGAGCCACAGACGCCTCATTCTTCCTGCTGCTGCGGCTGGTGGTTTGCAGATCGGTCCCCTTTGGTGGACACTGGGCTCTTTGAGAGTGGGGACTGTGTCTTCCCTTCTGGGTACCCCGAGGGCTTAGCAGAAGACCTGAGCCCTGCAAGCCTCACCCAGCCTCCTACCCATTCAACATCCATCCATCATCCATGCATCCTCTTATCCATCTAATAGGGATCTTTACCATTGTGTCTAAGATCCCTTGAACAATTGATTCTTAGCCTTGTGAGGCTCTATGTCCTCAAAGATCCTATTCCCGCTACCCTCAAAAGCTGAGAGGAAGGGAGAAGGCACAGCTCAGGCTGTCCACAGGGGCTCTAGTGCAAAGATTTAAACTCAAGTTTGGTGGTGTTGTTCAGTCGCCAAGTCGTGCCTGACTCTGCGACCCCATCAACTGCAGCACGCCAGGCCTCCCTGTCCCTCACCATCTCCCGGAATCTGCCCAAGTTCATGTTCATTGTGTTGGTGATGCCATCCAGCCATCTCTTCCTCCGACGCCCTCTTCTCCTTTTGCCCTCGATCTTTCCCCAGCTTCAGGGACTTTTCCGATGAGTTGTGACTTGGCCCTTCAAGAAGCAACTGTTAGACCCGATTTGGGGCATCTGAAGGGGAGACCCCAGCTGCAGTGCCCTGTAAAATGGGGGTTCATCAGTTCCTGGCCTGCAGGACTGCTGGAGGATGTGTGGGGAGAACTCAGTGGGGTTAGCTGCTATTCGCTGGTAGGTTTAAATTACCCATGAGGTAAACTGAGTTTGGCCTTTTATGTATAAATGGCCTTCATGATTCAACTTTATTCTAAAAAGTATTTGAGGAAGCTTAAAATATATAAGCTAATGTAAGATGATAACCTATAGGTAGTCAAGGAAGTCAGAGAAAAGCAGAAAATAGAGAGGGAAAATCAGATTATATCCAGGGCAATGAGGCCCACGGGCTCACATATGCTACCTGGATGTGGGCTACCACTGTGACTCTGAGCTTTCTATAAAATGAACTGCCTTCAAAGTTTTAGAAGTCTCTTTTTGCTTTATGATATGCACATAACATAAATATCCTCTCACAGGGAAAATGTCTCATTGCTTGGAGAGCTTTGTCACAGCCTGCCCACACCCAGCTCTCAGACAGTGGCCTTCAGTCTTTGGGAGGAAGCCCAGGGGTCAGAAGAGCAGAATGTGGGCACTTATTATTTGTAGGCCCAGCAGATGGATGGATGGATGGATAGATAGATGAATGATGGTTGGATGATAGATGGTGGATACATGGATAAAGATGGATGGATGATGGTTGGATGATAGATGGTGGATACATGGATAAATGGATGCATGGATAGATAGATAGATGGATGAATGATGGTTGGATAGATGGTGGATACATAGATAAATGGATGGATGGATGGATGATGGTTGGATGATAGACGGTGGATACATGGATAAATGGATGGATGGATAATCAATGGATGCTGAATGGGTAGGTGGATGGATGACAACCGTGGAAAGAGCCTGAACCTACCTGCCTATGTGCCTGGACATCACACACCATCTTGTCTCCATCCAGAATCAGGCCAACCCCCTCCTGGATCAGAGGGATCCAGCTGTCAAAGTTCTACAAGTGTCTGGGGTCCACCCAGTGTCTGGAGCTGAGGATGTGGATGGAATGGGAGGCTTTAGGAAAAGAGATCATGTTTTTAATCTTGCTTTAAAAATTATTGTTCTGAGTATGCCTTCTTGTTTCCTTTCCTGCCTCCACCTGTACATCAGACAGGCCCTGGGTATGGATGGGTCTCCCAGGCAATTCTGCCGTTGGCCTCCAGGCTGGGAGTCTCCTGTTGTTTGTTAGGTGATGGGGAACCAGCCATCCCATGCCCTGCCCAGAAGTCTGCCTAGTAACGAAGCCTTAATGAGGTGGAAGGGCAGCTGAGCTGTGCTTGGGATCTGAGCCTCCTCAGGACTTGGAGAGGTCACTACAATTCTCCCAGCCCAGGTTTCTCTGAGTCTGAAACTTTTCATGGCGAATAAGAGCCAAACTGCCAGAGTTGGAATCTCTGCTTCTTACTAACTGTGTGACCTTCAGCAAGTTATCACACTTCTTGGTTCCCCAATTTTCATCAATAAGCGTATTACTTACCTCCAAGATTTGTAATGAGGATCGGATAAGCTAATTCATTTGCAGCAACAGACATAGTGCCTGACCCACTGTAAGCATCTCAGTGAAAGTAATGTAAGATGGGTAAAACCAGAATTGCCTTGCTCATCTCTTAGGTTTGCGGTAATATTCATTCATTCACACAATAGATTATTGAGCACTTTCTACATCCCCCACCTGGAACTAGGGCCTGAAGGTGAGCTACCTGTCTTTGGGAGCCCTTTTGTGAAAGGACTTTGCCAACTGCAAGCTTGTACAGATAGACAGAGGACTGTGCTTCAGTCCCTGAAACAGACATCTTCAAAACATGACCAGCAGCGCAACCTTCTTCAACCAGAGTTTAGGCAGCACCCCAGTTCAGAAAGCAGTGGAAGTAGGGCGGCTCTGGCAGCATAGATGAGGGTGTAGCAGGAGGCAAATCCTGCTGGTCCGCTGGCTCTGTTCCTCTCTGCTCCAGCACCCGCACCTGGTGGCCCATAAGGCACCTTCCAGAAACCCCTTGGCTGCTCCAAGCACAGATGAAGCCCTCTGATTTGGCATGGTTTGTGTCTTTCTTTTGGCTCCCACATATCTCTCTCTCTAATGAATGTATTTTTTGAGCACTTTTCTGTTGACAGTAAAATAATGGCAAAGCACAGAGTTCTCGTATATCCCCATGTCCCCCGCCTCCAACCCCACAACCTCTCCTGTGACCAGCATCCTGCACAGGTGGAGCGTTTGTTACAATACCTGCACTGATACAACGTGATCACCCCAAATTTCTAGTTTACGCTGGGGTTCGCTCTCTTCTAAACACACTCTCTTGTTAGCTTCCTGATAGCTCAGTTGGTAAAGAATCTGCCTGCAATGCAGGAGACCCTGGTTCGATTGCTGGATCAGGAAGATCCGCTGGAGAAGGGCAAGGCTACCCTCTCCATTATTCTTGGACTTTCCTTGTGGCTCAGCTGGTAAAGAATCCACCCACAGTGCAGGTGATCTGGGTTCGATCCCTCGGTTGGGAAGACTCCTTGGAGAAGGGAAAGGCTACCCACTCTAGTATTCTGGCCTGGAGAATTCCATGGACTATAGAGTCCATGGGGTTGCAAAGAGTCGGACAACTGAGCGACTTTCACTTCATCTGTCAGCTTGATGGGTGCATTTCTGGATGCTGGCATCCAGGGGCACGCAGCTCCGTGGCTGGGCAGCAGAGGTCATGCTGAATGGGGGTGCCTGCTGTGTAGCCGTGGCTTTCCTGTTCTCCTCAGAGTCTCCATCTGGAACCTCCCCCAGCACCTTCTATATAGTGGATGCTCACGCCCTCCAGGCCACAGTGAGGATTATGGTCAGGACTTCCCCCAATCCCTATGTGCCCTCTGTTTTCTGGAACTTCTCCTTAAAGACCCTTCTGCCACTATAAAATTTTTGTTTTTAATATCCAACATGTTCCTCTCCTTTGTGACTTTTGGCCCACCTCCTGTTCCATTCCTTCATCCTCGAAATACTGCCCAGAGGAGAGACAGACTGTGGTGGAGGCACCAGATGGCTGTGTGCTCTCAACCGAGGCAAGCTCTGAATGGGCAATTCGTAGTCATCGTCTGAGATGCTGGGGCTGCTAGTGCGCACTTGACTATTCTGGCTGACTTCCCTCGACAGTAAATATATACAACAAGCACACGCATGCGCACACGCGCACACACACACACACACACACACACATATACCCTGAGGTTTTCGGCATTTAAATGGATTTGCATTCATATTCAAACTCCGCTTAGCTAACTTGCTTAAGTCCTCTGTGCCTCTATTTCCTCATCTGTAAAATGGGTACAATCATACTACCTCCTTATAGGGCTGTCATGAAAGTCAAATAAGATAATACAGGTAAAGCTCTTAGGACAATGCAAGGCACTGCATGACTATTCAGTAAATGATGGCTGTTGTTTTTGCACTTACTGTTATTACAAATGCAATATTTATATATACTATAATATATATGTATTTTATATAATATAGCATATATCTATAATACTGTATTATATTAAAATTTTCTGAGACAAGCAGTGCTGTAATGAATCAGCTCTGAAAGGGGCAGCGTTGAAGGTGGCAATGGAATGATTCACATTTCTATCACCCATAAGCCTAGTTACAACAGTTTTCATGTACTAAGTCCCTGAGATGTGCCAGTTGATGTGCTTTGAATATTATTTCACTGCATCTTGGCAAAGCAACCATTAGAGTAGGCTTGGTTTTTTGTTCTGCCTTTCAGGAAACTAAACCCATAGGCCCTTCAGCTGGAGGCTCCAGCTCCCTCCGTACCAGCTGTTGGGGGACCCTGTCCTCTGCCAGCCGCAGCCCAGCCCTTTCAGCAGAATGCTGGCCTCTCCGCCAGCATGTTCTCTGAGCTGTTTGCTTTTACACTCCCCCCGCTTTATCTGACAGCCCACACACAGCTCCACGGCTCGGGGGGCGTCTCCCCAGGCTACAGAATTTTTACAAGCAGCGCACAGTGGAAACATTGGCAGGCTTTTTTTTTCCCCTTTTTATTTTCCAAAATACAGCCCTGCACCCTGTGTGTGAGTGTCCACAGTTAGGCCTATGTGTCCTTCTTGGTGTTCAGAAGCTCAGAGCCTGTGGCTTCCGGCTGTTTATGTGTGTGTATTTTAGTGTGAGCCCACCTCTATTTACCAGTATGCCAAGAGAACCATTTCTGCCTTTCGGGGTGTGTGAGTGTGTGTGTGTGTGTGTGTGTGTGTGTGTGTGGTGTTTGTGGATCTCTGGGCTGCTCTGCCTCCCCCAGGCAGTGTCCAGAGGCTCACTTTCCCCTGCGTGTGTGTGTTTGTGAGCCTGTGTACATGCCTGCGTCTCTCCCAAGGGTGTCCAGAGACACGTGTAAACTATCCCTCACTCATGTTGTTGAGACTCTCCTAGGATACTTTGGCCCGGCCAAGCAGGGAGAGCTGGGCATGGGAGTGTTTAGTCTGGAAGGCAGGCAGGCGGGCAGCAGAGACTCCCGGTGGAGCACCCAGGCGGCAAGCCGGACCCCAGGGCCCCTTCAGAGCTCTGGATGATGGGGTGGGGGTGGGGGACGTGTTCCAGGGCCACGTCTGGGATCCACGGTGCTGGGTGTTCCTGCTTGGGCAGCGCTGGGCTCAGGATGATTCCTCTGGCCTGAGGACTGAGCCGGCTCTGGGCCAACTCCAGCCTCGTGGAGACAGGTTACTTATTGTTCTTGTTTTCCTTTTCTGGGTTTTTTTTTTTTTTTTTTTTTTTTTCAGTCCTCAGAAGAATAGATTTTCATGCTGAATTGAAGCTGGATTAGCACAGGCATATAGAAAGAGCTAAGTCATGTCCGACTCTTTTGTGACCACATGCAATGTAGCCCGCCAGGCTCCTTTGTCCATGGAATTTCCCATGACTCTCCCAGTACTGGAGTGGGTTGCCATTTCCTTCTCCATTAGATCTTCCCTACCCAGGGATCAAACTCACGTCTCCTGCATCGTAGGCAGAATCTTTACTGCTGAGGCACTGAGGAAGCCTGTATAGAAAGAGCAGGAGGCTTTGAAGTCCTGATTCTGTCATACGCTAATCGTATGATATTGAGACGGGAACGGTTACTGAACTTCTGCCTCAGTTTCCTCACCTGTGAAGTAAGTATAATAGCATTACATTGCAGACTTTTTCAGGAGCC
The DNA here is from genome assembly GCF_019923935.1 of Bubalus bubalis. Lineage (NCBI taxonomy): Eukaryota > Metazoa > Chordata > Mammalia > Artiodactyla > Bovidae > Bubalus > Bubalus bubalis. Next base: position 105,809,631 of record NC_059161.1, on the reverse strand, counting down.
TAAACCATAAAATCTGTGGAGACGACCTCACAGATTCTCTATCCCTTTTCAGTCCTCTTGTCTCTGAAATTTTCTGGGTAACAGCTTAATGACGGGAATAGCAATGCAATGCTATGAATTTCTAGGAACAAAGCTTTTTATTTTATGACCTAGTTGAGGGGCAGAGAGGAGGGCTTAGCTTCCCAAATGTTTTCTTTTTGCTGGCTTAAACCTTCATATTTCACATTAGTCAGTGTTCGAGGGCATTTAAGGAAACTGGAGGAGGGGGAGGATGGACTTTCTGCAGAAAGCATGTACCTGCCTTCCCAACCAGAGCAGGTTCATGAGCAGGGATCTGGGATATCCCAGGCGCATCAGCTATTAGCAGGCTGGCCATGGGGGTAACAGGTTGCTGCATTCCCTGCATGATGCTTGGACACTATTTTAGGCAGTGTAGACTCCTTGCTAAACAAGAGACAGACACGGGTCCTGCCCTCAAGAAACTTCCAGTTTCTTGTGTGGAGATAGAAAGTAAACACAGGGACCGAGGAAATGCATACTAGCTAACTTGTAGGACATGAAGTTAAATATGGGCATTGTGATAAAGAGTGAATGGTGACATGTGGGGTGCATGCATGCTTTGTCGCTTCAGTCATGTCCAACTCTTTGTGACCCCACGGATTGTAGCCCACCAGGCTCCTCTGCCCATGAGGATTCCCAGGCAAGAATACTGGAGTGAGTTGACATGTGCTCCTCCAGGGGATCTTCTTGACCCAGGGATCAAACCCATGTCTCTGACATTGGTAGGTAGATTCTTTACCACTGAGCCACTGGGGAAGCTCCGAGATGTGGGATACCACTTACAAAAGATGGCCCTAGGAAAGGCCTCTCTGAAGAGACAGCTTTGGTCCAGACCTAAAAGATAAAAAAGACAGCAAAACAAAGATCTGGGACAGGAGGCAGGGGTAGGGAGAACTTCTAAAGTCTTCTTCCTCTTCAGAGTACACGCCCAAGTCCTTACAGTAGCCAGTAAGTGCCTATGTGATCTGACTTGCTGCTCCATTGCTGTCCCCAAGTCTCCAGCCATACTGGCTCACATCTACCTCAGGACCTTTGCACTTGCTGTTTGTTCCACCTGGAGTACTCTTCCCACAGATATCCACATGCCTAGCTCATGCCCTCCTTCAAGTCTTGCTTAAAGGTCAACTTTTCAATGGGCTTCAGCCTCTCCTTTTACCCTATGCTATTTTCTAACTTACTCTGTAATTTATTTATTTATTTTTGTATTTCTCTCACTCCTGGATGATAAGAACCATAAGGGTGGGTGTTTTTGTCTGGTTTTATTTGTTGATGTAAATAAGTACCTAGAACACTGCCTGGAGCATAACAGGTGTTTAATAAATACTTGCTGGATGGATGGGTGGGCCCCTGGGGACTCAAGGCCAGTCCTCATCACTAGAAGAAGCAATTGGTACAGTCTGAGTCTCTCCCATGGGTCTGGCCATGGGAGAGCCAAGGGAGAGCCTCTCCCTGTGGTGATGGGGAGCCCCAGATTTGACATGAAGATGAGGGCCAAAGAAAAAATTAGCAGAAAAGTCCTGAGTCAAGTTGGGGAGAACAAGGATCTGAGGGTAGGTACCTGGGTGCCCCTGAGGATGATGAGAAACCTGAGAAGGGGCGAGTTAGGGGTGGGAGAGAGACAGAGATGAGTGGTGTGAGGGAGAAGTCCTCTCTGGGATACAGGAGGAGAGAGACCTATCTTAGCTAAAGCTAAGGTGTTGGGAAAGGGTGGAAAGATCCGCCAGTACCAACACGCATACCCAGACACACATGCCCACATTCTTATAATGTGGTCCCAGGCATCCATGCACAGAAGCACAGTGATGCTTCTCACCGACCTGAATTCATATTCACCTCTGCTCCTTACTCCCTGTGTATTCTGGGGTAAGCTACTTAACAGATCTGTGCCCTGTGTCTGATCCAAGGCTAAATATTCCTTACGTCACAGGAATATTGTCAGGGTGATAACTTCATTATTAAATACATCGGCTTTGAAATCAAGTCCAAATTCAAATCCTGGTTTCAGTTTTTATGAGCTGTGTGTCCTTTGGAAGGTGACTTAACCTCTCTGATCCTCAGTTTCCTTAATTGCAAAATAAGACTAACATCAACCTTATAATAGAGTTATGGCTATGAAATGAAACAACCAATGGAAAGTAGAACATATGCTGAATCTGACCTGAAAGGACTCAGCACAAGGCCTGGCACGTTGTAGATCCTCACACGCAAAAGGGGTGCGTGAAGAAGGCCAGACTGGCTGAAGTGTGTAGGATCGGCTAAGGACCAAAAGACTCATGTGTGTGCTGGGCCAGGGCTCTGTCAGCTTGGGGTCCATGCTGGCCATGGGAGTGGAAGGTTTTCTGTGGTGAAGTTCCCTGGTCACGGGCCATAGGAGCTACAATTCTGACCTCATCAGTACCGGAGAAAGGAGGCAACTTGTGCAGAAGACAGTGTGCCCTGGACTTTTATGCAAGGCCTTTTCCCAAGTGGAGGGTTAATCAGAATTGTCTCCAAGGTCCCTTGCCACAGTGACCGCCCACCTGTTTCCAGGGCTTTCAAGAGGGTAACTGGGAGAAGAAGGAAGCCTGGTGAGAGAGGGGCTCCTCCTGGGGTGAGGAGGAGTCTCCCATCAGGCTCCTGTCTGTGCCCTGAGGATGGCGGCCAGATGGGCGGCTCGTCCTGCCTGCAGGGTGAGAGCTCGGGCTCCAGAGACGGGGAACCGAGGTTCCCATCCCCCCAGTGCCTGTGTCATCTGAGACGGGTCCCTTAAGCTGAGCCTCTTTCCTCTTCTGCAAGTGAGATAATGGTAACTCGTGGCCATGGAGGCCGTGGGGAGGTGGAAATGAGTTTACTCCTGTGAAAAGCTCTGCGTGGGGCTGGCGCAGGGCAAAGGCCATGAAAATGAACGAGGGTTCCTTTCGTCATGCCTGGGGAGGGTCTCCTGTTGCTGATACCCTTGGAGCCGGTGCGTCTCCCTCCCACTCTGCCCCTGGGGTTTTGGCTCCCTGGATGCTTGCTGTCCTGGTCAGGAAGTGCCTTGCAGCCCGAGGCAGTCGGGGAGTTGGACTCGTCAGGCGGGAGAGGCGCCAGTGGACATTATGTTCCTTCCCAGGAATGGGAAATCGGGAATGTTCCTGGGCAAGGAACAGGGCTCTGGGGCGAGCACGCCGGGAACATCCACTCCCCCTCCTGTGGCGCTCCGAACCTCGCTGGCCCTGCTGGGCCCCGTGGCGGAGGAAGACACGTCACAGGGGCGGCCAGGCCTGCGTGGGGCCCCTGGTGCATCTGTGCACACCCTTGCAGAGTATTCAGTCCCACACGTTCACAAATAACCCACAGCCCTGCACACACACAATGACACACTGACAGGCAACCTCAGATAGGTGTTCGTAGGTCCACACCCGCATGGCTACACGCTAATTTCTATTCACTTGTACACATGGAACCCACAGGTGCTGAAGTTCCGGCCCCGTGTGCATGCACTGGCATATATACACAGGATATAATAACTTAATCATTTCCATCATTTACCCACACTCATGGCTTCCCAGGTGGCTCAATGGTAAAGAATCCGCCTGCTAATGCAGGATACACAAAAGACACGGGTTTGATCCCTGGGTCAGGAAGATCCTCTGGAGTAAGAAACGGCAACCCACTCCAGTATTCTTGGGACAGAGGAACCTGACGGGCTATAGTCCACGGACTTGCAAAGAGTTGGACACAACTTAGCAACTGAGTATGCACTCATACCCAAAAATACACACACTTTTACCCGCACAATCATACAGGTGTTGATACCCATGAATACACAGGTGACTGTGCATACCATAATTATGCACGTGCATGTAATTCCACACACATGTAGCCATGTACACCAAAGTCCCCTAGCCGTTTAGCTTTCTGGAAGCATCCATTACTATACTGTCCAAATACAACAGCTCAAGCCCTGGCACTGCGGCTCTGACCAGCGCCCTCTCCCCAGCATCGCCAGCATCAGCTGCTCGCTCCACGGTGCAGCAGTCTTCCTGGACTTACTCCAAGCGCCTGAGGCCAGGACCCTCCTTCCAGTGCCCATCTCCATTCCCAAACGTCACTGCCGTGGGACCTCGTGGCCACCAGGCTTTTGTGGAAAATAAGAGTGGGCAGAAAACAGGTCTTTTTACCCAGAAACCAGGTGACAATCCTCTGTCTCCGCAGAGTACACTCCCTGCCTGTTTGGGGTTCTGTTTTCATTGCCTCTGCACACCCCTCTTTCTCATCACTCTGAGTCCTTTCCCCCCAGCCTGTACTCATCAGACCTCTGCAGCTCTCAGGGATCTAAGCCCAAGTGTCCCTTTAGACAGAGTAATTTAGTCCTCTCTTGTTTCTCCTTCCCCTCTCAGGCCAGGAACCAAAGAGGCCCATTAAGACATTTTCCTAGACAACAACAACTACTACGCTAACAATCTTAGTAATAAAGCTACGTCAGAAAAACTCCTCTGAGTTAACTGTCCCTCTCTCCTAAAAGGCAGAGTAGCTTCTGTGTTTGATGTTAACGGTATTTTTTCTTACATGGACATCACGCGCATATACATACACACACACACATACACCCAGCTTTGAGGAATTAATTTCCTTTTTCCTGCTCTACCCCCCACTTCCCCCTCCCATCATCAGGACAGTTGATGGAAAGGAGGAAGCTGAGTCCCCAAAGAGATCCCAGAATGGCAGGGGCGGGACGGTGGGGAGGGCAGGATGGAGAAAGCTCCTGGTAGGAAGTGGGGCAGGAAAGACTGGATGGTCCCAGTTTTGGAAGGCCCCGTGTGTTCACTGAATCGTACTCTGCACTTCCCTGTCTCTCTGCCTTCTCTCTGCACCCTGGTTTGTGAGGCAATCCTGGCGCCCCTGTCGGTCTCCCCAGCTCTTTGGGAATTAAGGCCCATGTTTTCCCAACTTTGGGTCTCAGATATACCCACACAGCTTAGTGCAAAGAATGCTCAATAAATTACATATCTTTATCTTTACTTCTCTGTATCTACATATCATTAATATTTATATATCTATATCTATCTACATAGTAGTTTAGAGCAGAAAAATAAAAGCTGCCTGGCCCAGCCAAAAATCCTTGGCCTGAACAGCAGAAAGCCTGACTTCTGGTTCTGCCTCTACCACTCCCTGGCTTTTTGACACTGAATAGATCGTTTAGTTTCTCCAGATCTCTCATTTTTTGTGTGTGAGGAGTTGAAAGAGAACGGTGGTTTTCAAACTGGATTCCATGGAACCCTAGGGTTCCAGGAAGCTGCCATGGTAGGAGCAGGGCAGGAAGAGAAGAGGGCAGTGGCCGTCGGGCAGGCTCTCACTCCTGGGAGTGCAGCTCCTCCTGGCTCTTTGTTATCTACTAAGTTTTCACTCAATTGCATTTAAACAAAGGGTCCTATTGTTTACAAAAGAAAAAGTTTATAAAGCACTGGCCTAGATGCTCTCTGAGGGCTTTTCCAGCTTTGAGGAGATAGGATTTCTTGTCTATTTCATCCCAGAAAGTGCCCTTGTAAGGAGAAAGCAAAACCAGTTCTTTCTCTCTGGGTTTAGGGCTAGTTTTCCTTTTGTTTCTGGAGTCACCACCCACTTTCACCTCCCCACTAAGACTAGGAAGTTCATATCACACACCCCCACCTTACCTCTACTTCTTCAGACAGCAAATGAGGACCCTCCCAGCACTAAACTCTCAGGGTTTTAACAAGACACTTGTATTCAACAAGTGGTGAATGCAAAGCCCCAGCATAGGAGGTGGTATCTGAACAGTGACCTCTGAGCGGTGGCTTTGGTGACGGCCAGCGTCCCAGGAGACGGCTGTGTCCCTGGGCATCCTGCCTGGCTCGTGGCTGGGGATGGCAAGCTGGGGGTGCAGACTGCTCCGTGCTGAGGAATCAGTGTGCTGTGAGGCATCTAATTAGCCATCATCTTCCCAGGAGACAGCTCAGTTGTGTAATTGTTATTTCTATATTTTACACACCCTCCATCAGCAAGAGAGACTCGGGCCAACCCTTTACCAGCTCCATTGTTTGTTTGCCTTCCAGCTGTGCCAATTGCCCCCTTCTCATCTTTCCATGGCTCCCACCCACCAGGGAACATGCCTGCTGGCGGGCAGGGTAGGGGTGCAGGGAATAGCTTTTGCATGTGTCTTTAAAGACCCATCTCCAAGACCAGCACACTGAGAGCAACTGTGTTGGCTGGATTTCCTGTCTGGCTCGGAGGTGGGGGTTGTCCGTGACGGCATACCCTCCATGTGCCATCTGTTCGTAGGCAGAGACGTGATGTGGTGTGAAAGATACTGGGTTTGCCATCAAACAGGAGCCATCATTTTCTAGCAATTTAATTTACCTCTCTAAGCTTTGGCTTCCTTATCAGTTAAATGAAGACCCCAATACCTTGTATCATGAGGCTATTGCAGGCTTCTGTCCTTCAACACATATTTATTGGGTTCCCCTGGATGAAAGAATGTTTGTGATAGGGCTTTGCAAACTGAAAAGTTTGCTGTCTAGATAGGAGTTGTTTTCATCATTGCAGTCTGGCGTTGATTATCGGAGGAGCTTTTATCAGATTTAGATTATCCAGACTCATTACTGTGAGATTATCAGACTAGCCAACCTCTCCCCGCCTGCTGTCGCCTGTTTTAGTAGTTTTCATCTTGGTCAGTCAGAGACGCTGATTCCTTGGAGGAAGCCCAGTAGGGAGAGACTACATTCTGAAGCTGTTATTGATGGCAGTTTTTTTCTATTCCATTAGGATATGCGTTTGACCTCTTTCTTACTTAGAAAACAGAATGAGCAGTGCTAGGCTAGAAACCATGGGTGCTGTAAAGAGATACAAGCCCAGGTCCCTGACTTCCACACACTCCATGTAAGTGGAAGGCAAAGATCCACGTGCTGTTTAGGAAGCACCATTTCTATGAGCAAGGCACTTTGCCAAGTACGATAACCCATATGCTTCTCATCCAAACCTGTTAAATGGATATTATTAGCCCCACTTTGCAGATGAGAAAACTGAGGCCCAGAGATCTTGTCACTTGTCTAAGGCCACACAGCTAGTAAATTCTACAGCCCGAAGAAGCCGCCTGCCTTTGACACTGGCCTGTGCGCCCTGTGTCCGCCTCCTGCTCTAGACTCTGAGCTCCTTGTGGGCAGAAGCTGTCACTGTATCTGCTCATCACCATGCCCGGCAGAGGCCCCTCCTGAGATGCCGGCCCCTGAGCTAGCTCATTCTGTACCCCCAACTCCTCCCAGCCTCTCCCCACACACCTCGCCTGCTCGTCACATCCCAGAAGGACTTTGGCCTTCCTGGTCTCCCTGCCAGCAGTTCAGGGCCCTCTGCTCAGCTGCCAGGTTGCTGAGGCAAGTGAAGGCTCTGACCGGGGCCTGGGGCTCCTGGCTGTACTCCTGGATCTGTCTCTGTCTCCCCAGACAGAGGGGGCGGTCCCTGGCATTCAGGGCCCCGGGCCCTCACCTGCCAGCAGGGCTGGGGGGATGCTCAGCCCGCCAAGCGGCTGTGCCGCTCGCAGCTGCCAGTGAAGATGGAGCCCGGGAGGCCTGGTCAGCGGTTGCCTGGGAGTTGAGAAATGTGCTGGCTCCAGCCTGGCTCCCTCATCTGAGAAATCAGGGGAACCTGACCCAACAGCCCGCTGTTTTGTTTCCGCAGTGTCTGGGGCAGCTGCGCAAATCAGGCCTGCCTGACAGAGCCGGGGCCAGGGAAAAGCAGACTGCTCCTTCCCTCTCCTCTGAGGTCCGTGTTCAACGGATCGCTGCCAGGGGAAGCATTCTGAGTGCTCTGCTCGGGCCAGGGCTGATGTGCAGGGGCCAGGTCTGAGGCGTCATGGAGCAACCAGGCGTGTCTGGCTTCGGCCTTTGTCCCCCTGAGGTACGTTGGGAGGATCCCTGCTCAGAATTCCGGTGGGTCTGGTTTGGATTCTTGCCATGCTGCTTGCAGCTGTGTGCCCCTGGACAAGTCCCTTGACTTCTCTGAGCTAAATGTGGATAATAGTAGCAAACTTAGAGCATGGCTGTCAAGATAGACTCACTGCAATAATATATTTAAATTGCCCAGCACATAGTAGATGCTTCATAAAAGTACATTCCTTTCTCCTTCCTCACCAGGCTGAGGTTTCCTGACTTTCCCTTGTCCCTCACCTGTGTCTACAGCACAACAGAGAACCCAAAGCTCTGGCTTCTATATCGACCACTATCCAGAAGTCTTGCCTTGTGGGTTTTCCTATGACCTGGGCTGCTGCCCACATTGCCCCACATTGTTCTCAGCACACATGTGAGGAAGGCAGCGTTATGTAAACATATCAGTTATGATCACAAATCTATATGTGATCATTCACAAACCTATGTGATAACTCACTCCATTGATTCATCCATTTATTAAAAAACAAAAAACAACCTTCACTCAACTTTGCCTCTGAGAAAGGCCCTATCCTACACCCCAGGATAAGACACAGTCCCTGCCCAGGGTCTACTAACGGGAAGAGTTGAACAAGTGAAGAGAGAAAGAAATTCCACGGGCTAGATACACCAGCAGAAGCAAAGCACTGATTTCTAGGACACTTCAGAGATGAGTCCTCACTCAGCTTGGAGAACTAAAGTAGTCCTCCCAGAAGAGGTAGTGTCAGAGTACTGAAGGATAATTAGAGATTTTCTAGGCAGAAAATTAAGGGACATTTTCAGGGAGAATTATTACAGGGAGAGAGAGTACGCACACACAAGCCTATTGGCTAAGAGAACGTGCCCATATGTTAGAGTTCATGAAGTGCTACAAAGAATTTTCAAAATTTCAGTGATTTCATACAAGGAAAGAATGTTTCTTGCTTATGCAATGGCCAGCACTGGTATTCCTGGCCAGATGGTTCTAGATGACTCTCTTTTGTGCAGTGATTCAGGGAGGCAAACACTATCCGTTTCTGATTCTGCCATCCTTTATAGCCTCAGAATCAGCCACTTGTAGCCATGAGCCCAGCAGGGGAACGAAATGACTTTTGGTGAGTACACAGTAGTACCTCCATCATCCTGCATGCAGAAGTTCTAGGGGCTAAAGAAAGTTGGAACAAAAGCTGAGCGACAGGGAGTGGTGAGATGTGGCTGTACTACAGACAAGACCAGAATGTGTGGGTGATATAGACAAGCTCAAGAGTTTTGATTTTTATCCTGAAAGTTGTGCAACATCATCAGAGATGTTTAAATGGGAAACTGCCATCATCAGATTTGCTTTTTTAGATGAACGACTCCAGCTGCAGGGTGGAGGATAAACTGGAGGGAGAGAGACTGCAGGCAGTAGAACCAGTCAGAAAAACATTCTAGTAACCCAGGCCATCTTCCCTAAGGATGGGTGAGCAGTGGCGATGGGGAGGGAGAGAGAGTAATGTTGTCCTGAGAGGCAGTCTGGGTCATGGATTGGAGTCTGCTTTGCAGCAAAGCTTCAAATAGCTTTTGGGTTCATGTCTAGTGCAATAGCTAATTGAACCTCATGCTCATGAAATTACAGTCAATACAAAGCAGCTTATTTGAGCTCTGTGTTTCCACAGGCCTGAGTCTCATGAGTTAGGGACCTGGTCAATAGATGTGGTGAGTGCAATTGCTAGTTTTCGGAGAAATTAGAAATGGTGGTGGTGTTCTCCGAACATCTATGTGTTTCTGTTTTGCACTCTTTTCTTCATGTCTACTTCTCCACACATTTGTCTCCCTTAGAGAAGCAAGGATGTCCCTAAGTATTCATGGGAAAATGGAAAGGGGCCCTGCGTGTGTGGCTCTCTATGTTCCCCGTCTTCCTGACGGCCCCACATATAATTCAGGGTGTCCAGGAAAGGACCCTACTGGCCACACGGTCTTGAGCCCAGGGGGCTGCTAGCTTGCCTCACACTGTGAGAGAGAAGGGATTCAAGTCTCTGCAGGCAATTCTTTGCTTGGAATCTTAGGCAGTGAGTTCTATGATCTTTAAGTCTTCTTTCACTTACTCAGAAGGATGCTGGAACTTCGGGCTACCTTGCAGGTTAATCTACACAATCTAGTTGGTCCACATACACTTGGTATGTAGACCCACACCTCGTGAGATGTGGCAGTGAGTTTCCTCCTAAGGGAGCTTCAGTGCCAGAAGTTGAAAATATTTAAGTGGGCCAGATGTGCTCCCAGTGTAGCACAGCAGTTCCGAGTTAAGACTTCCACGAAGGAGCTAATGAAAGTACCTCTGGGTCTCTTTTTCTGCTTCCTTCGAGAATTGAGGTGTGGTCTCTGGCCATTTGAAGGACCACCAACTTCTTCCTGGCCTGATCGCTAGCCTCTGTGTTCCCTGACTACTGGCCTTGCCTGTGCTTTCAGTCTCTGCACGCTCTCTTCAGCCCCAGTTGACCTCTGTGCTTGCAAACCCCTGACGCCTACCCTCCTCAACATTTCCTGCCAGCGCTAACACGTGCAAAATGTTTTGAGGTCCTTCATAGCTACTGGCGGTTTTCTCCTCTTGGTTTTTGGTGACTTCTTAGGTTAGACTAGTAAACCGGTTTTTCTATCAGATACAGATTTCTGACTAAGTCATTATTCCTGTAATTTACTGAACACTTACACAAGCATTCTATATATGTTGTCTTATTAGATCCTTAGAATAACTATGGGAGGTGCACTTGTAACAGACACTTACAGGATAGTCTGCCTGAAGCCTCTTTTTCTAGGAATCCCTTTCACAAATCCATACGATTTCAGTAGAACCTACTAGATTTCTATCTAGCCCCTCCCCTTCGGGCCCATGTGATTGATCCCAGGGTGAGCCCTTGTCAAAGGCTGGAACAATCATTCCCTTTGGTGGGAAGTTTGGAACTGGGACTGGAAGAAGAGAATCTGTTTCTCTCGCAGAGTCTGAACAGTAATAAGCAGAACAGCGGGCCCTTCATAGCCGTGCTTTCTACCGCATGAATCAAAATAGCAAGCTTTGAGCTTGAGAAAGCAGAACTGGGCAGAAGCAATAATGCGGTATAGAAAAACAGATATGGTAGAGAAAGGCCAGAATTCAAAGGCTCAATTTGCCAATTACTAGTTATGTAGTTTAGATCAATAATACAATACTAATGCTAGTATTATACGATCCAATATTATTGAGTCCTTACTATGTATCAGACACCATTCCAAACATTTTACGTGCAGGCTTATCTGTCCTCACAACAACATAAGATGGTTTCTGTTATTAATCCTACCTTTTTCCCATGAGGACACTGAGGCCCAGCATGATTTATAATTTGCCCAAACATACACAAGTGGTTGGGGGCATCTCTTGAGCCTCAACTTCAGCTCAGTTCAGTCACAGTCGTGTCCGACTCTTTGTGACCCCATGAGTCTCAGCATGCCAGGCCTCCCTGTCCATCACCAACACCCAGAGTTCACTCAGCCTCACGTCTATCGAGTCAGTGATGCCATCCAGCCATCTCATCCTCTGTCGTCCCCTTCTCCTCCTGCCCCCTATCCCTCCCAGCATCAGAGTCTTTTCCAACGAGTCAACTCTTCACATGAGGTGGCCAAAATACTGGAGTTTCAGCTTTAGCATCATTCCTTCCAAAGAACACCCAGGGCTGATCTCCTTTAGAATGGACTGGTTGGATCTCCTTGCAGTCCAAGGGACTTGCAAGAGTCTTCTCCAACACCACAATTCAAAAGCATCGATTCTTTGGCGCTCAGCTTTCTTCACAGTCCAACTCTCACATCCATACATGACCACTGGAAAAATCATAGCCTTGACTAGATGGACCTTTGTAGGCAATGTAATGTCTCTGCTTTTCAATATGCTATCTAGGTTGGTCATAACTTTTCTTCCAAGGAGTAAACGTCTTTTAAATTCATGGCTGTAGTCACCATCTGCAGTGATTTTGGAGCCCAAAAAAATTAAGTCTGACGCTGTTTCCCCATCTATTTCCCATGAAGTGATGGGACCAGATGCCGTGATCTTCATGAGCCTCAACTTACTCATCTGGAAACAGAGTACTGGCCTTTGTATAGAAAAGTGTTAACGTAACAGTCTGAGACTGCCATCCTTAGCAAGTTTTGTTCACAAGGTTGGCCCTTGTCTGCTGGATTTCCAGAGGGTTCCTACCATTCCCCAATAAGGATGGTACACTATGCCTGAAATGTTTGTGCAAACAATAGGCTTTGGCTTGAGGCCCCCTTGACACAGCTCTCCCTCACGTCTGTTATATGAAGCAGAGGATGTAGTAGACTCAGTACTTTGCAGAGGGTTTGGTCACAGGAGCACCTGTGAAATGCTTCAACCCTCTGTGAGCAGCCCCATATGGAGGGCACAGCCTCCGTAGCCCCCTGTGAGGCCCCTGGAGCCCTTCCACCACCACTGCTGCTCCTATTTTTAATCCTCCAACAATTGCACTTTAGGATTGGCAGCCTATGCAGAATGGCAAAATATTTCTAGATGTTTCATCAACAAAGGAAGTATTTATTTTGAGAGGTTTTTCCAGTTTTTAATAAGGTTGTGCATGGGGAGGACACTTTCCGTTGCTATATTTTTAGGTTAATTCTCTGGGAAACTGACTGCCACAGGCCCGGTGACGTGGAGGTGGCTCAAACAAACCCACTACCGGCAACAGAGGCCTTAATGGTCTCCTGCTTCCTTTGACAGTGTGGGAAATGGAGGTTCGGGCGAAAGTGATTCCCTGGGTGTCTCCCAGGAGGCCCAGGGCCACCTTCTCCACCTGTGCCAGTGAAGCTAGGTGACCCACCACCTACTGGCCTTGTATGTGAACAGGATCAGGAGTGATCCATGGGGAAAACGTGGAGAAAAGGCTCAACCGTTGGGATCGCCTCCTAGGAACCAGCAACAGGGTGTAAACATTCAATTCCATTCAGACCTGGTTGGCAGCCAAGGGATGGCTTGTCTGAGTTCAGCAGGGCGGCGGGGGAAGAAGGAAAGTGACTAACGGCCTCCTGCTCACTTGCCAAAACCTGTGTGTGTGTAGATGAAGCCAGGTCTGTAAGTGCCAATAAGAAAAACAGAACCCATTAAGCAGGTAATTGAATTCAAAAACACCATTTGGGCTTTAAAACATCTAAATGGTTCAGGGCAAATTGAGACTTGGGGGTTTAAGTTAGACAGATAACAAATTCCATCTCATAACTCAGTCATCTGGAATGGCATTCCCTAAAGCAGAGCTATTAATAGTAAGTGTTCCGGGAATAAAGATCGCTTTGGTCAATAAGTTTAGGTAGTGTCCTAGTCAACCAAACTGAATGGATATCTTTACTCTAGGACTTCTCAGACAGAGCCTGCTCATGCATATCATGCAACTCCAAGAGAAGATTACAGTATAGTATTTTAATATAGTGTATACATGTATGTTTTATATATATGTATATATACACATAAACATAATACTTTACATTATTATACACAGCATTCCACACTTCTTCACCTGAAGATTCCTCTTCCCATGCAGTATCTGATGGCATCATTTTTTCAGAGCCTGCTTTGGGAAGCACAGCTCTGGATAGAGTCACCCGTTCCCTAGGCCTAAGAGAACATTTTAGGATAGAAAAATCATTCTGCAAGGGAAAAGGCAAGACTGAAGGGACAGAGTTTGGCCAGTCCAGTTCTCTGGGCCACGTGGCTGGGTTGTAAGCTAAGGAGTACAAATGTAAGGCTCAAGAAAGATGGCATCTCGACATCTGGTCCTTTGGGGATTCTCTGAACCTGGATGTGTTACAGTCCAGAACCCACACCCAGGTGCTGACCTTATGAAGGGACACTGTGGCAATGAGGTCACACCAGGTGGCCCTGAGCAACTGTAGACACTAGGGATTTGGGGCCTGGGAAAAAAGATGGCCCAGGACACCATTAGCACTGCCCACAGTTCTCTAAAGTCCCCCCCTATGGAGGGGGGCTTGCCATTGCCTCATGACCCTAAGGGAGGAACATAGCCGGGGCCAGAGTTGAGTGCTTTGAGAGGCAGTGTTCAGCACCACCCAAAGGAGAGCTCTCCAGGGATTGTTGCTGTCTCTCAGGCCATGGGCAGGCTGGATCCTGTGCTAGTTGATACTGTCATCTGGAAGCAGGGGCTGATGACCTCCCGGTGGGGGCAGGGAGCTAATGCAAACTCCGGATGAGAAGTGATTCTGAAGGTCTCTCGCAACCCTGGGGGAGAAGGCAACGGCAACCCACTCCAGTACTCTTGCCTGGGAAATCCCATGGATGGAGGAGCCTGGTAGGCTACAGTCCATGCGGTCACGAAGAGTCGGACACGACTGAGCGACTTCACTTTCATGCACTGGAGAAGGAAATGGCAACCCACTCCAGTATTCTTGCTGGAGAATCCCAGGGACGGGAGCCTGGTGGGCTGCTGTCTTTGGGGTCGCACAGAGTCGGACACAACTGATGTGACTTAGCAGCAGCAGCAGCCCAACCCTGGGATGTTTGACTCCAGGTAATTCAACTTTATCATATTGACAGATGACAGCGTTCTCCAAGCTCCTTACCATCTACCTTCAAGTTATCAGCAGGGCCATCTCTTCTACCTACAATCCAATTTCCAATCCATCTATTACTCTCCAACTCCACCGCCACTTCCCCAGTCATCTTCTGCCCAGAACACTCTAGGAGCTCTAGGAGCCACTTAGCAGGTTTCTCCACATCTACTCTTGTCCCCTTTTAACCCGTCTTACAAAGCAGTCAGTGAGTTAAGACTCTTGGAAGAAGGGCTAACTCCTCACCGTGACCCACAAGACCCTTCCTGAGCTGGCCTAACACCGCCGGTCCATCACACCTTGTCCCGCTCCCCCTTTTGCTTACCAGGCTGCAGGCTTATTAGCCTCCCACAACTGCAGCAGGCTCTCACCTTCTGACCATGTCTAAAACACAGGATTCTCTGCTCTTCCCCTGTCTGCTTCCTACTCATCCTCCAGGTTTGGGCTCAAATGTCACTTCATAGAGGCTTCTGTGTTCACCCTAAATAAATATAGCCATAAACATAGCCTTCCATCCTCACCGCCTCTGCTCACTTCTCTTTCACAGCTCTTTGTCTATTTCTTTCCTAGCAACTACAACAATCTGAAGTCTAATTTTTATTTCCTGTCTCTCCTTTCCTGATGTATCTGTCTCCTCCCTTCTTCCCATGTCCATCTCAAACGCAAGCCCCCTGGGGGGAGAAACCTGGTCTTGTGACATGTATTCCCAACTGGAACAGTGCTTGGTGAATTGCAGGTACTAACAAACCTTGGCTGAAAAAATGACTGAATCAGTAACCACTTTATGTTTGTTGGGGGGTGGATCGGGTGTCGGGGGAAGTGTCCTCTAGAGTTAACTTCAGGTAAAGGTCTCACTTTAGGTGAAGGATGCAAGCTGTGAGGAATCCCACTGGGTCTCCTTCATCTCCACATTCCCACGAGGGGCTGGTCCCTCCAGACCTGCCCCTCTGTGCCTTCCCTGCATGGTTCAGCCCCTCCTTGTAACACTCTAGGGAGGTGGCCACAGTCTGAGTAAGCTCTAGAGTGTTTCATCAGACCTGCACCAGAAAGCCCTCTCCTAAGTATGAGAATTGTTCAATAGAGTGTTAAGAACTCTTCCTCCCTGGAGTGCTTTTTAAGCAGGCTGATTTTCACCTTTCAGGGGTTGCCTTGAGTGACTTCCATCTGGAGGTGAAAAGTGAGACCAATTTGGGACTTGAATGACCTCGGGAGGCCCTCCCTGATCCCGATACCTCCATTCTTGTCAGACCTGGAGTTCCACTGCTGGGTTCTTGCTGTCTCCTCAATTATCTGCTTTGACTTCTTCCTCTCCACCTGGGCTCTGGATGCTCTAAGGCGCTGTGCTCGGAGTCGACGGCTTTGATTAAGCAGCTTTGATCTCTGTTGAGCATCTCGGAATAATATCTTTGCTCTCAGCATCTGTGCCAATTCCCGAAATAGTCTAGCCCAGCCAAGCAGGAGGGGGGCTGGATTGCAAAGTGTATTATAGGAGAGATTTAAAAAGAAAAGGCAGCTGCAAACAGTCAGGGGGATGTGTGTGTGAGAGCGAGAGAGAGACATACTCCTGTAAATGTGAGCACCCAAGGCCCCTGGGAAATGATTACCATGCTCTCAGCATGCTCCAGCCCTGGGTTCACAGTGGCCGCCTGCTGCGAGAGTGGGCAGCTTGCAGCAGTTGGCTCCTGAGTCAGGTGGCGGTCCTGTGGCAGAAATAAAAACATCAAAGGCCTTTGCTTCTGTTTACTTGGCTTTCCTTGTTTTCACTAAGGCATTCAGAGATTGTCTGCCAGGTCGTGTTCTGCACGGCTGTCCCCCTGGTGTGGGTGGTGGTGTGTGTGGGGGTCAGAGCAGGGGCAGAAATTACTGCAGTTTTGAGGTATTGATCGGAGATGCAATTATTAATATATGTTTGCCCCAAGATGGAGATGGCAGGGCTTCTCAGTACATGTGTTAGGTCTGGGTATGTGTTTACCATGAAGTTGGTATTTAGTGTTAGTCTCTCAGTTGTGTCCAACTCTTTGCGACCCCATGACTGTAGCCTGCCAGGCTCCTCTGTCCACGGAACTTTCCAGGCAAGAATACTGGAGTGGGTTTCCATTCCCTTCTCCAGGGGATCTTCCCAATCCAGGGATTGAACCTGGCTCTCCCACACTGTGGGCAGGTTCTTTGCCATCTGAGCCACCATGTAGCTTATTTAACGGCCTCCATGTAGTTAAACACGTATGTGCCTACATGTCTTGGGTTGGTAAGCCGTCCCCTGGGTCTGTGCACCGTGATGCCCACCTGTGTGCTTTCCCATCACAGAGGTGAGCATCCTGATGCTTGGGTACACGTGTATGCACACATATGTCCATGGGCTGACACACACATGTGCACATGATGGTCTGTGGGTCGGGCTGTCCCGGAGGGGTTGGCGTGTGCACAGGCAGAAGGCTGCCTGTGTGGTAGCATTTGCATGGGGTGGATTCCAGAAGTGGGTGCTGCCTAGAGGTGTGTGATGTCAGGACACTTTGAACAGTGAGTCATGATGTCCTCCCCTTCGGCGCCATCCCCTGGGAGCCTGTCCTTGTCTACAGCGCCTCCACAATCAGAAGTGGAAGAAAAGCATCTCTATTTGGAACCATTTGTTCCCCCGTAGGAAGCAGTCCTTGGTGCTGGGTGTTGCTACAAGAAGCCTTTGTTCCTCTGGTGGCCACAGGCTGGTGGCTATGAATGTATGCATCTCCTAAACCCCTCGTGGTGAGGGCCTTTGTACTGAGGCTGGGGGAAGTGGGACCTGGGAGGCAGACTGTGGTCTCTCATCCTTTCTGATCCAGCCCTTCATGTGGGTTCCTTTGCTCAGAGGATCCGCCAGCCGTGGGTCATGGGACAGCTGCGGAAGCCAGACCCTTGCCAGAGCTGGGAGAAGAAAGCTTTGGGAAGGATAAGTCTGTTTTCTAGGGCCATTAAGCCCAGAGCTGGCTGGGGTGTGGACCTCAGCTTGTTGGGTTTCCAGAAAAGGGGAAATCAGTAGCAGAGCTGGGACCTGGGAGGGTCCCACATCAGGACAGATGGGCCATCAGGTCAGGACGGGCTGTAATCAGAGCCCTGGGTGATGAACGGTTTTTGGCATTCTGTGTGGCCCAAGGGGGCCCTGACGGAAGGTCGCATCTGGTATTTCTCAGTGGTGGCTGCCTGGAGCGCTATATTGAAAAGAATTCTCAGGCCAAGTGGATTCTTCTGGGGGAAAGATGATGAGTGTATTAGTTTCCTATTGCTGATGTAACAAATTATAAAAATTTGGTGGCTTAAAATGGCATGCGTTTATCCTCTTACAATTCTGGAGGTCAGAAGCCCATCACAGGCCCCCCTGGGGTAAAATCCAGGTGTCCGGAGGGCTGTATTTCTTCTAGAGGCTCTATAAGAGCATTCACTGCCTTGCTCTTTTCAGATTCTGGCAGCAGCCGTATTCCTTGGTGTGTGGCCCCTTCCTTCATCTTCAAAGTCGGCAGTGGCTGGTCAGGTCTTCCTCACACTGCAGCTCTCTGAGCCGGACTCTCCTGTCTCTGTCGTATACTCATAAGGCCGTGTGTGATTCCATCGGGCCCACCCAGATCATCCAGCATCATCTCCCCAGCTCAGGATCCTTAATAATCACATCTGCAAAGTCTCTTTAGCCACAGCACATCACGCAAATATTCACAGGTTTCAGAGCTGAGGATGTGGACGTCTTTGAGGGTGTAATTCTGCCTGCCATAGTAGGGATAGATTCGTAGTCACATCTGCCAAGGCACTGGGAGGCGCAGATTGGGGTGATAAGAATGCCAGATGCTGACCATCTCTAGTCTGGGAACCAAGACAGGTAGAGTTAGACAAGGGATGTCAACGGACTGGGGAGGGATGAAAAGAAGAGGAAGCTAAGATGTACCGAGCCTTCACTGTGTGCCAGGCACTGACTGTGGTTCAAAGACATGTCTCATTTCATTATCACCACATCTCTTTGATCGGGTGAAAAGGTGACTGGTATTCTATGGTGGAGAGAACTGAAGCCCAGAGAGGTTATGGGACTCATCCAAAGTTACCCAGCTGGTAAATGACGCGGTAGAAATTCAGACCAAGTCCAAAACTAGCCCATGGCTGAAGCAGAGAACCAGGGCAGCCCCTGACACGGCTGTGATGGCCTTTCAAGTCGAATGGACTGCCAGGGGTAGCAGTGTCATCCGGGATCGATGACAGCGCCTGACGCAGACTTTTTCTCTGGAGCCATGCCCACCTTGCAGATTATCCCCCGGCTTTGCAAGTGGGGTTGAGCGAGAGGCCAGGGCTGGGGCCTTCAGCCCCATCAGCAGAAATGCTAATGGCCTCCCGAGCAAATGTCAGAAAATGCACAGCCGGCATCTCTGAGTGTGACTTTACGTGAACGTGGTTTGCGTTCCAATTGTCTTTCATTGCCGATCTCGAGGGGCTGCAGAGGGAAGCCAGCTAGGGAAAAAAAAAAAAAAAATGGATGTATGGGGTGGGAGCTGTTTCTTTTAATATAAATATTCTAATCAACACATCAGGATTGTTTGAAATGGGGCAGAGGAGGCTGGCAAGCCTGCTTCCTCCTGCTTTTTGTCTTTTGTGCAGACAAGTGTTGGGCAGCTGCTGGTGGCAGGCAGTGAAGTGGATTTATTACCATGTCTGAGCTGAAGTCCCATGGCGGTATGTGCCACGTGCCACAAACTGCTGGAGGTCAAGAGGCAGAAGAGAGGGTGGGCTCAGTAGAGTTAGGGTGTAGGGCCTGGGGAGCTTGCCCAGGGTGGGATATGTCGGAGTGCATGTTAGGATTGGTGGTGCTGGCCAGAGACAGATGCCAAGAGATGCTTATTTAGAGAGAATCAGACAATTTTCAAATAGTAGTTATGCACCAGCTACTATGCTAAATGCTTTAACTATAAAATCCTTAATCCTATCACCAACACTTTGAGGTCAGTATTTCCCGAATTTACAGGTATGGATGATGTGGCCCAGAGAGGTTAAGTAACTTACACAAAATCACACAGCTTGAGCATGGCAGAACCAGGACTTGAGCACAGGTTTGACTTACCCTACAGCCCACATCCCTTCAAGCACTGCAAGAGGACACTGCCCCTGGCTGTCAACAGTTAGGCTCCAGAATTCCTCACGAGTCTGCTGCAGGCAGGAGGCAGGTGTGCTGTGAAATGCCAGGCCTTCCTGCACCAAGCAAAGGTCAGGTAAGAGATGGCAGTTTCCCTCTGGGTGTCTGGCTTGAGCTGCTCTAGCTTGCCATCCTTGGGTCTGCAGTCAGGAATGGCCAGGTACATTTCCCTTGGAGAGCAGGCCTCAGCACACAGAAAACCACAGTCCTCATGCGGACGGGCTTGCACCTGCATGTGTCTGCCCACTGTTGTGGATCTCATAGGCTGACGGGCTCCCAGTAGGCATGGAGAGGCTGGCATTGCTGATGTTGCCATGGAAGAGTGCAGAAAAGGCCTCTGGTCAGACCTAGGAGTAAAACTCTCCCTGTCCCCCTCTACCACCAAGCCCAGAAATTCATAAACCTAGCTGCAGTACAAAACCAGCATCTGCGAGGATGGGGGTCTGCCTCCACCACCAGCCGCACCAGCACCAACCCCCATCGTCATTATGACTGTGGGACAGAGTGCTTGGCCCCCTTCTACAGATGAGGAAACTGAGGCTCCGGAAAACTAAATGACTTGTGAAGCTTCTTCAACAAACAAGCGGCAGTGCTAGCGTGTGCATCCATTTGTCCCAGCTATGGAACCTGTACCCCCACCCACCCTTGCTGTCTCTGTGGCTAGTCACACTTAGGTGATGAGTGCTGGTCCCTGATGGATGTGGAATGGATGCAGAGAGTCCAACCTCCTGTCCCACCCTTTCCTGGAAATGAAGGGGGAGGGAAGAGGTGGGAACTGAGTAGACTGGGGGGGCGGTACGTGGAGGAGCGGTGCCTCTGGCTTGTTCTCTTGACAGTACCGGCGTTAGAGAATGTTCAGTCCTTCAGCCCCAATTGTGTGCCAGACACAGTGCTAGGGCTTTTGCGTCACTCCTCCCCACCATTGTGAATTAGGTAGCTGCCGTCTCTGGGGTCGCACAGAGTTGGACACGACTGAAGCGACTTAGCAGCAGCAGCAGCGGACTCATAGGAAAATGAGAACACTGAAAGGCTCAGTTTAATAGCTTCCTTGCGTATGCATGAGTCAGGGCCTCTCTCCAGGCCAGGCACCCTAATTGGCAGTGATATGCTCGAGTTGGCTAGTACCTTACACAAGAGCCAGGTATTAATTTTCAGCAATTTTGTGAGCTCCTTGTTAAAAAATAGTCATTATTAAAAATTAAATTATATAACCTGACAATGAAATGCATTGTATTAAAAATGAAGGTAGTAAATACTCAAAACTCATCACTTCTTAATACCTTTACTACTTCCTGTGCTCTTAAAGTTATTTACGTCTACTGTGTCAGGGTCATGGAAATACTATTTAAAATACTATGGAATGGTTTGCTGTGCTCAGCTCTTCCCAATGCTGTATCCAATGATGTCACATCAGTAGCTTGCAATCAGCCTTAAGGGTGGTATTTACATCACAGAAATTGGCAGACATGCCAAATCAGGGCTGTTTTTAGTTCCCCTGGAGACCCAGCTTTTAAACATTCACTCGCATACCACGACGTAGGCCTCCACTGTGTCAGGTTTCAGGGTGGGTCCGATAATCCAGAGGAGGGGCTCAGGGTCCTGGGTCTGGGTAGCCCAGCCCTCACGGTGGCTCTTTACCTGGCTGAATGTTGGTTTGGTCCCACCATCGCTGATGGAGCTAAGGTGTGTTAGGCAGCACCAGTCCCCCCAAAATCACAAGGGTGTTTTCTTTCTACTCTGCTGTAGCCAGCCTTCAGGATAACAAAGCTAACATCAAATGTTTGTCTTTTGAAAATCATGCCCTAGAAGTACCATAATTCAACCCTTGTATAATTATTAACCAGATGTAGAGAAACAAGAGCCTATGAATAATTCAAGAGCAAATTAAAATTACCCAAATTTTAACCCACCTGCCAATGCAGGAGACATGAGAGATGCAGGTTCGATCCCTGGGTTGGGAAGATCCCCTGGAGGAGGAAATGATACCTGACTCCATATTCTTGCCTGCAAAGTTCCGTGGACAGAGGAGCCTGGTGGGCTATTGTCCATGGAGCTGCAGAGTTGGATACAAATAAGCGACTGATACACCACCACCTAGAAACAATTACTGTTAACACTTTGGTGTACTTTCCACCTGATACTTTTCTGTGCCTTTTGTGAATACTTTTGGAAGGATAATATTACACATGATATTATATTACTGGCTTTTTTCATCAACATTATATTTCAAGCATCTTTCCATGTTAATGTTTATAGCATCTGTTTTAGTGTATCTATAGTATTCTATCACTCAGACTTACAATATCTCCTCCTCTTTGGGGGCATTTAGATTAATTCCAGCTTTTCTCAAATATAAACTGTGCTAGGAAGCATATTCTTGTAATGAAATTCTTGTATATCTCCTCAGGATAAATCCTCTAGAGTAAAAGTGCTATGTTAAAGGACATCATACAATTCAGTATTTATGTCTGGTCAGTGCGTTAAACATTCCCATCAGTTTGACCATTCAGTTTGATATCAAACCAAGGAGGTCTAAGGGACTTTAGAAATGAGACTATCACTCCAGGTTTTCACATGGTCTGGAAAGAATATATTATAAAGGCCACTTATAACTCAATAAGAAGTAAACAATTCAACTAAAAGCTGGACAAAGTATTTGGACAAACACTTGCCCAAATAAGATGTGTGGATGGCAGGTATACACAGAAAAAGACACTCGGCATCACTGACAGTCAGGGAAATGCAAAATAAAACCATAACAAGGGAGCTCTACACACCCGTTATCATGTCCAAACACAGGAGTATGACAACTCCCAAGTGCTGGCAAGGATCTGAAGCAACTTGGAAATTTCCTATATTGTTGTTGAGAATGTAAAGTGATGCCACTACTTTAGAAAACAGTTTAGCAGTTCTTATGAAACTGAACACCTACTTACCATATGTTATAGGTCGAACTGTATCCTCACCAGAAAGGGATGTTGAAGTCCTAACCCCGGGTACCTGTGTGCAGATATGGTCAAGTGAAGATGAGGTCTTTAGGGTGGGCCCTACTCCAACATGACTGATATCCTTGTGAGAGGGTGAAAATCTATAAACGCAGACATGCAAAAGAGAACCCTCCATGAAAACACAGACGTAGAGGGAAGAGGGCTGTGTGAAAACGGAGGCAGAGATTGGAGTTAGACTGCACAAGTCAAGGACCGGAGCTAGACTCTGGATAAAGCAAGAAAGAATCGCTGCCTAGAGGCTTCTGAGGGAGCATGGCCCTGCCAACACCTTGATTTCAGACTTCCAACCTGCAGCACTAAGAGATGGGAAGTTTTTGTTGTTTTGAGTCACCCAGTTTGTGCACTTTGTATGGCAGCCCTAGGAAACCAACACACCCACGTGACCTGGAACTTCCATGCCTAGGTATTTAATCAAGAGAAATGAAACCGTGGAGTTACACAAAAGACTTGTTTACTTATGATCACAGCAGCTTTATTCATAACAGCCCCAAACTGGAAACAGTCCAAATATTCAACAAATAATGGCTATGAAAACTGTATTAGATTCATATGATAATTCCACCAATTAAGAGGAATGAACTACTGCTGGTCCATGCACCAACATGAAAGAATCTCAAAAACATGCTGAGTGATAGAAGCCAAGCAAAAGAGACCACATACAGAATGATTCCCCTGTATAAGATGCCAGAAAAAGACAGATTTAATCTCTAGTGATCGAAAGCAGGAAGTGGAGCTTTTGGAGTGACGGAACGGTCTGTACAGTCATCCCCCACCTTATCCACAGTTTCGCTTTCCATAGGTTCAGGTATGCACGGTCTGAAAATGTTAAACGGAAGATTCTAGAAACAAACACATCATAAGTTTTAAATTGTGTGCCATTCTCAGTGGTGTGATGAAGGCTCACGCCATCCTGCTCTGCCCTGCCTGGGATCCACAGCCGCTGACATAATCGGCTTCTGATGTCCAGCGGACAACATGGTCATGGCTCGAGGATCCAGGATCATACTAAGCACATTATCTTCCTTCTGACACACCATGAGAGGGTCATAGCCTAACATTATGTCACAATGGCTACCTCATTCACCTCGCTTTGCCTCATCATGTAGACATTATATCATCTCCCTTCATCACAAGAATAAAAAGGAAGACTATGGTACAGTAAGATCTTTTGAGAGAGAAAGACCTCATTTACATGACTTCTGTTACAGTGCATGGATCTTTGCATGCTAAGTCGCTTCAGTCATGTCTGACTCTTAGTGACCCCATGGACTGTAACCTGCCAGGCTCCTCTGTCCGTGGGATTCTCCAGGCAAGAATACTGGAGTAGGTTGCCACGCCCTCCTCCAGGGGAATCTTCCTGACCCATGGATCAAACCCATGTCTCTTATGTCTCCTGCATTGGCAGGCAAGGTTCCTCACCACTAGCACCGCCTGGGAAGCCCAACTTTTATTACAGTATGTTGTTATAATTGTTGTGTTATTTTATCAGATATTGGTATTAATCTCTTAAGTGCCTGATTTTTAAATTAAGCATTATCATGGGTATGTATGTATAAGAAAAAACATAGTACCCACAGGATTCAGTACTAGGTGAGGTTTCAGGGTTTTGGAATGTGTCCCCCCTGGAGAAGACCGGGACACATTGTGTCTTGATTGTGGTGATGGTTACACGAGTACCACATTTATAAAGACTCATTGTACAGTTTAAATGGGTGCACTCTGTGTAAGTTTGGTTTTTTTTTCCCAATAAACTAGGCCTAAAGAAGCCAGGGTCATGTAGTTCTGATGGCCAAGGCTAAACCTGAACCCCATCATCTTAGTCTTAACTCAAGAGAGCCCTTGAGAGAAAACAACACCCCACCCGATCCACTGTACAGAACCATTAGGTTTGCTGTTAGACCTTCTTGACACGCTTGAAGAGCTTTCCCCTGGAAGCCATTCTTCACAGCTCGTCTCCAGGGAGGATGTCTTTTCTCAAGGGTCCTGTAAGAGCACAGAGATTAAGTAAGAGCTTGACTGAAGCATTTTCAACCTGCCTGGCCCCATCGGGGAGCAGAGCCCCAGTGCACTTCCCATGGGACAGAGAGATGGAGCTCTGTGGAGCCTGTGATGTGCAGGGGGCACATCCATGGCAGGCACAGAGGACACACTCACAGCACACCCCAACAGGCTGCCATGGCTGCAGAGGCACCTGCACGTCTGTGAGCTCCCGCTGAAGAGAGTGCCTCAGGGAGGCAGGACTGCCTAGAGGTCAGGAAGCCCCTTCACCTAATGCTCATTGGGCCTCAGTTTCCTCATCTGTAAAGGGAGCACATGATACTCTGAAATTTCACTGTGAGAAATGAGAGAGAAAATATGTGAAGCTCTTGGCTCTGTGTTGTTTTTTTTATTTAGGGGCTCAGTCATGTCCAGCTCTTTTGCAACCCCATGGATGGTAGTCCGCCAGGCTGTTCTGCCCATGGGATTTCCCAGATAAGAATACTGGAGTGTGTTGCCATGCCCTTATTCAGGGATTCTTCATTCTTGACCCAAGGATCAAACCGGTGACTCCTGTATCGGCAGGTGGATTCTTTACCACTGAGCCACCTGGGACGCCTTAGCACCGTGTGGTATGAAGCCGAAGCTCAATGCATGGGAGCTTGCTTTGTCACCAACACTGCTTCACTAAAGAGTCTATCTTTGATCCAAGTGTAAAAATGAGGCAGGTAGACCAGCTGGTCATCCCCTTTGGCCTTCTTAGCTAAGGCAGGGCAGATGGCAGCCTTGACAGATGGCATCTGTTTCTAAAAACCATTTCTGGCAAGAGGAGTAACAAAGCATAATAGGCTATGCTTCCCTTCTCATCTAGAAGGATGGATATCTAGTTAGGACAGACCCTGGAGGACCCTGAGGGTAGGCATACGGACTTTGTATTGTGTACCATGCGTTGCATTGAAATGTTGGAACAGAGAGTATCCTGGAGAAAGGAGTGACCTGATCAAGATGGATCTAGGATGTTAACGATATTAAATGAAGCCTATTGGGGAAAAAAATGTCATTTGTGCCCTCTGTGATCCCAGCTGATAGGAACCTTCATCCAGGGTCTGTACCCAGATGCTCTGGGGGGGAGTGCTTGGCGGGATCTTGGCTTACCACCAGCACCCTCGGGACCAGCTTCCTCCCAGGGCCCCTCTGGCCTGAAGGAGGCACGGCTGAGCCACAGTGTGAGTACTGGCAGGGTGCTTGGTCAAAGAAGCCCCAATCCCAACCCTTCTGCAGATGTGCAAAGAAGCATGTCATTGATTGGCATTGAGGTGTAAATGCCTGGACAAATCTCTGAATGCATGGTGATATGGAGTGCTAAGGCAAGGCTTCCTCCAGACCCTGAGCATTCTTGATTGGATGAGCTTGGGTGTGCGGACGAGAAATATTTGTTTTCCCCCTCCTTTCTCCCCCTCCTTTTTTCTCCTTTAACTTCCCAGGTAATGCACGTGTGAAACAATCCGTAACACAGAAGTATATGTGGTACTTCTGTGGAAGCGTGATTTCAACTTCCCTGCCTGCCCTGCATGCCCTTCCCCCTGCCTGGAGGTAACCACTGCAAACAGTTCATGCGTTTACATGCATATATGTCCATATACAATTACAGAGCTTTTTTCACATAAATGGAACCATCCCGTACATAGCTTTCTCCTCCCCGCTTTTTCAGTTGGCAGCTTTCCATGGCAGCGCATATAAATTCACTTCTTTCCTTCTAATGGATGCAAAGTACTCTGTACTTTGCATGGACTATAATTTCTTTAGCTCCCTGTTGATGATTATTTGGGTATTTTCCATCTTTTTTGAGACTATAAAGCATTTTTTTTTTTTTAATTTACAAACCTCCAAGGAAGGCAGAAGGTTGCCCAGCATTGAACCCAGCCCTGCACAGTCAGCTTCTCAATCACCATGCTTTTTCCAGGCTCCACTTAAGGCTCCCCCTGCGTCTCAGCCTCTCCTGCCCTCGGCCTTAATAACATGTGACATTTGGCACAAGAACCGCAGAGCCATGGAGAAGCTCCACTGTCTCTCTGATGCGCTGTGTTTCTTTAAGAGTTCTTGTTAATGTTTCATGATGGATGGCGACGAAACCTGGGAAATGTACCAGCCTGGATTCTTATAAAGTATCTGCTCGAACTAACTTAATATATTCATTTATTCAGTGTGACAGTAAAGAGGGAAAAAAAAGACTGTGAATGCAGAACAAGCTCTGGAGGGAGATAAAGGAGGACAAGAGGGAGGGAACTAACCTTGATTAGGCCCCAGCCAAGTGCCAGGCATTTTCCATTTGTGTACTCATGAATCCTCCTCAGGTACCCACGAGCTTACTATTAACATCCTCATTTTGCAGATGAGAAAACTGAGGTGAAGCCACTCATTCAAAGACATGCAGACAGAGAGAGCTGAGATTCAAATGCAGATGTGCCTGGCATTAAAACCTCGCCCTCTTTCCATCTAACTCTGCCACTCCGGTTGCCGTGTTACTGGAAGATACCAGAGATAGTGAGGCATGACAATAATAACTAACACTTATTGGGCGCTCGCTGTGTGCCAGGTCCCATTCTGAACACATTGTGCGTATGAACACGTTTATAACCGTGTGAGGCAGTGAACTGAACACATTGTGCGTATGAACACGTTTATAACCGTGTGAGGCAGTGAACTGCTGCCGCAAGCATTTTACAGACAAGGAGCGCCAGGCTTAGAGAGCTGACATAGCTTGCCCTTGGTTGCAGGATCCTGGTTGGCAGAGCTGGGACTTGAACCTCTGCTTTCTGCCTTCCACCTGGATGACCTGACAGGCTAGAGCTTTAGGGGTGACTGCAAGGATCAAAACGGCAGCCTGGCACACCTCTGGGGCCCTGATTGGAGGAGGAAGATTGTCCTGCTGTTCTCTTGGTTTCCAGGGAGACAGATGTCCAATGAGGGGCAGGGGGACCATTTGCTGGGCATTTGCCTTTAGAAGACCTTCCTGTGCCATGTCCAGTGGCCTTGCAGGACTATGGTTAGCTCATGTCATAGCTTCAAGCCAAGCTTCTCCCTGAACAGCAAACAGAAATGACACAATGCAGGGCAGTGAGTGACAGCGCGCAGGGACCTCCATCGCCAGGGGGGACTGTCTGCAGGAGAAGCCCCGGGTCCATCCTCGGTGGGTGGTGAGGGCCCATCCCCCATCTCACGAGGGACTCCATCTCACTTGTCATCACGGAGCTTCCTGCTGTACTGGACTCACCAGCTGAGAATTCACGGGGCAGAGGGACCAGGAAATGCAAAGCCTCTGAGAGGGGAGGCAGCCTGTGCTGTGTGTTTGCGGAACAGAGAGAAGGGCATCCTGGAGAAATGCAGTGAGTGCCTGAGAGATGCTAGCACTGAGGTTGGGGAGGGAGCCCTGAGCCAGGTTGTGCTGAGATTTGCGGGTCGGGTTGACATTTTGGATTTAACGCCCTGTTGGAAGGGAAGATGTTGGGGGTGGGGGCAGTGGTTGGTTGAGTAGGAGAGTGATTTGATCTGATTTTCGTTTTGTAAGATTCCTCTAGCTACTGAGGAGAAGGTGGGCAAGAGTAGAAGGAGGTAAACTCAAGAGAACCAGCAATATCTATATCACCTGGGAACATGCTAGAAATGCAGACCCCCCCAGACCTTGCCCCACATACGCAGAATCTGCAGGGATGACAGTGAGAATCTAAGATATGATTGGATTCAGGATATATTTTAATGGGAGAGCTGACAGTGTTTGCTAATACATGGGATGTGGGGTGTGAGAGGCAAAGCCTCCAGGCTCTCACCGGTCAGCTTGAACAGCTGGTTCCATGAAGAAGCTGTTTACTCAGATGAAAAATTCTGGGGAGGGGAAGGCCTGTAGGGGAGTTCTGTCTTGACTGTGATACAGTAAAGCTGCCTTCTAGACATCCAGGTAATACAGGGAGTTAGCTCTACAGATTCAGAGTTGCAGGGAGAGATCTGGGTTGGGGATATAAATCTGGGCATTTAATTCATGGGAACTTCGATTGAACATGACTAGGAAGGGCAGATGCTGAAGCTGAAACTCCAATACTTTGGCCACCTGATGCAAAGAACTGACTCGTTTGAAAAGACCCTGATGCTGGGAACGAGTGAAGGCAGGAGGAGAAGGGGATGACGGAGGATGAGATGGTTGGATGGCATCACCAACTTAATGGACATGAGTTTGGGTAGACTCCAGGAGTTGGTGATGGACGGGGAGGCCTGGCGTGCTGCAGTCCATGGGGTTGCAAAGAGCTGGACACGACTGAGCAACTGAACTGAACTGAGAGAAGAATAAGACCAAGGGCTCATGCTGGCCCTCCAATATTTCAAGTTGGAAAAAGCAGAGAGTCTAGGGTAGACTAGGAAAGCTACCATCCTGGTCATTCCTTTTTGAGCATCCAGTTTGTGGCAAGCACCTATGTGTGGTTTTTGTCTGTCTTTCTCAATGCAACTACTCAGGTGTAAATTACTTTGTACATCTAATACACCAAAAAAAAAAGCTGTGGTTGAGAGAGGGAAGGTATGTAGCTGAGACTCTGAACTCCAATCAGTTTTCCACGTCCATGTTCTTTGGTTTTTATGTCATGCCCAAGGCTGATCTTCAAGTGGGTTCTGAATACTAGGGAAATGTATCTACATCTGAGTTCCTGCCCATTTCCCATCATCCTTAGGCTCCCTGAAACCACGCCACCCTATATCCTGATCCGGCCAGCAGCATGTGGGTCAGTGATAGCAGGCAGGGTAGACCAGACAGGGGGCCTTGACTAGAAGCCTGTGCTAATGTCTCTCAGCCCCAACAAGGCTTGTCAGCTGTCCCGGGGCTCCAGAGCCCTGCACAAGCAGGAAGTGGGGCAGGGAGTTTTGAAGAAGGGCTGGGTGTCCTGAGAGGTGTGATAAACGACAAGTTGGAGTGATGAGACCTTGCCAAAGAGGAGCCTGCGCCGAAAGACGGGAGCAGTTTCTGAACACATCAGGGACAGAGGCATGGGGTGATAGAGACCCAAATATTACATCTGGGACACAGGTGGAGACTTGGACTGGGGAACACAGCCCAGAATCAGGTATTATTAATAAGAAAGTTGTTTTCATCAAGCACTTATTGTGTACCAGACACTGTGCTAAGGATTTTTATATGTACTGCTATCATTTAATGCCAAATATTAATAGCTTTTATTCTATGCTATGATTCTGTGTTCACTGTCTAATTAATTTTCACGACTCTATGAGGCAAGTACTATAATTATTTCATTTTATATCTTAAGAAACTGAAGCACAGAGAGGTTAAGTAACTTGTCTAAGGTCACACAGCTAATCAGTGGCAGAACTGAGATTTGAACCCAAGGTGTCTGACTTCAGAGTTCAGACTTTTTAAATTACTATTCTATAGTGAGCACTTTACACATAGAAACTCACGTAATCAGTACGACAACCGTATAGGGACCATTATTATCTCTACTTTACAGAGGAAGAAAGTGAACCTTAGAAAGCTGTGCTATTTATTGTGTCACGTACCCCACCCCAGTACTCTTGCCTGGAAAATCCCATGGATGGAGGAGCCTGGTGGGCTGCAGTCCACAGGGTCACTAAGAGTCGGACACGACTGAGCGACTTCACTTTCACTTTTCACTTTCATGCATTGGAGAAGGAAATGGCAACCCACTCCAGTGTTCTTGCCCGGAGAATCCCAGGGACAGGGGAACCTGGTGGGCTGCTATCTATGGGGTCGCACAGCGTCGGACACGACTGAAGCAACTTAGCAGCAGCAGCAGCAGCTTAAACACAAGGAGCTGGATTACAGACCCTACAGTCTGAACTTTGAATCACCAGCCATAGCACCCCATCCATGCCACCTAATCAAAAGCGGGGCTGGCGGAGAGGGGACTTCGTGGCATACCCTTTGAGCATGGAAGTCAAACTCCTTAAACCCCCTTACCAAGGATAAGAGGGACTCTGGGTCTGGATGAGCCTAGTAATGTGCTAGAGCAGGCTCTTCCTGATTCATAAAAGCTAACTGCATGCATTTCTTTCCA
Source organism: Bubalus bubalis (assembly GCF_019923935.1). Taxonomy (NCBI): domain Eukaryota; kingdom Metazoa; phylum Chordata; class Mammalia; order Artiodactyla; family Bovidae; genus Bubalus; species Bubalus bubalis. Next base: position 105,778,913 of record NC_059161.1, on the reverse strand, counting down.
AGTCTGCAGTCTCAGATGTCACAGTAATTGCTTGAAATCAGTTACAGTGGGAGTCTTCACACCATGGAAATCAGCAAGGGCTACAAATCAGGGATTATTTTTTCCTGGAGAGCCAAGGTACCAGTGCACCACTGATTAGACTTGAACTGACATTTAGAATCAAGAATGCTCCACTGGGGCCAGAGGAAGGTCATGGAGTCAGGAAACCAGGTCCATCTCTGCACTGGTCCTGGGGAAGACGGAAATCAGCAAAAACATTCTACAAATGGATACTTAGCAGTTCAAGTGTGCTGTGTTGTCATAACATCAGGCTCTGGAAATACATCAGTGACTTCAATAGACGTGTCCTTGATCTTGTCACACTCTGAGTCCAGTGGGGAAGACGGATAAAAATAAAGAGGTGGAAGTGTACATTTTCAAGTTGTGATATTGTGGAGAAAACAGAGCAGAATCTGGTTGTACAAGGAGTCAGGGAAAGTGGTTGTCAAGAGTTGACATTTACACCAGAGACCTCTGGGATGAAAAGGAGACAGCAAGACCCAGGTAATGGGAGGAGTGTGTGTGTGTGTGTGTGTGTGTGTGTGTGTGTGTGTGTATGAAGGTGAAATACTGGGAAGAGAGTGTCAGGTCAGGTGGAGTGGGTAGTGGGCAAAGGAAGCATAAGATATGGCCAGATGGTGTGTGTGTTGGGGGTGGGATGGGAGGGGTGACCTGCTCTGATTTCTCACAATGAAAGATGACTTTGGCTCACGTGTGGCCAGTGGGCTGGGAGGAGTATGGTCAGAGTAGAAGCAGGGTGATCTCTTAAGAAGAAATTACAGGAACTTGGGCAAGAGAAGCTGGTGGCCTAGACTATACGGGAACACATTTGAGGTGTATTTAGGAGGGACAAGCTGATGGATTGATATGGGTTGCAAAGCAAGAGAGAGGGTGGAATCAAGGAGAGTTCCCTCGTTTGGACCTCAGTTTCCTTGACACGTTAAAGATGAGAGCCCAAAGCAGACTTTATGAGTTCAAATCCTGACCCTAGCACTTGTTGGCAATGTTGCCCTTTACAAGTGACTCAGTCACTAAGGGCCTCGGTTTCCCCATCAATCAAATGGAACTCATAATCCACAGAGTTCTTGCATGGTTTCCATGAGTTATTCTGTGTCAAGGGCTTAGTATAATATCTGAATTTAGTTAGCCTTGCCAAAAAAACAATGATTACTCTTAGGATTATTCTGTTGATCATTTATCTGCCTGCCATTAAGAAACTGAGCCTTTCAAGGCAAGCAGCTCTTGTTTGGAAAGAAAACATTCCAAAGAGGAGGACCGTGGGCATCCCTTCTTTCTCTGTTTGTGTTCCCTTTCCCAGCATGAATGTGGCAGGCGAAGCTGTATGAAGTAAACACATTTCGGTGCTCTCAGATAATATCAGGTTAGACAGCACAGCAAAGGCCAGACAAATAGCACTGCTGGACAGGAGGAAACAGGCTGGCTTTATGCTGAGCTCACCAGGCCATGGCGTGCCAGCGGCTGCCCAGTGGGGCTGGACCTCCCTGGTGTGTGGGTGGGGCCTCCATCCGGGAGCCCATCACCTGTGCTGTCTGATCCCTTTTCTGGTGTGGCCTGGGATGAGTCGCCACTATCAGTCACCACCTCCCAGCCCAGACACAGTGGTTCACTGGCTCCCCAAATTGACATCGAGGGGGCAGCAAGAGGTGGGGTCCAGAAGAAAACAAGGAAGAACAGCAGTACTAGACTGGGTTGGGAGAGACTGGAGGGGTACAGGGCACTGGGGAGGGGGAGGTGGCCAGCACATGGGCGGGGGCCAGCAGATTCTAACAGAAGCCAGAGGTGACCAACCACCCCCAGCTTCGGATACCTGACTCAGTGTTTCTCAATCCTCTGACTCCCTGTCCGCCCCGTCTGGAAGATTTAGACAAGGTATATTACAAAAGTAATAGGTAACTCTGGTTTCTAAATGTAAAACTGCAACGTTGGATATGTTTCTAACCCATAACCAGAGTTGTGTCTGCCACTCTGAGACTCTGATGTGTGATGGTGCAGCCCCGCTAGAGAATGGAGAATAATTAACCCCTTCTAATTATAATAGCGCTACACCATGCTAAGTCGCTTCAGTCGTGTCTGACTCTTTGCAACCCTATGGATTGTAGCCCACCACCTTCTCTGTCCATGAGATTTTCCAGGCAAGAAGACTGAAGTGGGTTGCTGTGCCCTCCTCCAGGGGATCTTCCTGACCCAGGGATCAAACCTGCATCTGGTTCTTTACCACTAGTACCACCTGGGAAGCCCAATTATAATAGTATAGTAGGAGTAATTGGAGAAGGCAGTGGCACCCCACTCCAGTACTCTTGCCTGGAAAATCCCATGGACGGAGGAGCCTGGTAGGCTGCGGTCCATGGGGGTCACAAGAGTCAGACACGACTTAGCAACTAAGCTGCCACCACCACCAGGTACCTCATAGAAATGTAATCATAGTGTTTTTCTTTTGGTGTCTGGCTTATTTCTCTTATCACAATGTGTTCAAGGTTCATCTATGTCATAGCATGTGTCAGAATTTCATTCCTCTTTGAGGCAGAATAATGTCCCATTGTACGGACATAGCACATTTTTCTTACCCATTCATCCGATGTACGCTTGGGTTGCTTCCACTTTTTTGGATTGCCATTGGGTGTGTTGAAATGATTCAAAGTCAAAAATACTGTATAATGAGATACATGGGTATCTTCTGTTTGTACGGTGTTTTTAACTTGTCAAAGGGCTTTTGAAACTCAGGTGTGTAGGTAAGAACAGGAGTTTGATGGCCAGATAGGCCTGGATTACAATCTTGCCTTTGTCCCTTTACTAGTTGTGTGGCTTGGAATGAGTTTCTTAGATGTAGCATGGCACAGTGTCCTTATTGGAGAAGTGAGGACATTATGCCCAGTGTGGACAGTTATTATGATTCTAAATAGGAGAACAAGTGTGAAAATGTTGAGCAGTTTGACATTTAATACTCAATGGCTTTCATTGTTAATTGTGTTGCTTCATTCAAATGAGAATCTGTGGTTACGTAGGATATGAAATATTTGTGTCCTATAATGGATAAGGAGACTAAAGCACTCAATGAATTAATGGTCAAGGTCAGATTAGAACCCAGGTCTCCTGAATTTCAGATGAGGAAGGATCAGGAAGATCACATTTAACTTATGTGCCAACCCCAATCGCTTGCCAGTGGCTGCCTGGAATGCAGTAGAGGAGTGCTGTGTTTGATTAGCAATGTCTGCCATGGGTGTGAGAATGGGCAGTATGGGCACAGCAGCCAAGTATATGCCCTCTCTGGCCTAGATTATAGTTTATAGCATCTTTTACCTTAAGGGGAAAAAAAAAGTTCCAAAGAGAAGGATTCTCTGCTGTGTGTGTGTTTTAAAACAGGTTCATTGCAGAGATAATAGGGAAAAAATGATTGAATGAATGTTAGATTTCTAATTTGCCTACCATCAAAGACCAGAAGGTTGTAGTCCAAAGCAGTTAAGAACAATATTAAGCTTGCCAGCTGATCCCACACCAGAAGACTGCTTGCTGTGGTCAGAGTCGATCTGGGTTTCAGAGTAAAGCAGCAGACAGCCCAAGGAGGCCTCACTGGCGAGACTGATTGAATGTATGACCAGCTCAAGTGTCCTCAGGGAGAGAATAGCAATTGTTCCTTCTATCCACCTTTCAACCTTTCAAAGTCCAAGTGGGTCTCGTGGCCCTGACTGTCCTCCCATCCCTGCCAGCCACCATGTGCCAGGCAGCTGGAGGGACAGTTGTGTGGCCCTGCAGAGTCAGCACTCCAGTGGCACCAGACAAGCCTGCCCTGGAGTCTTCCTTCCATTCAGGCGCTGTCCTATGGTGAAGCTGTGCCCGTTAGCTCCAGGATTCGGGTAGAAGCACAGAACTGCCCATAGCAGCACCCACCTGTCTCACCTGTGCCTGCAACACTCAGGCCCTAGGTCCAGTGACAGGTGGACCATGCCTTTCACCTTCATTCCCCAGACTGGTGTACCTTCCCCTTGCCACACTATCACCTGATTTCATGTACGTGTGACCTGATGCCAGCTAGGGCCCTCCTCCTGACTCAGAGGACCATTTATACTTGGCTTGAGCCCCTCACTCTCTGCCCTGTAGAGGTCCAAGGCTCTCCCCAATTTCAGTCAAGTCTAGTGGGTTCCCGGTAAGAGATCCATCTGCTCAGTCCCCTTAAGTCCCCCGACTCTCGCCTCTTAGTTTAATGGTCCTTTTCCCACTCTGTCCCTGTTGACTCTGCACCACATTTTCTGGGTTAGAAACCCAATCTTTTTCACACAAAGCGATGTGTATGTGTGTAAAGTATACCAATGATTTGCTGGCGAGACAAAGAGGGGGGTATGTATTTCAGAAATGCTTGTAACTTTTCATATCAAATATTAGATACTGTTTGGGGGCAAGAAACAAAAAGAACAAAGGCTGATGTTTACTGGGTGCTTATCATATGGTAGGCAACATATATACTAAGCACTTTATGTGCATGATCTGATTTGATTGGCCCTACAATGCTTGGAATTAGACACTATTGTTATGTCCCGTGTGTAGATTAAACTCAGGCTAGGGGCTTTCCTAGTGGCTCAGAGGATAAAGCATCTGCCTGCAATGCAGGAGACCTGGGTTCGATCCCTGGGTTGGGAAGATCCCCTGGAGAAGGAAATGGCAACCCACTCCAGTATTCTTGTCCGGAGAATCCCATGGACAGAGGAGCCTGGCGGGCTGCAGTCCGTGGGGTCGCAAAGAGTCCGACACGACTGAGTGACTTCACTTTAACTTTCACTTTAGAGATGTGTTTGAGGTTAGGTAGCTGGGAAGTAGCAGAGCTGAGGAGGTGAACTCAGGCAGTCTGACTTCTCAGCCATCACCCAAACAGCTCCTGTGCTCCCCTGCCTTCCCCCCACCCCCCGACACCCCGACTGGTTTGGATTTTTCGTTGTCTGCTTCATCCAGCACGCCACCCCCCACAACCCCCGCATCCTGGTAACGTATTCTCTTTCCTTCCCACTCTCATTTCTTATCTTCCTCTCTTTCCTTCCAGATAAGTGTAGAAACTCCAATACTTTCTGCCTCTGTTCCGAAGAACAGTTCAAGTTTCCCCAGCCCTTGGCTCCTAACCTTTTCTCAGCTTCCATCGAGGTTCTCAGCAAAGCAAAAAACCTCTCATATAATAACATCCACACACCTTTGATGTTAGGCGTGTGGACGCAGACTGTGCAGGTTTTCTGCCCTAGGACAGAGAGGACAAGTGTGTGGCATGTGGCTGCCCCTCCCGCTCCCATGGCAGGCATCACTAATTAATGACAGCTCTCCTTCCTGCAGAGCCCAGACACAGCACAGAGCTCCAGAAAGCCACCTCCAACTGAGCCAGGCTGTTGCATGGAATGAAACCTTCTTCCTTCCCTCCCACAGGGTAAGGCCATGACAGTACAGGAAGGGGACCAGACCATCCTTTAAGGGGAGAGGCGAAGCCTGATCCCCATCACTGAAGGAGACCAGGCCTGAAAGGTGGGCCTTCCACCAGCCCTTGACTCCTTCTCTGGGCCTCCTTCTTTTAGCCTAGACTGTCTCTTGAAGGCTCTTTTGAGTGAGAGGAGAAAGTTAATCCTTTGTCACAAGGATATTGGTCCCACAGCTGAGCTTAGAGGCAGCTACTAGGAATCCCAAACTGTAGACAAACCAGATTTTTCAGTTTCTTGGCCCTGCCTGTGTTTCCTCATTGCTTTCCCTGAGTCTTTCGTAGTCTTGTTGCATATCTCAGACCATGCCTGGGCTGCAGGCTGCTGATGGAGAGGCCATGAGTCCAAGATTCATTTAGTGTTGCTTAGAGAAGCACTCCGTCCCTCCAGCCCGAAGGATAGTTACAAGGTTGACCAGAGAAATGAGTCTCCTAGAATAAGGAAGTGAGGCCACTATCCTTAGAGCTTCTGGCAAACTTTGAGAAGGGGTGGGTGGTAGAGCTCTGAATTTCAGAAACGGAGAGCAAGATATCACTCAAATCTCCAGGCTTAGCCTGGTTGAACCTAAGCCAGCAGCTACATCCTGAGGGCTTCAAGATGCCAAGAGGCTCTTGCCAAGGAGGAGAATGTTGAACGCCACCTGCCCAAGGAAGGGGAGGGAGCAGATGAACATTTATTGAGCACCTACTATGTGCTTGCAGTGTATAAGACATATTTATATCCGTTCTCATGTTCAATTCTCAGAGCAGTTTGTGAGGACTCTCTCCTCTTCACAGAAGAGAAATCTAAACTCAGAGAAATCAAATAATTTGCTTAAGTCACACAGCTACTGAGTAGAAGAATTGGAGTTCAGACCTAGGTGTTATGCAACTTGAAAGCCAAGGAGCTTATCACCTGTGCTGTATCTCCTGAGGGTAAGGACTCAGGGAGAGTAGCCCCAGGCCTGGGAGGCTGAGCAGAGAGAAAGCCATTGCCGAGCCCATCACCATGTTCAGAGCTAAGATGACTGCTTGACAAAACTGAGAAGTCAAGAGGTAAGCATACTTGTACCCACTCCAGGGACAGCAGCTTCTGCCCTGGGGCTCCTGGGCTCTCTGGGCTGCTGATGACTAGGCAGGGTCCTCTTTTCTTCCCCATCTCACTGTTACCCCGCACTGCTTTCAGGCCTTTGCAGCTGATGCTATTCCTGAAGCTGAGAAGCAGGTGGGGCATTGTTGGGCGTGGGGCGGTGCTTGCCTCACACCCCTGCACATGGCTTTCTACAGCTCATAAGCCTCTCCTTGCATGGCAGCTCCATTCAGGAAGCTCAAGGAAGAGCCTTGTGGCTTTTTTCCTCTAAGTATCTGGCTCTTCTGAAAAATGCAGATATTAATATTTACCTGAGAAGGTGGTTGCTTATATTAAAATCAATATGTGTAAAAGCCTTAAGAGCTCTGAAACACACATCACCATTGCTCTTATGATCTGCTCATCTCTGACTCATAAGATACAGATTTGAGGACAAACATATCTCGAACTTCACACCATTCAAAGTGTTTATCATCTTTTCTTGGAAGAGCAGAGAAGCATTATAGAACCAATTTAATAATGAAACATTTGGCAGAGTGTTCTTAGCAATCTTCTTATAAAGAACGTTTTTAATCAACCAAAGTCTAAACTATGAATATGGTATGTGTGACCAATTACAATCATACTTTGATTATTTCATTGTAGAATTGTGACTCACAGCGTAAGTTCAAAGAAAAAAATAGCATCATCATTACCATCATTACCACACCATCATCATCACAATCTTGTGCCGCAGTCAATCGGACCCCCCTCCCCCGAATACACTACTACTCTCAAACCCCACACATGCCTACCAGGGAGGTATTATAAATCTCCTTCTGCAAATACACCGCTGAGCTTCCAAGAGGTTAAATATCTGTGTTAATTCAAGTAACGAAGTTTCAGGGCCAGAATTTGAACCTAGTTTTATCTGATGTTAAAAAAAATTCACATGCTCTTTCCTCTATATTAATTGACTTCTAGCATTTCCCCTGACTTCACTAGCCAGGGATTCTGATTCAGTTAATCTGGGGCGAGGCCCAACATGTATAATGGAAGCTGGATTCCCTGAATCAATATCTCAGTTCAGTTCACTCAGTCGTGTCTGACTCTTTGCGATCCCATGGACTGCAGCACACAAGGCTTCCCTGTCAATCACCAATTCCCAGAGTTTGTTCAAATTCATGTCCATCGAGTTGGTGATGCCATCCAACGATCTCATCCTCTGTCGTCCCCTTCTCCTCACCCCTTCAATCGTTTCCAGCATCAGGGTCTTTTCCAAGGAGTCAGTTCTTCACATCAGGTGGCCAAAGTTTTGGAGTTTCAGCTTCAGCATCAGTCCTTCCAATGAATATTCAGGACTGATTTCCTTGAGGATTGACTGATTTGATCTCTTTGCAGTCCAAGGGACTCTCAAGAGTCTTCTCCAACACCACAGTTCAAAAGCATCAATTCTTTGGTGCTCAGCTTTCTTTATGGTCCAACACTCACATCCATACATGACTACTGGAAAAACCATAGCTTTTACTAGGCAGATCTTTGTTGGCAAAGTAATGTCTCTGCTTTTTAATATGCTGTCTAGATTGGTCATAGCTTTTCTTCCAAGGAGCAAACATCTTTTAATTTCATGGTGACAGTCACCATCTGCAGTGATTTTGGAGCCCAAGAAAATAAACTCTATCACTGTTTCCATTGTTTCCCCATCTATTTGCCATGAAGTGATGGGACTAGATGCTGTGGTCTTAGTTTTTTGAATGTTGAGTTTTAAACCAGCATTTTCACTCTCATCTTTCACTTTCATTAAGAAGCTCCTTAGTTCCTCTTTGCTTTCTGCCCAAGGGTGGTGTCATCTGAATATCTGAGGTTATTGATATTTCTCCCATCAATCTTGATTCTAGCTTGCACTTCATCCAGCCTGGAATTTCACATGATGTACTCTGCATAGAAGTTAAATAAGCAGGGTGACAATATACAGCCTAGATGTACTCCTTTCCCGATTTGGAACCAGTCCATTGTTCCATGTCTGGTTCTAACTGTTGCTTCTTGACCTGCATACAGATTTCTCAGGAGGAGGGTAAGGTGGTCTGGTATTCCCATCTCTTAAAGAATTTTTCACAGTTTGTTGTGATCCACACAGTCAAAGGCTTTGGTGTAGTCAATAAAGCAGAAGTAGATGTTTTACTGGAACTCTCTTGCTTTTTCTATGATCCAACAGATGTTGGCAATTTGATCTCTGGTTCCTCTGCCTTTTCTAAATCCAACTTGAACATCTGGAAGTTCTCGGTTCATGTACTATTGAAGCCTCACTTGAAGAATTTTGAGCATTACTTTGCTAGTGTGTGAGATAGGTGCAATTGTGCGGTAGTTTGAGCATTCTTTGCCATTGCCTTTCTTAGGGCTTGGAACGAAAACTGACCTTTTCCAGTCCGGTGGCCATTGCTGAGTTTTCCAAATTTGCTGGCATATTGAGTGCAGCACTTTCACAGCATCATCTTTTAGGATTTGAAATAGCTCAGGTAGAATTCCATCACCTCCACTAGCTTTGTTTGTAGTGATGCTTCCTAAGGCCCACTTGACTTTGCATTCCAGGATATCTGGGTCTAAGTAATTGATCACACCATCATGGTTATCTGGGTCATGAAGATCTCTTTTGTACAGTTCTTCCGTGTATTCTTGCGACCTTTTCTTAATATCTTCTGCTTCTGTTAGATCCATACCATTTCTGTCCTTTATTGTGCCCATCTTTGCATGAAATGTTCCCTTGGTATCTTTGATTTTCTTGATGAGATCTCTAGTCTTTCCCATTCTATCGTTTTCCTTTATTTCTTTGCATTGATCACTGAGGAAGGCTTTCTTATCTCTCCTTGCTATTCTTTGAAACTCTGCATTCAGATGAGTATAGCTTTCCTTTTCTCCTTTGACTTTAGCTTCAGTATCTGGGGTGGTATAAAAGACCACAACAAGCCTGTGCAGAAACCAGTGGGAGCTCCTGGTGCCAGCATAGCCCTTACCAGTCTAGATGTTTTCAGAGCTCCTCCTCCAGCAGCCTGTCCGCAGCAGAGAATAACTACCACTCAGTATGGCTATCATCAAGGGAGATTTGAGGTGATGACCTCGCACATGGGCGATGACCTCACACATGGGCGATGACCTCGCACACGGGTAGCCCTGGATGTTCACTTTCCCCCTGGAATCGAGTAGGTAGGCTCCCAGGCAGCTTCTAGAGCTTGTGACATCCTTTGTGAACTCAATGGGCACTGACGGCTGGCTCTGCGATGATGCCCTCTCTCCCTATGTTCCCCTCTGCCTTACTGTATTTCTTTTAGTTCCTAGGCTATACCAGGCTCTTTTCCAGTTCAGAAATTTTACACAGGCTAGTGAGGAATAGTCTTACCCACCCCACCCCTCGACCTCCACCTCTGCCTTCACCCAGCTTGACGAGACTCCACCCTGGCCTCTCACACTAGAATCATTTTGCGTGTGTGTTAGTCACTCATTCCTGACTCTGTGCGACCCTATGGACTATAGCCCACCAGGCTCCTCTGTCGTTGGGATTCTCCAGGCAACAATACTGGAGTGGGTTATCATGCCGTCCTCCAGGGGGGTCTTCCTGACCTGGAAATTGGACCTGCATTTCTTATGTGTCCTGCTTTGGCAGGCAGGTTTTTTACCACTAGCACCACGTGGGAAGCCCTAGAGTCATTTCAGGAAGTTAAAAAAAGAGAGAGACTGTTCAGGCCTCACCCCAAGTCAAACACTTCAGAATTTCTGGGGGTGAGGCCTTTCCCCAGTATTTTTATATCATTCTCCGGATTGTTTTTATATGTAACCAGCGCTGAAAACTGCTTATTGTAGTTAGTTCCTACTTGATTTAAATGTCACTTTCCTCTAGAAAGCCTTCCCCAGCCTACCTCTCCACCCCAACGTCCCCACCCCTGGACTGGGCTCATCCCTTCTGCTCTCTGCTCCTGTCATCAGGGTCCCAAGAAGCCACTGGCTCTCATGCAGAGTGACCGTGCCGGCCCTGTTCACCAGCTGGGCCTCAGAGCCAGGGCAACCTGAATGTGCCTGCTCCGCTTGGCTGGCTGATAGAATGAGAACCAACAGATATTTTCAAAATTCCACAACTACCCACTGATGCCTGCTCTGTGCCAGACCCTGTGCTGGGCTCTGGGGATTTAAAGCTCAGTAAGGCATGGCCTTTGACCTCGTGATGTTCATAGTCAGGCAGGGAGGACCAAAGTGTGCACAAATAATTTCAACGTGACATCTGACTTGAGGCACAGGGGTAAGGTGGCAACTTCTTCAGGCCTGAAGACACTAGTTGGGATAGCCAATACCCACTGGTGAGCTTTGAGGGACGCCAGGAGGTGGGGGGAAAGAGCGAAGGTGTGAAGACAGCTTGATTGGTGGGCGGCAGGACCCAGGTCTGGGGCTGGGAGGCTGGAGGAGGAACCATTCTGGGTATCCTGTGCCCAGAACAGGTCCTAAAACATGCTAGGTGCTTGTTAACAGCTTCTTGAGTGAATCAATGAATAAATGACTGGACGAGACAAGTCAATGCCTAGTCTCTGAGAAACTGGAGAATTCATTGGGCGAGGATCAATGTGTGTTTTATAGGTTTCTTTGTCATGAGCTTATAATGAATAAGCAGTGACCTCTAGGCTTTAGGTCCAGAGCAATGTCATAGCTAAAAGAACACAGTGCAGAGACCAAAAGGGATTTCAACATAGCTCAAGTCCTTTGTTTGTGTTTCTCAAACACCATGAAAGTGACTCAAAATCCAGAGTCATGCATCTCAAGGTGCTTGCTTGCTTAGTTTCCACACTCCTATCCATTGACCTTGTAACTCTCAGTTCCCTTGGAGCCTATCTTAGCCGAAGCATCCCAGATTCCCCCAGGGGTGAGCTCTAGGGGCACCAGGAGGTGGGAAGAGAGAGTGAAGATGAGGAGACAGCTCATTTGTTGGGTTGCAGTTCCCAGGGACGGGGGAGCCTGGTGGGCTGCCGTCTATGGGGTCGCACAGAGTCAGACTCGACTGAAGCGACTTAGCAGCAGCAGCAGCAGCAGCAGTTCCCAGACCAGGAGCTGGGGGAGGTCCCATGCTGGATCCTCCATGCCCACTGAATGTCCCTCCTCCCTCTGTCCTCCCAGGTCCAAGGGGACACCTCCAGGGAGGAAGAAGGACAGAGGAGGCAGGGATTCTGAGCAGCCAGAACAGGGAGGGAACTGTGTGGGAATGTATAAAAGACAACATTAAAGAAATCACATATAAACAAGATTTGCACTTCCTGAAATGCTATTTCCATCAATGACCTTGAAAAGTAACCTTGTTTCTTTCTATAGCCCAGTGGTGTGAAGTGTGTTTACAGTTTAACCCTGGTCTTGAATCATCTCAGTCCAGGTGGGATACTGCCTCTCTGTCCCTCCTTATTTCAGGCCCTTCGCATACCCCTGTTTCCAAGCTCAGCTGAGGAAGGAGACTCTGAGCCACCTTGCCCTATGCCCAAGCTGTGGCTGCCCAGAATTCAAGTGCTTTCCCATTAAGTCATCTATTCATAGAGTCAGAGGTGAGACTGCCAACTCCCTGGCTGTCTCTTCTGGTGTATTAAGTAGGCTTCTGTTGAGACAGAACACTCAAAACTGAGAATAATGGCCCATTTCATTCTTAAGAAATTATTCCCTCTACACTGCAGGCCTATGGGAGACAATTAGAAGACCTTGGGTCTTTATCTATTGTCCATCCTCTTCGAGTACCAGTAAAATGAAGAATAAGCAGATGGATAGATAGACAAATGGAGGGATGGGCAAGTGACTGACCACATGGCAATTAAAAGAGATGAGAGCTTTGGCTGATACACCCGCTGCACAGAGGGTTCATCCGGCAGCTAAGGTTTATCGAGCTACTCCTTGATGTCAGAAGCCGCACTGTGCCTTTCTGCGCAAAAGGTCATTTAATTGCACAAGACATCTGCAAAATGCCCACATTCACTACCATCACCTTGGTCTCTTCAGCTCCATTTCATCTCACTTTCTTCCCCCTAAGCCCCATCTGACCTTTCTGTTCTTACCTCACACGTTCATTTTACATGGCTCTACCACTTACTTGTGTTATAGCCTCAGGCAAGTTCCTTACCCTCTCTGGGCCTCTATGTGGGCATCTGTAAAGTGCAGGTAACAATAACACTTCTCTCATAGAGCCTAGGGATGACAGGATGAGTTAGTATATGCAAAGCACAATGCCTGATGCACAGTATGCACCACTCCAAGTGCTAACTCTATAGATCACCTACTAAGTGCCAGGAGTGGGGAGCCATGCTGTTCACAGCCTTGCTCACCTTCCTCCACTGGAGACACCTGCCCGTGATGTGGCTCAGTACTTGTGAGCAAGGGGTTTTGAGCCAGAGGTACCCAGCTGCGTGATGTGAGCTTGGCCAGAGGGTCCTACCCTGTCCCATTCCCTTTGCTCTTAGAAAACCTGAGGTCATTCAACTGCCTTTTGAGGCTGGCTTCTCACAGGGGGACCCAGCTTGCCCATGATGGCCCACGGTGGATGGGACTCCTTCCTGCTTAGTCCTGGGTGATGCCTGGTGGGTCAGAAAGGGGCTCCCGCTTGGCATCCAGATTGCAAGTTTCTCTAAAATGCTAATCTAATCGTGCCTCTCCCCAGCATATCATGACTACTGATGCTCTGGGGAGAAGTCCTCCTGCTTTCAACTTGGGACAAAGTCCCATGTGATCTGGCTCCTTCCCACAAAGATCCAAGACCGGCTCTCATCATGTCTACCTTGCACTCTGACCCAGCCTTTCTGAATCTCAGTCCCCCCAGTATGCTCACATCTCTGGCCTCTGCCATCACTCTCCCCACACTCCCCTCCAGTGGCTGCCCTGACCCATTAGATCTCTGCTTAGCCCCCAGCTCCCCTAGCTATTCTCAGCTCCGAAGTCTGGGTATGCTGCTCCCTGACCTAACCCTGACCTCCCCAGTGGTCTCGGCCTTGCTGGATTCCCTGTAAGGTCCGGGAGAAGGGCCCAGGCCTCTCCTTGTCCCTGTTGCATGCCCGGTGTCTCTGCTGGGTCTCCACACACCATGAGCTCCATGTGCCCAGGTGCCTACCTCTGGTCGGGGAGCTCTGTGAGCGGGGAACCTGTGCTCTCCCCTGCCCAGTTTCAAGGAGAAGGCTCAGCTTCTCTGTAGCTCCTCACCCAAGTTGTCTGGAGTCCTCAGGGGCCAGGCTGGCAGAAAGGGGCTGCTGACCAAGCACGTCTCTGACTCACTGGGCAGAGAGGCAGGAGGCGGGTGCTAATTGCCTGGTCCCTCCGCACGCAAGGAAAAGCCCAGGCTTTGAAGCTGCAGCTGAGTCTCAGAGTGGGCGGGAGAGGCTGATGAGGTGATGCCGTGGCTGCGGGCACCTCTGAGCCCACAGGAAATTATTAATAAAGAAATAACAACCGCGGAGCACTTTGTGTGGATAAATAATGACACCCTGTCTTCTCTGGCAGCATGGCCTAAGCACTTCCCAGCCACAATCTGGTTCATCCGGCCCCCTTGGAATGTCAAGGCAATTAATGGAGGGGCCCCGTGCATCCTTCCAGCCCCAGCCCCACCCCAGTGCTGCCCACCTGGCTAGGCCAGCCCTCCTGGCCCCTCTCTTCAAAGCTCCTGTTAAACTGGATGGAGTTTGGGGACTCCATCCAGTCTAAAATGACAAGTTGATTACATGTACTTCAACTCCAAATGGGCAGGGTGAGTGGGGCTGGAGCCTAGGTGGAGAGGCAATTGAAGCTACATCCAAGCCTCTCATGAAAGAGCGTGGTGATCAATTAGTGCCGTTTGCTATGTTTCTCTGATCTAGTTCTCACTGTTTGTCTCACACTGTTTGGCCTCTTTCTCATCTCCCCAACAACCCATACGTCCTTTAAAAGCTCATTACAGGTAATGAACGGGCTCTAGCGTACACATGCTTGTGCTCACAGTCATCCCTCCATGATGGACAGTGTGATTTCTCTCTTGTCTTCTTTATACGGGGCCTCTCATTTCACTGAACTTTTGTGTGCCATCCTTCAGCTGGGAGTGCATCCTATTTATAATGACTAAGGAAATCCTCCTCACCCTTTGAACTCAGTGCCTCCATGAAATCTGTCTTGAGCATCCCCTGTTCCAAAGGCATCTGGCGTTATTTACTCTCTCCCTGTCCCTGTGGCTCCTGTCTTCTCCTGCAGCCAGATAAGCTTCTTGGGGTCAGCCTGAACCCCACTCATCCCAGGAGCTCCCCCGCCCCACCTGCCCCTCAAGGCTTAGTTGCAACACTTAGAACAAGGGTTGGCACACTTTTTCCGCATAATCCCCAGGGAGTACTTTAGGCTTTGAAGAACCATGGTGTGGTCTCTGTTGCATATTTCTGCTTTTCTGTTGTTTACAACCCTTTAAAAAATACAGTATACTAACTCATATATATGGAATTTAGAAAGATGGTAACAACAACCCTGTATGCGAGACAGCAAAAGAGACACAGATGTATAGAACAGTCTTTTGGACTCTGTGGGAGAGGGAGAGGGGGATGATTTGGGATAATGGCATTAAAACATGTATAATATCATATAAGAAATGAATCACCAGTCCAGGTTCGATGCAGGATACAGGAGGCTTGGGGCTGGTGCACTGGGATGACCCGGAGGGATGATATGGGGAGGGAGGTGGGAGGGGGATTCAGGATGGGAACACGTGTACACCCATGGCGGATGCATGTTGATGTATGACAAAACCAATACAATATTGTAAAGTAAAATAAATAAATAAATTAATTAATTCATTAAAAAAAAATGTAAACAGCATTTCATCTCAGGGACTGTTCAAGAACAGGCCAAAGGCTGGATTTGGCCCATGGCCTTAGCTTGCCAACTCCTGATTTAGGTAAGCAGAAGCTTTAGGCACTCCTACTGTGTGCTTGGTGTGATTCTAGGTGTGTGAAAGACAAAGATGTACAAAACACATCCACATCCGCAGGGAATGTCCTGACTAGAGGGAGAGACATTCACAAACAGGCCATTTCAATAAGGTGATGGGGGTCCCCAAGAGAACTGTGGGGATGTAGATTTCCTGGGGAGGGTCTCTGATCTGAGCCTGAGCATCCATCGAGAAATGAGATGGAAGAGGGGAGGGGTGAGATATAGGCAGAGGGGACAGCAGAGTAAGGGCTTGCAGGCATAAACCAGCACTGTGTGCTCCGGGCACTCCAAGTGGAGGGTACTTAGCACAGTCCCCCACAGAGAGTACAAGCGCAGTACTCGAGCAGCTCCCATCACAGTCCCGGCCAATGCCAGATCCTGAGTCGGCACTCAAGAAATCTTTGAGATTTGTGTGGTTGTTTAATTTCTTCTCCATATTTGTTTAATTCTCATAAAGGCACAGAGCTTGAATCCAACCCTTAGCAGTGAGACAGGCCCACTAGGGAATGGGTGCTGGTCACGGTGACCACTGGCACATCTTCCGTGACGCGGGGTGTATCCTGCCTCTGTCTCTACCTGACCTCGATGAAGCAAGTTATTCTGTTTCTCCAGGTATTAACTCTCTGCCCATAAAACAGGCAGAATGATGGGACCTGCCTCTTGGAGGGACCTTCGGGACTCAGTGAGCCCTCGGCAAATGCCCCGTGAAGGGGGCCAGCAAGAGCACTTTCCCCTGTGCGGCCCCAGGACACGGAGGGCATTAGGGATGCGCTGAGGGTGATTGGCACAGACTGAGCGGCAGACGGAGGGTGTGAGGAAGAGTCCTGACAGGAGCTGAGAGCGTACACATCCCGCCTAGACCAGCTCGGGCTCCGGACTGGCCGGCAGGGAGGCAGAGTGCCCTTCATCTCTGAGTCGTTCAAGAACCAGGGACCGTGAAGCTCCCAGCAGGCAGCTTATGGCACCTTCCAGACAAAGAGGATTTAGGTCTCAGAGAGTCAGGCAGAGACACAGGGCAGAGTTCCCGAGGCACAAAATGTAGACTTGTTGTGTGAGTCTGTTTATTTACTGGCTCCTAAATGGCAACCCACTCCAATACTCTTGCCTGGAAAATCCCATGGACAGAGGAGCCTGGTAGACTGCAGTCCATGAGGTCGCTGAGGGTCGGAGACAACTGAGCGACTTCACTTTCATGCATTGGAGAAGGAAATGGCAACCCACTCCAGTGTTCTTGCCTGGAGAATCCCAGGGATGGGGGAGCCTGGTAGGCTGCCGTCTATGGGGTCGCACAGAGTCGGACACAACTGAAGCGACTTAGCAGCAGCAGCAGCAGTCTTTCTCCAAAGGAAATTTGAGACAGATTGCAAGAAACATGCTTACGAGAGGGTTGCTGGAAAGAGAAATCGGAAACAACTGTACCCCAAGAGCTGGATTAGACATTGGATCTGGTTCTGAACCTCTCTGTGGCTGAGGCATAAGCAGAGGCCAGGGAGAGAAAGAGAAGGGGACTGATACTAAAAGAGTGCCATTATCTTGGAAGGTATTCTCACACAGCAGCCCTCTGATGATAAACATTATTATCTCCATTTACAGGACCAAGAAGTTAGAGGAGCTACATTGTGTTTTATAAACGTATTTATGCACAACTGTGTTTATCGAGCATCTACTATGTAGCAGGCACTGTGCCCTATGCCTTATACACAGAATTTTAATTCTTTTAACAATTCTCAGGAGTGGATATTATTATTATCCTCGTTTAACAATAATCCTCTTTCAACAACGACCCTCATTTAACCAATAAAAATCAGAGAGGTTAACTGATTTCCTTAAGGTCACACAGCTAGTATTTAAATCCAGAGGAATTTGATTCTAAACCTCTTGTCTCACCACCCTCTTAACCCAACTTCTCTGACAATAGGCTCCTTCACACTAAGTCCTATAAGGAATTTCTCATATGGAGTCTTAATTGGAGGGAGAAGGGGACACTGAGTGACACAATAGTCAGTTATAAAGAAATCCCAGAATTGGTTTTAAAGGAAGGATTAAAAGTTTTTATACATTATCTTTTTTTAAAAGTAACTAAACAATTAATTAGGCTGTGCTGGGTCCTAGTTGTGGTATGTGGGATTTTTTTTTTTTTTTTCAGGTTGCGGCATGTGGGATCTAGGTCCCTGACCAGGGATCGAACCCAGGTACCCTGCATCGGGAGTGCAGAGTCTTAGCCACTGGACCACCAGGGAAGCCACCGTGCATTATCTTTTGCTTTGATGAAATAGCACACGTGCACCAAAGCTCTGTGTCCTCCCAGGACCTGTTCGCTTCCTTCCGTGACGGGCTAGGCCTGGGCCCAGCAGGACTCAGGGGCAGGGACCCAGCCTCCCTCCAGGACAGGATGGGCCGCGGCTGTTAGAAACAGCACATCCATTATGATTTGAATTTCCCGCCCTGCCCTGCCCTTTCCCCTTCATGGGGCTGTGTTTTTATGACACTCAGTTTGCTGCTTCTTGGGGCCAGGCACCTCCTCCGAGCTGAGCCAGCCTTTTATGGCCACGGAGCTAATTAAGTAAGAGCAACTCAGGAGCACTTGGAGAGTGGCTCTGGTCCTCGTCAGGCCTGGGATGAGCGGCCAAGTGCCTCTGGCCCGGGGAGTGAAGGAGCTCTTGGCTGAGCATCAAGCGCTTCCTCTCCCCTGCTGGTCCCACTCACCTTCTCTGTTCCCTCTGATCAGAAGCGCTGCAGTCAGTTCTTCCCAGGCTACCTAGGGGACCTTCAGAGACCGGCCTAACCATCACCATGTCCCAAGTCTTATTTTCATTTCCACTCTGGAGGGGTTTTTGCACAAGAGGACTGTGAGCGCGAACTCTCAGAAGGCACACATGTGTCCACCTTCCTTTCTGGGAAGACAGCCCTTGTGTGTGCCGCCCTTGACAGGCAGGAATGGCGGCAGCTCCCAGACAGTTTTTCTCAATGGAAGGTTACCAGCAACCAGCCCTGCAGGTTGAATTCCTTTGCTCCCTTCTCCCAGCATCAGAAGGGGGAGTTTGTTCTCCCAGGATTGTTATCCTGGGCCAGGCTTAGGTTCTTCAAGAAAAAGGAGACAGTCCCAGAAAGGAATCTTAATGGACATGTGGTGACAGCTGGAAGTTTCTGTGGGTGAGGTCACCCAGAGAACAGGTTTCCCTGAGTTTTGGGCTTCCTGGGTATTTCTTCACTTCTCTGCTTGGCATGTCAGGCTTTCTACCCTCGGCCTTCACCCTCAGGCCCAGTGCCTGAATTCACAACTTCTCTCCTGGCCTCTTTGAAACGTGCCACCTGTTCACAGTGAGATGCAGCGGCCACTGGAAGGGGAAAGAGCCAGCCTACTTGGGGTTGAATCTGGTGTCGAACTTTGCCAAACCTCGGTTTCCTCATCTGCAAAATGGGGCAATTGTGGGACCACCCTGTGAAGTTTGGGTGAGGATTAAAGTAGGGAATCCATGAAAAGGGATGAGCAGGGATCCTGGCACAGAATAAGAACTCAAAATAAAGGGTGGCTCGCCCTCTAACCTCACGGCTACTATCCTAACTCTCCCAGGGCCTCTGTGGACCTCTAGTCACATCCCTCACACACACAGCAGCTTCCTCTTCTTGTCTTAACTACAAGAAACTGCCACGATCCTTAGCATAGCACGGAAGACCCTACACAGCCTGACCCCAGCCCTCTTTTCCATTTCCTCTCTCATCCTCCCCACTTCCCTAGCCTCCCCCAGCTCCACACTGCGCTTATGTACTTGAAACGCTAATCACATGTTCCCCAGATGCCCTGAGATCTTTGTAGCTATTGTTTCCTTTTCCACCTCTGCCATCACCCATGTCGTTGTTGTTTAGTTGCTAAGTCAGGTCTGACTCCTTTGCAACCCCATGGATTTTATAGCCCCCCAGGCTTCTCTGTCCGTGGGATTTCCCAGGCAACAATACTGGAGTGGCTTGCCATTTCCTTCTCCAAGGGATCTTCCAGACCCAGGGATTGAACCCACATCTCCTGCGTTGGCAGGTGGATTCTTTACCACCGCACCACCTGGGAAGCCCCTCTCGCACGTCTCCCTTGACGAACTTCTATGTACCTTTTAAGGCTTAATTTAAATGCCCCCTTTCATGGAGAAGTCTTTCCTGCCCACCATCACACACACACACACACACACACACACACACACATACACCCTCTCTCTCTCTTTCTCCTGTAGGGATCTTCCCTTGCACAACCATTGTACATGCCCCGCTAGAGGAGGCGACACTCTGAATGAACATCCAGTGTGTTCACCCCTCTCTCTTCTTCACAGTCCAAGAGGTTCTGGAAAGCAGAGACCATGTCATATTTCTGTATTCCTCTTGGCACAAGGCATGGCATACCCTAGGTGCTCAGTAAGAACTAATGCACGTGGGACCAACGCATGCATCGCTGTTCTCCTGGAGGGATGTGCGTTGGGAAGTCTGCCATCCCCCGGTAAATCAGGGCCTAAGGGCCTCTGTGTATAGTCATGTGGCTTGGAGGGGGGAAGTTGCCACATGCACAGCCATTTCCAGGGTCCTGCCATTAAGTTAGCCCCAAGTTCCCCTTAAGTTGTTGATATTTGCACAGCAATTCATAATTTATAGGTTTCTTTTCACAAATAGCATAATTAGTAATGATAACAATAGCCAGAATGCTTACGTTTACTCTGTGCTTACTCTGTGTCACACATTTGACGTGGATGATTTTACTTAATCTTTATAAAAACCCTATGAGGCAGGTAAGTTTATTGTGCCCATTTTTACAGATGTAGAAACTGAGGCTCAAACTGAGAGTAGGGACAGTGGCCCTTAACCTCAGGCCCTTCCCTACCAAATCCTGCGATCCCTCCACCCACCCTGAGAGCCTGGGGAGCCTGGTGCTCGCTTGCACATCAGAAGCTACCAGAGACCTCACTCCTCAGCTCCCTAATTTCTTTCATTTTTAATTTTTGGCTACACCTAGGGGCACCTTGTGAAATATTAGTTCCCCAAACAGGGATCGAACCTGTTCCTCCTGTGGTGGAAGTACAGAATCTTAACCACTGGGCCGCCAGGAAGTTCCCTCCACTCTCTAATTTCTGATTTAGCTCCTTCCCTGTCCTCTTGCTCCTCTCTCCTATCCCTCGCTCCGGAGCCTCAATGGTAAGAATAATCTGGATTATATAATCTCCCAAATCGTGGTGTGTACACTGAAAAGGAAGCAAGCACTGGAGTGTGACAATCTTGGGTTCCAAACTGCTCTGCCACCTTCCATCTGGGTGTCTGTGGGCGGGTGTCCTAGCCTCTCTGTGCTTCCATATTTTCATTTGCAAAATGGAGATGTTACCACCAAACCCAGTGGCTTACTATGAGCATTTAGAACCTAGTTCAATGCCTGGATTATAGTAAACATTGAAATAAATGTTTCCCCCCTTACGTCTCCCTGGAAAAAAAAAACAAAAAAACAGAAACCTTATTTTTTTTTTTTTTAGAAAGCGATTTCTATGGCATTACGCTCAAGGAAACCATAGCAACCCGTTTCCTGCAGCTTGGTTTCCGGCCTTCCCCAGCTGTACAAAGGTGCTGGGACACAGCCTTTGTTATCCCAATACCCCAGGGAAGAAGGGAAGTCACGCGCTCTGTGGGGTGGAGGCATCTGCTAGGGAGAATGGCCCAGGCTGATGGCCCTGTCATTGCCATTGGCACCTCAGCTCCTGATGAGCTGAGCCTGGCCCCGTCCTGTCTCCCAGCGGTCAGGTCACAAGGGTGCCGCGGTTCCCCACTGCTGACTCAATTCATCTTCTAAGGCCTGCCTTGTTATGGGTCAGGCTGGAGCAGCTGGTTTTCTTTTTTATGGGGATAAAAGCAGCATTTGGTTGGGTCTGGAGAGCTTCCTGACTCTCCTTAGATCTTTAAGACATATCCTAGGCCGTAAAGACACAGGGTGATTGTGTGTGTGTGTGTGCACGCGTGTGTGTGTGCGCGTGTGTGTGCCTAGGAAGCACGCCAGGAGAGGACGCAGCGCGTCTGAAGGGCAGAATGAAGGCTTCCGGCTACAAAGAGGCTCTAAGATCGGCCTCATAGAGCAGGGAATTCTGCGACCCCACTGGCCTCCGAGGCACACTGTGGTCTGGTCCAGTCCATGGTGACGCCACACCCAGCCGGCCTGGCTACTGGCACTCTGCATAGAAGTTGTCCTGGGTACTTGGCGTAGTTAGACGTGAACTGTGACGCTCCAGCTATGGAAGGAGTTCCCAGCAAGCCATTCAGGCAAGAGCAATCTGGCTGCATCGCCGTGTGGGGCTGAACATCGACTAGGCCCTTGGGGACAGATTACAGGGGTCCCAGGCAGTGGGGAGGAGGGCAGCAAGGGGTACGGGGCAGCATCTGAGGTTGCTCTGGGTGCCCAAGTGTCTGTGACTTGTTTAGTCACTCAGTTGTGTCCACTCCTTTGCGACCCCGTGGACTGTAACCCACCAGGTTCTTCTGTCTATGGGATTTTCCAGGCAAAAATATTGAAGTTCGTAGCCATTTACTTCTCCAGGGAATCTTCCCAACCTAGGGATCAAACCCACATCTTCTTCATTGGCAGGCGTATTCTTACCACTGAGCCACTAGTTCATGACTTACTCTGTAGCAAACTCAGGGCCTGCCCAGCCCAAAGTCTCCCCCTGGGCACGTGGTCTGGGCTCAATGGTTGATGGAGCTCCTTTGCTTTACAGAGGCGAGAACTGACCTGGAGAGAACAGAGTTGCCCAATGTCACACAGCTTACTAAGCACAGAGGTATTGCACTTTAGAGACAGAATGGTTCTTAAACATGATCTGTCTTAATCTTCTCAATGGATAGATGAGGACTCTGAGCTTTCAGGGCAAGAAAGGAGTTTCTCAGGAGTACAGAGCAGAGAAAACCCATAGGCCCTGACTCCATGAGGGTGTAACTGGTCTACCCAAGGGTCCGTCAAACATGGCCCTTGGGCCAAATCTGGCCTGCCACCTGTTTTTGTAAATAAAGTTTTATTGGCACATAGCCATGACCTTTCATTCCTACATTGTCTATAGCTGCTTCTGTGCTACTAATGTGTTGAGTAGTGACAGCAGAGACCATATGGTCTGCAAAGCCTAAAATATTTCGTATCTGTAATGGCTTATACAGGAGAAAAATCTGAGGAGGAGTGGATATATGAATATGTAATATGTGAACCGTGAACTTCCAGATGTTCAAACTGGTTTTAGGAAAGGCAGAGGAACCAGAGATCAAATTGCCAACATCCTCTGGATCATGGAAAAAGCAAGAGAGTTCCAGAAAAACATCTATTTCTGCTTTATTGACTATGCCAAAGGCTTTGACTGTGTAGATCACAATAAACTATGGAAAATCCTGAAAGAGATGGGAATACCAGACCACCTGACCTGCCTCTTTGGAAACCTGTATGCAGGTCAGGAAGCAACAGTTAGAACTGGACATGGAACAACAGACTGGTTCCAAATAGGAAAAGAAGTATGTCAAGGCTGTATATTGTCACCCTGCTTATTTAACTTATATGCAGAGTACATCGTGAGAAACGCTGGACTGGAAGAAGCACAAGCTGGAATCAAGATTGCTTGGAGAAATATCAATAACCTCAGATATGCAGATAACACCACCCTTATGGCAGAAAGTGAAGAGGAACTAAAAAGCCTCTTGATGAAAGTGAAAGAGGAGAGTGAAAAAGTTGGCTTAAAGCTCAACATTCAGAAAACGAAGATCATGGCATCTGGTCCCATTACTTCATGGGAAATAGATGGGGCAACAGTGGAAACAGTGTCAGACTTTATTTTGGGGGGCTCCAAAATCACTGCAGATGGTGATTGCAGCCATGAAATGAAAAGACGCTTACTCCTTGGAAGGAAAGTTATGACCAACCTAGATAGCATATTGAAAAGCAGAGATATTACTTTGCCAACAAAGGTCCATCTAGTCAAGGCTATGGTTTTTCCAGTGGTCGTGTATGGATGTGAGAGTTGGACTGTGAAGAAAGCTGAGCACAGAAGAATTGATGCTTTTGAATTGTGGTGTTGGAGAAGACTCTTGCGAGTCCCTTGGACTGCAAGGAGATCCAACCAGTCCATCAAAAAGGAGCCCAGTCATGGGTGTTCATTGGAAGGACTGATGCTGAAGCTGAAACTCCAATACTTTGGCCACCTCATGCGAAGAGTTGACTCATTTGGAAAAGACTCTGATGCTGGGAGGGAGCATCAAGAGTAAAAACAGTAGCTAACAGTTGTGATGATGTGACAGAGTCTCTTAGAAGGTCTTTTTGTGTAGGATTGAACCTCACAGCAACCTGGAGAGATAGGTACAGTTAGTGTGATCACTTTGCACAAGAGAAGTTGAAAGCTGGAGAGATTTAGGAACTTGCAGAGCCTGCTAAGTGGTGGAACCAGGTGTGAACCAGGGGAAGGCTTACTCTGGGGCCCCTGTCCTCCACCAGCTACAGGATCTGGGTTGGGAGAAGGGGGAGGGCAGCTCACTTGAATTAGGAGAGGTCAAGCCGTGACCCTGTATTTTTCTTCTCCGTCCCTTTGTCAAATGCTTAGTGACCACTTTTTGAGCAAGAGTCACCATGGAGCTGTGCTGGATTCTGTGAGTCAGAAGGAGAGAGGAGGAAAGAAATGTCAGGTGTGGAGCCTGTATCTGAGGAGCCCACCCCTGAGGAGAGAAGGCAGCTACACGATTAATGACTGTTTTCAGTAGAAACTGGCAGCGTCGAAAGAGAAGTGTGGATAAGATGCCAGGGAATTCAAGGTGCTTCATGGTCTAGAATACGACATAACCATACGAATGTTCAGGATCAGGGGCTCCGATGTCAGAGCCTGGACCAGCCAGGCATGCAATGTAAACAAAGGAGCAGATCTCATTCGCATTTAACACAAGGAAAACGCTCCTTGGGAAGAAAAAGCTCCCATAGTCCAGAGCAGTAGATGTGCAAGTGCAGACTTTGAACAGGAGCCAAACAGAACCTCTCTCGGGGCAGATAAGTCATGACCTCTGTATTATGTTGACTGGTATATACTGACATGAAAAGATTCCATGTTGCTAAATGTAAAAAGCAGACTAGAGAACAGATTAACATCTTTCGGTACTTTTTAAATGTATATGTCTACACACATAGAAATACACAGAGGGATGGCTGGCAGGAATTGCTCCAAATTTTTGACGGGATTTAGAGAGACTGTTATTTTGCTTCTCTGGGTTTTTTCCTCCATTTCTCCCCACCACCTTTTTTTTTGGGGGGGGGGTCAAAAAACTTCTATTACTGGCCTGAATTTTTATTTTTGACAGTTTAGAAGACAGATTATTTTATATGCTTTCCCAACCCACCATCTCCTAATTTCTACATTGCAAGATTCAACTCAAACATCCCCTCCTCCAGGAAGCCTCCCCTGCTTCCCAGAGTGGGTTTACCCATATCAGAACTCTTCTTATGTGAAGATTACTCTCCATTTACGTGTATACATCTGGTTCCTCACTGAAGGGGATACAAGACGTGAGCGTCCAGAAAATGGGGACTGTACCTAACCCATCTTTGTATTTCCAGCAATTATCGTGGAATTTAGTATACTATGTGCTCTACAAATATTTGAGGAGCCAAGGCCTGAATTTGGAGCTGGAGTCAGGAGAGGAGGCCCAGTCAAGGAGAGGCAAACAGTGGACCCAAGGGCTGGAAGGGAACAAGAGGCAAGAGCGTTCCAGGCACTAAAGGGAGCAAGAGGGCATCCGAGGGATGGTGGACTATCCCAGTTGACTGGAGTGTGCAGTGTTTCAGTGAGAATAGAAGGAAATCAGGCTGAGAAAGATGGGGGAGGCTGTGGACAGGGGCAGGAGCGTCCAACTTGGGAGTTTAGATGTTGTTCCAGAAGCCAGGGCAAGCCTGGTCCCTCCCTTACAAAGCATCTCTTACTCCAGGTCATCATTCCTTTCATCTCCTGCTCTGCGGCACCATGGCCATCCCACCCAGCCCCTCTAGGCCCCCTGGCCAGAGCTTTTTCCTGCCTTTCTGGCGCTGAAAGCAGTGCTGGCTTCTGTCCCGAGCAGCGTGACCTGCTGCCCATGAGTCAGGGGCTCAGCCATTCCTCAGTGACTAAGGCTGTTGCTTCCCGCCAGTTTCCCGTAACCGCCTGAGTTAAGACTCATTCTGAATCACCGTTTATTGTTTTTAGAGTTTTTTTTTTTTTCTTTTCTCCCTACCCTCCAGTTTTTTAAATATCAACCGCCTCAGCCAGCCCAGTGGAGCTGAATGATGCTGAGGAACTGGTCAGCACACCCACACCCACAAAAGAGCCCCAGAGCCCCACTCTCTTGAGGTAAGCAAGGCAGCTGTGGCTGTGGAGCCAGACAGACTGGTGTTCAATCCTGCTTCTGTCCCTGCCCACTGGGCTCCCCTGAGCAAGCCACTTCACCTGTCTAAACCTCAACTTCCTTATCTGTAAAATGGGGATGCATACGTGAGTGGCGAATCGTCTGTCGTGTCCAACTCTTTTTCACCCTGTGGACTGTTCCCCACCAGGCTCCTCTGTCCATGGGACTCTCCAGGCAAGAATACTGGAGTGGGTTGCCATGCCCTCCTCCAGGTGATCTTCCCTACCCAGGGATCAAACCCATGTCTCTTATGTTTCCTGCATTGGTAGGTGGGTTCTTTACCACTAGCATCACCTGAAGAGCCACAAAATGGGGATAACAATGCCTACTTTAAAGGGCTATCATAAGGATCGGGGGTAAAATCTGTAAAGCAGCAGGCCCATGGCAGGCATCCTAGGAGTGGCAATTGTTGTCAGAAAGTGGAGCTCCTTCGCTTGGGAGGGAACTGATGCAGGAGAAAGCTGTGGGTCTCATGCCTTCTGCCCATCTGTCATTTCAGAAAGGCAGGGCGATAATGAGTTTCCTGAAATTCACATTTCCGGAGTTCATTTTAAGCTGATGAGAAATCACTTAGTTCTATTATGAATAGCCAACATTTATTGAGCACTTATTATGAGCCTGGCACTGTTCTAAGTACTTTAAAAATTTAGCCATCATAATAAGCTCATTGAGGTAGGGTACTATTATTATCTCCATTCACAGATAGAGAAACTGAGGCACAGAAAGGAATTCAAACGATCTACTTTCAGGGGACTGTGTCGTGCACAGCAGCTAGTCTGTCGGGGATGTCCCTGGCCTGGGTGCTCTATGCTTTAACGGGGTCCTCATTAAATAATGGCAGTGTGCCATGCGCTAAAGTAAGGAGTCATCAGCTTTCAGTTTAATTTTCACAGCATTTATTAAGGATAGGGTTGATAGTCCTCAGTTTCCAGCGGAGGAAATTGAGGCTTTGAGTAGGGCCACTGGTTAGTGGCAAAGTTAGTGCTTAAACTCAGTCCTCTCCTTCTCAAAGTTGGGGGCTCCGCCACTCCCGGTGAAACGGCTGGCTGGCTTGGCAGCAGGCTGACTTCAGTCTTTTTGAAGCTCATTGACCTGATTCTTTGACAGTAATGCCCCACTGGTCTGCCTACATCCTCCAGAACAGGAGACCAGATTGTTGGAGTCTAGCGATGGATTCCCCATCTTGGGAAAACCACCCTTTGTGCTGATGATGGTCTATGACTCTGAGGCCCCGGGCAGCCCCTGGCAAGTCAGGGTTTGAGGTCCAGGAATTCCGTCCACAACAGCGCATGTCTAGTATCCAGAGACTTGCACGGATGCCCACTGAGGACTTCCTGCAGCCAAATGGTCAGGAAGCCACCTGGGGAATCTACACATACAGAGAGAAGGGGCTGATAATGCTAATATGCTAGTAACAATTGCTTCCATGTACTGCTTGCTAAGCACTGGGCTAAACCTTTTACATACAGGCATTAGCTCCTGTAATCCAATTATTATCCCCACTTAACAGATGGAACCACTGAGCCTTAAAGAAGTTAGTAAGCTGCCCAAAAGGAACTATGGACTGGGCACTGGATGGACAACATGGCCTAGTTAACCCCTGAGGGACCCCTGGAGACTGGTATGTATTTTGCATGTTTTCAGTTGAAAACATTGAAATTCAGAGAAGTGAAGGTTCACCCATGGTCTCACAATTAGGATGGAGGAGGCCTAGACTCCAGCCTAAGTTCCTCTGTGGTTTGTCAATTATGATAACCTGGCCCCGGCTAAAAGTTAGACGACCTGGGTTTTAGTAGCTGCTTTCTTTGCCTTTTATAAACAAAATGGGAGGCATTGGATTAAATTATCCTTTAAGTTTGTTGCAGTGTTAATATTTTGTGATTCTCTGAGGCAGGAATGCCTTGGATTTGGGGAATCATAGGTGGTCTTGTTCTGAGATCCGTCTAAGCCCATTGATCAAGGACAGCTAGGGAGAGAGAATGGTTTGGTGTTTCCACCAAGCAGGGTGTCCAGGAAGCAGAAAGCCTCATGGCAACAGCTGGGGGATGAAGGTTCAAAAATGTGTTTTCCTAAAAGATAAAAGAGAGATATTGGGCTTCACCCCAGAGGCTGCAAGCCCTGTACTTGCTCAGCATCAGGATGGAAGCAGAAGCCTGGAGTCAGGGACAGAGACATCCACGGTTTAATGGATGGGGGACCTTACATGTCTGAACCAAGGTCCTGGAGCAACACCTCACTGTGTGCGGCAGATGGCCAGCAGGACGTGGCAGTTGTCTTCGCTTCCAGTGGGGAGGGTGGGTGAAGGAGTTACCAGATATAGGGGAAATTGACATCAGATTGGTTGTCAGTTACCAGGGAAACCAGTAGAGAAGCACGCCCTTCACTGCCCTTTTGATAAGCTATCAAACTGGAGATGTTGTGATCTAAAGATTAGAACAGTCACTATCTGGGGCCTGGGGGCAAGTATGTAGGCATTTACTGATTAGGTTCCATGATTAGAAGGGAAGGTCAGTCATATGAGTGGAGCCTGGGGCTGGCCAAGCAGGGGATATACGGACAGCAAGAGAACCAGCATCTTGTATGGCCTGACCATATCGGAGACTTGGGCTGCCTTCTTCTTTAGCTACTTGTGTCCTGGCAAGGTTTGGATTGTTAGGTGCCCTACTTGGTGCAGAGGAAACCATGCCGTGCTGAGTTCAGCAAACTCCTCCACGCTGGCGTTACTTGTTGATTTCTCAGCCCAATGGTTGAGCTCATCCAAGAGGCCAGTGGACAGGACAGTCAGACAAGGCCCTGGAGCACCCCAGAGAGCATCTATAGGTCCCCTCTGCCCTGAACACAAGAGAGCACAGCTAGTTCTGCCTCTTTTTGGCTAGGTGAGTCACTCAGTCCCTGGGAATCCCAACTTGACTCCACAAATCACAAGTACAGGGCCACCTCTCACAGGTCTTCAAGGCGGTGAGAAGGATATTCAATTAAATCTTCAACACTATAACTCTATTAAGTTTAAAAGACCAGCCTTTACACTCATTAGCTTATCTGTTTCATTGTTGACAAGATCCTTTCTTTTACCTGAAAAATAATAGTGAATGGAGATGTTAGCAATTTGAAGGTTTTACATTTCCTAATTTAGGAATACTAAATAAAAGTGAGCAAGCCAGTGTGCTCCTCCAGTGTTTTTCAACTTGCTCATTTGTGAAATCTAAAAGCTGGAGATCACTCAGAATATTAGTTTCTTTGTCTATAAAGTGGGGATAAGAATTAGCTCTGTTTCCCTTAAAAGGTTACTGCAGTGAAAAAAAAAAAAAGTGAGGTAATAGATAATCTGTATATCCCTAAACTCAGTTCAGGATAGAGTTATGTTTCCTCTTATGTCAACCATTATGGTCTGAGTTACTTTATTGGACATTAGCCCTTGTGGCAGTGTCCCCCCACTATTTCTGAGGGGTTCTCCAGTGTATTGCTTTACATGTGGTCCAGAGGGAATCTTAGGGGTTGTTCCATCCCATGGTACCCTTTTGTCCCCACACCACAGGCCGGGTTATTTTTTTGTTAATTTTTTGGCCATGCAGTACGGCAGGCTGGATCTTAGTTCCCTGACCAGGGATCAAACCCATTGCCCCTGCAGTGGAAGCCCAGAGTCTTAACCGCTGGACTCCCAGGGAAGTCCTTCACAGTCTGGGTTATTCTTGCCCCGTGTGAGGTCATTAACCGCTTGGCTGGCTCAGCTATCATCACCGCTGGCCTTCTCTGAGAGCCCAGGGGCGAAGAGGAAGTGCTTGCCTCAACTCAAGTTCAGTCTGGGTTGCTCCCACTTCTCAGAAGAGAGGCAGATACTCAGTCATGCCCCCTTGGGCATCACATAAATGTTGATTATCACCAAAACTTGCTGTTTCCTTGAGCTGCTGCGGCTTCCACCACGGTAAACAGTGGTGGCGAGGTGTTCTCTGGCTCCTGGATGGTGTCCATGTAGCTGAGGGCAGCCCACTGACCCCCAGACCCCTCGTGGCCTCTCCATACAGCAGGTCTGATGAAGTTTTCCATGGTGAAGAACACCTCTCCTTCATCCCTCAGCCAGTCCAGAGCCTCATTGCATTTCCTGCACCTCCAGGGTGATCAGCTATGGGAATACCCCTTCCCTTCAAGGGAAGAGGCCTCCCTATACGCCCAGGCTGGTCTTGTCCCCTGTGGCCTAAAGAGCCACTGGTTGATACCTTGCTGCACACTGGGCCATTATACCCATGGTCCCCAGCACAGTGCCTGGTATGTGGCAGGTGGTCACTGGGTGTTAATTTCCCATCCTAAGTCCTTCACTCCTTAAGTACAGATTCAAGCAGGGCCAGGACCTGGAAATCCATTTCTCAGAGAAAGCCAAAGATTCTTCCTGTGGTCAAATTGGAATTGCAAGGGAGAAGGGGGCAAGGCCCAAATGCTGACCCCAGTCTGGACCCTCAGAGGAGGCCCAGCTGTGAAGTCCACCCTGGGCCCTGCTTCCTCAGGAATCCCAACAGCTTCATCCCTGAAGGCCCAGCCAACTTCTCAGCTTGGTGTGTTTGGATGACTTGTCCTACCCTCTCTGTTTGGAAGCTCTGCCGTCTGGCTTTGAATCACCTTAATTTCCAGCCTAGCAGGAGTTTTCCTCTTATTTCAAAGGCCCATGATATCATCCATCTGCGGGGACCAGTTGAGAATCAATCCTTGGGAATGTCCAGACCCAGCCATAGATAGGGGTTAGGAAGCTGGCTCCAGGCTGGAATCGTGCCCATGGCCACACTCCTTCCCAGTCTCTCCTTGAACAGGTCTGCTGATGCAGCCAGGCTGAGGTTGGGCCCCAAGATACTGTAAATGAAGAAGAGGAAGGAAGAATTGAGTGACTGGGGAACAGATCAAGGGCCCGCATAACAGGCCATGCACCTAAACGCCTACGTTCTGCAAAGATGTGTTTTGTGCCTCTAGACCTAAAATATGTTATTTCCTACTTAAGAGTCCATTGATCTGTTTGGGATTAAAAGACTTTCATGGAAATGAGTGAGACCTCCATGCAAGTCAGGAATGACTGTGGGTGCAGCAGGGACTGTTCCTGGAGACAGGGGAAGCAGATCTATCATCTCTGCCTCTAAGTTGCTGTGTTACGCTTGGAAAGTTACTGTCCTTCTCTGGTCCTCGGTTCCCCCATCTGTCCAGTGAAGATGCTCCGGCCCCTAAGGGGACCCATTGCTGCGGCCACGGGAGTTGTATGAGGCTACAGGATTCTACCCTGTACCCATTGCTGCCTTTGGACCTGGGCTCACTCTCAGAGCTCCTTTCCAAAGAGCAAATCTCATTATATCACTTCCCAGCTTGAAATCCTGTGGTGGCTTCTCACATCCCTTAGGGTAAAGTCCACAGTTCCCAGCATGGTTGAGGAGGTCTTGTGCACTCCCCTGGCTCCCTGTGCTTTGACTACACTGGACCCTTTATTGTTCTATTTCCTGTGCTGTGCCCACCTCACCCCAGCGCCTCCCCATAGGCTCTTTCCGGGCTCTTCCTTTCTCTTAGGTCCCCTGCTTTTCCCTTGTATAACTCATCTCCTGCTTGTCATCATCATAGTTTGGTGTCTCTCCACCCACCATCTCCCAGGAAGGCAGGGCCCTCTTGTTCCCCAGGTTGTCCCCAGCCATGTCGCCTATGCCCTTAAGGAGGCACCAGACTGACAGTCCTTGTCATTGTCACATCCTGGCTCTGTGACTCCCTTCTCTAGGTCTTACTCTTCTCACATAAGTGACGGGGTTGGACTGGATTATAACATATAGTCATTAATGGGTACTTATATTTTTGCAGGCCCTGGGCAAAACCCTTTATATGCAGTACAGGTAATTCCTACAGCAATCAACACTGTCATTAGCCCCATTTTACAGATGCAGAAATTGAAGTTTATCATTTTCCCAAGGTTACATGGCTACCAAGTGGCAGAGTCAGAGTTTCAACACAGGTTTGTCTGTCCGCCTCCAAACACTTAGGTCCTCTGCTTCTCCTTTGCATAACCCACCTCTTGTCATCACCATAGTTTGGTGTGTCTCAGACTGTGAGCTCACAGCTACCTTGCCCCTCATCTAAGGACCTCCTCACCATATTCCAGGAGGGTGAGTCTGCCCAGAGTCTTAGAAGGGGCAGTGTGAAATTAAAGACAACTATGCTGTCAATACAGATTTCTTCCTGGAAGCAGGGAGACAGTGCCAGCCTTCAGCCTCGCATCTTTGAAAACTGTGGCAGCTCCAGCAGCCCAATAGCAACTGTATTAATAGGTGAGAACCAGAAAAAAGAGCTGGAAAGATTTCTTGTCCAGACAGAAAGTCTCCAGTTAAAGGCTTCCCTCTCACCCTGTGCTAGTTTTCAAATTTAAACTTCCATTGAAGTAGCACATGTATTCAGAAGAGAGCACACACTATACATATAGAGGCGAATGAATCATCTCAAAATGAACACACCCAGGTAATCACCACCCAAGTCAAGACACACAACATTATCAGCAACCAGTGTCCCCATCAAGCCCCCTCCTAATCAGTACCTTCCAGGACCTGTGTGTTTTGATCTGAGGATATTTCCTGGAGCTATCTAGAAAGACTGGGAAAATAAGTTAATTTTTAAATTATCCTTTCATCTCCAGGGAAATTGTAAGTCTGCTGGAAGGAGGTAGAGGAGGGGAGGAAGGAATTCAACACTAGATGTACTAAATCCTCAGACATGACAAATGGCTGCAGGTTCCAGAGAAAAAGAAGGAGTGACTTGATGTTCCTGGACCAGACTTTGTGTGTGTGTGTGTGTGTGTGTGTGCACCTGTGCACGTGCTCTGTAAGTGGGTAGGATCTTGCTAGGTGGGAGGGATGATGCGGAGACTGTGAGATCACAAAGATGAGAGCCTTGCCTTTGCTGCAGGGTTAGATCAGGCCTCACTGAGGAAGTCACACTCAGCTGAATCTAGGAGATTGGACCCAGAGCCTCTGTGCCCCAGGCCGCCCCTCAGCCTCCATTCAGATGAGGCTGCTGGGGACTTTAGCACTCTGGATGTGACTGCTGGGGGAACAGCTTCCGGGTTTCTTCAGAAACCACGGAATGGGATGAAAGGGGGGATGGGGCCCACAGAACCACCCCCCATTTGAGGAGGGTCTCCTTCAGAGGTGGTCTGTTGTCAAGCTCAAGCATCTCTACGTAAGGGGAAAAAAATATCCCACCTAGGACTTTGAGCTGCGTGATCATGAAGCCCCCAAGACCCTTGCATGGGGTGGGGGGGTGGTTATTGGCCTTATATTTGTCATATGAAGAGGAACAGCTTGAAGATAGAAGGAGAAAAGGGAGACACAGGATGAGACGGTTGGATGGCATCACTGACTCAATGGACATGAACTTGGGCAAACTCTGGGAGATGGTGAGGGACAGGGAAGTCTGACATGCTGCAGTCCAATGGGTCGTGAAGAGTCAGACACGACTTGGTGACTGAACAGCAACGAAAGAGGATCAGAAGACTCAGTACAGGGGAGGGTCAAGTGCTTAGGCAAGCACAGACACTGATCTAGACCTTGTAGAATTCTCACTCATCCCCACAAACACTTTGGACATGGTCAGTTTAAGTGGTTTTGTGGCCACCCTCCTACTACACCAGGTGTGAGGCTGTTGTCGTGCTTCTCAGATGACATTGCGGAACTAGGGGGCACACAAAGCCCGGGGGTAAACCCGCAGCTAGCGTCCTCCTGGGCATCAATTTCACTTTACATTTCAACAATAGAACCTATAGGTATTTTTTAAAAGACAAAATGAGGATATATTATTAAATAGAATGACAAAATGTATCTACCTTTCCAAGACTTCAAAGAAAAGAGCTGTTGTCAGGAAGCTTTAGGTGGTTCCGTTGTAGAGCTCATCAGTCACCTGGAAAACACATCAGCCATTAGGGTTACTTTTTGTGGACAAGTCTCAGTGAGACTCACCAAAGGAGGCATTGGTTCAGTGCGTACAACATAGGGAGACAGTTATTACCAGGCTTTATCACTGAGAAGGAGGTTGGGCTCTGAGTAAGGGTACTTTATAAAGTTCCCCAGTTAGCCGGGGATAGTCCCCGCTTATGCCTATTGTCCAGGCGTGATTATTAATAGCATCAATTTCCGCTGCCAGAGGAGCCCAACTTAGATGAAAAATCATATAGTCATTCTAGCTCTGCAAACCCAGCAAGATGATGGGAGGAGGCCTGGAAGCTCAGTCCCTGGCTGGGAGTAACTCAACAGAGGGTAAGCTTGTATATCCCCGAAAGGTGTTCCCAGAGACTCTGGGAATCTGTTAGGAGAATCCCGATGTGGTCTTTCCAGTGATCCACTCTTGGCCCCTGCCCACCCCTCCCCCAGTCAAGGCAAACCTGCTGTGGACACAGATCATGTGACAATGCCAGGTCGGAGTCACGGAGAGCAGGCTGAGCCAGCCTCAGCCAGTTTCTGGAGCAGCCAAAGAGGACTCATCTACCGGAACAATGTAAATTCTAGTCTGAGAGGGTGGCATTGCCAAAGTCAAGGTGATGTGTCAGTTCCAAGGGATGAGGACAAAGGCATCATCAGGAAATGAGGCAAGAAGCCTGGAACCAGGAATAGGAGAAAAGTTTAGGAAGAGGTGTGCCAGGTAGAAGCAAGGGCTGGGAATAGGGCTCAGGACGAAGGTGTGACAACACTCGAGGCTGAGGGTTGGCGCAAGAGGGGACGTGCTGGGTGGGAGACATCGGCCAGGCTGGACAAGCCTGCCCCAAACCGCATTCACAATTGGCCAGCAAAACTGCCTTTTCACGTCTGGCTATGGTGGCCTTGCTGTGATTATCTTATGGGTAATTATTTTTACTACTCATAAAATTTATTCATGAGGGAAGAGAGGGATCTTTAAAAAGGAAAGGGCTTATTTTAGCATTAACCCTTTTCTGATTATTTCCTTGGGGACAAATTAATCAGCCTGCCCCATCCATTTTAACTAGCCTTGTCAGAATGTGTGGGTACTGGGTACCAATGTCAGTATGGCAACCGGACAGAATGTCTTTCCCAGGAGATGTCTGTCATGTGGGTGCTGAGTTCAAAGAAAGAGATTGTCGTGGTTGCCAATGTATGATATGGACCATCATATGGGAATCGGGCAAATGCTGCAGAAGATTCACTTGTATCAGTTGTAACACTTTCCTTTTTCCTCCCTATTTCTGCCACCTAACAGTCTCAGGCTACCTCTCTGGGCCTTTCCTCTCCTGGCCAGTCAATGACTTCATGGCCAAAGTCAGGGCCAACACACCTGTGTTGAAT
The DNA here is from genome assembly GCF_019923935.1 of Bubalus bubalis. Lineage (NCBI taxonomy): Eukaryota > Metazoa > Chordata > Mammalia > Artiodactyla > Bovidae > Bubalus > Bubalus bubalis. Next base: position 105,743,698 of record NC_059161.1, on the reverse strand, counting down.
GCTTGCTCCTTGCATGGAGCAAGAATTTGGCACCCTGGCTGCTCTGTCTTGTTCCCCTTAATCCACTGTTAGGGCTGAGAGGCCAAGGGGACAACTAGCAAGGTGCAGTCTCTGTGGTTTTGGTTTCAGCAGTGTCAGGGGAAGATTCTGAACCCTGGAAGCCGAAAGCAAATGTGGCAAGTTAAGAAGAGGCATCCTGGCAGATTGGGGGCTGAAAAAAATGTGTAAGAGTTTCAGAGCAGCCCTAGAAGGACTTTATTGTTTTGGTTAAGGATGAAAAGTTGGGCTTACCTGGAATGAAATCCAGACTTGACCACTTACCAGGTGTATGATCTTGAGCAATTTAATTAAGCTTTCTGTGCTTTAATTGATATGTATACATGTAAAGTTATGGTGAGACCTACTTCTTGGGGTCATTGCAAGAGTTAAGTGAGACAACACGTGTAAAGTATTTAGAATCAGTCCCAGCACATAGTAATCACTCAATCAAATACTGTAACAAAAAATTAATTAAATTTCTCAGGACTCAAGGGAGAATATACTAGAACATATGAAAACGTATATATCAATTCAACACTGTATGTGACTGTTTTGAGTGGAATGGATGCAAAAGCCAAAGTGAAAGCCAAACTTTCCCTCGGAGCTAGAAAAATGATACTGATGAACCTATTTGTAAAGCAGGAAAAGAGACATGGATATTAGAGAGCAGACTTGTGGAGACAGTGGGGGAAGGAGAGTAGCGTTGAAACATACATTACCGTATGTAAAACAGATAGCTAGTGGGAAGTTGCCCTATAACACAGCTCAACCTGGTGCTCTGTGATGACTCAGGAGGGTGGGAGGGAGGCTCAAGAGAGAGGGGATACATGTATACATATAGCTGATTCATGTTGTTGTAGGTAGAATTCAACACAACATTGTAAAGCAGTTATCCTCCAAATAAAAAATGTTTTTAAGTTACAAAAAGGAAGTTTTCCCTGGGGTTTGTCTGGGAACCTTTGTGAAAGAAGCAGATTCCAGTCACACCAGCAGGTATGAGGGAAAGCTCCTGGATGGGCTTTAAAGGTCTTCTAGTACAGGTTCTTGATTTGCAGGTTGAGGAACAGGCCCCAGAGAGGGGCAGTGACCTAACCACGGTCACACAGCAGTTTCCAGGCAGCATCGGGCATAGGAGCCGGATCCAGTGACCTCAAAACTAGGGCTCCTGTCACAACACTGCACAGACCAGAGTTTTCTTTCTTGGGGTCTGTTCCGCCATCAAAACTGAGCTTCATCCATGAGGAAGCCAGGAGCCCTACAGAATGGCTTAGGCCAGGGCTTCTCAGATTTTAACATCCAAATGCTTCTCCTGGGCATCTTGCTCAAAATGCAGGTCTGGGTGGACCTAAGAATCTGCATATCTGAAAGCTCCCAGGTGATGCTACTAATTGGGATCAGACTTGGCCTAACAGGGCTCTAGGCCGGTGCGGTGCAATAGAAATATCATATGACCTGCATATGTCATTCTCAATTCTCTAGTAGCAACATTAAAAAAGAAACAGATGTCACTCATTTTCATACATTTATTTCACCCAGTATATCCAAAATATTCTCATTTCAACATATAATCAGTATAAACATTATTACTGAGATATTTTACATTTTTTCATACAAAATCTTCAAAACTCAGGGTGTGTTTTACCCTTAGAGCACATCTCCATTCAGATTTGCTGTATTTTAAGCATGAGGTTGCCATGCGTAGCTATTGGGTGCAGGGCAGTTATAGGTAATCCCTCTGTGGGTCTAGCCCTTTGGACCAGCTGACAGTAACCATCTTCTTGGATCTTCCTCTGGCTTTTCCCACTTTGGTAGGCCCACCTAGCCCACTCTTTTACCTTTTTTGTGGGTGAGGACAGCCCTAAGCCTTGAAGAATAGCAGCCGAGGGCCGCACCAGCCCAGCTTCCTGTGAATATGGTAGCCTGTGCATGCTAAGGTGCTTCGGTTGTGTCCAACTCTTTGTGACCCTATGGACTGTAGCCCATCAGGCACCTCTGTCCATGGGATTCTCCAGGCAAGAATACTGGAGTGGGTTGCCATGCCCTCCTCCAGAGGATCTTCCCAAATTAAAGGAATTAAACCCATGCCTATGTCTCCTGCGTTGGCAGGAAGGTTCTTTACCACTAGCGCCACCTGGGAAGCCTTGCATAGGGTCTAAGTGCATGCATGCATGGTCAGATGCTTCACTCGTGTCCAACTCTTTGCAGCCCTATAGACTGTAGCCCACCAAGCTCCTCTGTCCATGGAATTCACCAGGCAAGAATACAGGAGTGGGTTGCCATGCCTTCCTCCAGAGGATCTTCCCAATCCAGGGATCGAACTCGTGTCTGCCTGTGTCTCCTGCATTGGCAGGTGGATTCTTTACCCACTGAGTCACCTGGGAAGCCAAGTAAGGAAGGCCAAAACTCACCTTCCCGTCTTTATCTGGGTAACCCTGGGTTTATCTGGACCCAAAGACCTCTGTGTGACTGGCACAGTGGTGTCGGAATATACAATTAAATGCTTGAGAGTCTGTGTGCTCTGTTCTCAATTAGAAGAGCCCAACTGAGAATACTTTCCATACGGCTCAGGCCCTGCCACTGTCTGGCCTGGTGGCTGGAAGGTTTTTCTGTGGGGCCAACCATGACGGTGAGAGACACAGGCCGTGATTCCATGGCAGAGCGCCAGCGTGACATCTGTGGGCCCTCTGTGACTTCGGGCGCGGTTCTGCTCCTGCCAAAGAGACATCAATGGATCATCCGACAGCTCTGACCGTGCTCACACACTGGTTGGGAGGAATCCCCACACCAGCCCGGGGCCTCAATGGGGGTGGTTTCGGGTCTTGTCTGAGCCAGAAGGAAAGCTACAAGCATCTTCGCCAATCTGTGGCTTGCAGGTGACTCACCAGACCCTTCTGTTCACATGTACCCCCCTGGAAGCCCATGTCTGAGAAGCTGGGGCATTTGGCTCCTCGACCAAATGTTTGAATTTTCTTGCTTTTGTCTGAGAAAGCTCATAGTTTGGTGCTATCTAATGCTAAACATATGAATATCTGGGAACATCTAAATATGCTGTGCTCTACAGACAAAACATCTACACAGGGATGTTCTGATGAATGGAGTTTTCCAGTAAAGCAGAAACTGTTCCTTGTTTCATTCCTTATGGTTGCAAAGCCTCCTAAACCTGGATTGACTTTTCCTCTGCCTCAGCAAGTGAAGTGTAATGAGCAAAATCCAATCTTATCTAATCGTTGGCTGTCATTATTGCCTCCACAGGCATTTTTGCGTCTTGACCATATAGGCCATTTTATTTCATTCATTCAATCGACAAATACATATCGAGTACCTGCCATTGTTCTAGGTTCTGAGGATACATTAGAAAGAATTCCCCACTCTTTTGGAACTTGAATCCAAGTGTGTGCCTGTGTGTTGAGGTGAGGGGATGTAGAACAGGGATGAACAAGAAATGAGCAAATGACATATAAGCTTGGTAGTAAGTATTCTCGGTGCTGGTGTGCACTTAATGGGCCCCACGCTGAGGCCACTGGGCAGCTGAGACTCCCCAGCAGTGGGCTGACCCCCACTCAGGACAGGTTTTGTTCCCTGCCCAGGGTCCCTGCTGCCTGGGGATCTGACCGATACCTTCTCTCCAAGCTCAACAGCTCCCTGGTTCCTTCTGGCTGAGATTTGCCAATTAAGCAGATCATTTGGTGCCCACCTGCTCCGATATTTTCAGGTTCATTTTCTCTGTCGCTTATCTGCCACCAGCCCATGTCTGCCTGGCTCTTGGTTTCCTCTGTGATTGAAGCCATGACTGTGTGTGATGCTCAGCCTCCATAGGGTCCCCTCGTGACAGGAGGGGAGGCTGTGTTTGGGGTGAGATAGCAGATGGATTATTTGTACCGTAAACTTTCCCCATTGTCATGAGGTTGGAGCAGTGATAGCTGGAGGAAATATAAACAACAATTTTCCCTGCACTTTTCATGTCTCGTCAGTCAGGTGTGCCACGCTGACATGAACACAGGAGTCATTTGTTCTGTGTTTGAAGCTGAAATGTGCCATAAATACACCATGGCCCTTCAAAGAGTTGGTTCACAACAGCCTGCTCTAAGAGGCCACCAAAGTCATCTTTTCAGGAAAATAAAACAAAAATATGTTTACAAAACATTGCCCTTGGGAAAAGTTGAAAACATTTTTCCTATTTATGATCTAGTCTTTTTCCACTTGACAAATATTGATTGCTCTCTCCCAGCCACACCCCTGCCCTTCCTCCTGTTATAGGTGGGGTCCCAATTCACATGGGCTTCTGATGAAATAACAAGTGTATTTGTACCTAGCCCAGGAGAGTCCAAAAGCCAGCCACAGAGGGGACATTCGAGGCCAGTCCTGTTCTAGGAAGGGGACAGAACAGGGAGAAAAGACAGTCTTGGGAACCCACCGGAATAGGCTGTGGTCTTCATAAGAAAAAGTTTGTCATTGTAGCTGGTGAGAGAATGTTAGGAGACTGGATCTATCATTAAATATCATTAGGTCGATCCATATGAAAGTACCATTTGGGAGTCACAAATAGTCATTATTGGTGATTTCCAATAATGGTTCCATCTGAAAATGAACAATAGCTACTAGTTATTGATTCCTGCTTGTGTGCCAGGCATTGAGCTAAGCACTTTCCAGCAATGATGTCATTTCATCTTCACAGTATCCCCAAAGCATGGTGTCTTCTCCAGAGGCAGACTCTAAGATGAGGATTTGTGATTTCTTTAAAGAAGTACTCCCAGGAAAAAAGCAGGACAGGCACAGGGATGAAGCCAAGTGAGGGTATGTGTTTTGGGCAAAGTCTCAGCTCATCCTATGAAGAGCTGCAGAGCTTCAGTTACCTCTCAGTAACTCAGGACAAGAGAGCTGGGCTTTTGTGTGCCCACAGACCGTCACTGGTAACGGGTGCCCCAGGAGCGCACGCTCAGGCTCCCTGGACTCTCTTGCACACCTAGGTGAAGGGGCTCGGGTAAGCCACTGGCGGCCTGTGAGCAAGGTCAGCGGTACCGCCAGTAGAGCCACGGCACGTGGCATCCGAGGGAGGGGAGGGCCACGGAAACAGCAAGGGGGCCCTGGCCTCCAGGCAGAACACCTTCAGAGTCCGCTGGAGGTGGGAGTTCATTTTATTGCCCTTTCACACGTGAGGCAGTTGAGGTTTAGAGGGATAAAAGGAAATCAGCTCTGATGAAGAGGTAGGGCCAGAACTCTGCTGTCCCTAATTGGCCACTGTCATCCTCTCGGGGGCAGTTCTAGTGTCACAGGGGTCAAGCTGGTGGCACCTGGCTCGTCCTTCCCTTAGACTGAGATTTCAGAATCTACTTGCCTCATTTGGATGGATTTGCATAGCAGGGGTAGGGCACGGGGGAGCTCACCCCAGTGTCCGACAGCCATAACCCGTCGAAGTCCTTTAAGTAGGGAGCTGGACTTTTCATCACATTAGCTCTCCCCTGTGCCTCTCTAGGTGGGTAAAGGGGCTCTGTGAGATCTGCTCTCATGTCTCCTTCCAGAGGCCTAGAGGCTGTCCTCCGACTCAAGGGTGACTCCCACTCCCACGACCATGGCTGATAGCAAAGTGCTGGGCAAGGTCACTGCCTGAGAAGGCGATCGCTGCTGTAATCCAGAGTTCGCTCCAAGCTGAGCCAGACCAAGGGACGTATGGGCACCAGAATACCCGGGGAAGGCATCCCCTCCAGCTGTTGCCTCTGCCCACCCTCCCCCGGCCAGGTGTGGTCACTTGCCCTCGGTGGCCTTCCCCCAGGGAGCTGAGTCAGAGCTTTCCAGCCCAGAAGTGGGAGGACACAGAGTCTGAAGGCTGGGTTGGAGTTCATAACTCCTGTTCATCCACTTACTAACTGGAGTGGTTTTTTGACTTTGTACCTCCATGATGTCATCTATAAACAGGAAATGGCAACATTCTACCCTGCAAAGAATAAATAAGATGTTATCAGGCAGTTCCTAGCACGGAGTGGGCATTTGAGAAATGTTTGGTCCCAGCCGTTTTCCCTTGGTTTTGCTGGCACTGCTTCCTGTCCCATTACCTGTCTTAACTTTGGGTCATTGTGTGTAATTCAGTCCAGCTGCCCTGGTCTTGCTTGGGTGCAAGGTACAAGCCAGAGAAATGTGTCCTTTATTGTCATGTGTTTTGAAAGGTTTTGTCCCTTCTGGGTTACTCTCTGAGTGCTGTCCAAGAACACAAATGGCCTGCTTTTTTTTCCTCCATTGATCTTGACAAATGCCGAGCTAGCACCGGGCCCTCTCCATTGAATTCCATTATACTCCATATGCTGATAGCTCCTCAGATGAGCCCTCTTGGATGGCACGCCGCAAGAGAAAAAGCGAAACACTGCAAGACACTGAGATGCTGGGTCCTGCCCCGCTCCAACCTTCTCCCCCATACATAGAAACACTGTCCTAGTTTTCAGCAGCCTAATTGAACATCCATCACATAAGGAAAAAAAAAAACCCTGGCTTGCCACCCACACCATTGTGCTAAGAATAACTTCTCTCCCAGCAGTAGAGCTGGTCAGAGTCACTTCCTAGTGTTTCCATCTGGAATTAGGTGTGAGGATTCAGAAAGCGCATTTGTCCATTTTGAGTCTGAAGCTGGCATGGGCCCTGAAACTTGGAAGTCTGACAAAAAACCAAGAAACCTAGAGTAAACATCCAAACACTTAAATACCCCAAAATCTGTCTCCTGTTGAAAGCCTTTTTTCCCTTTTGTGTGTTGTTTGGATCTCATTGAGTCTGTTCTTCCTAGTTTGTCCAGGAGTCAGTTTTAAATATTGTCTTTATTTACTGAGATGGGGTTCAGTTGAGCTCAGCATCTCACAGCCGAGTTCCCAAGCGCAGGACGTCTCGATGACCAGGAGCATGGGTTTACTGGTTTCAGGTTGAAATTGGCTTTTTAGAGTGATTGCACGCCTGGCTTTGGGGAAAGGATCATTTGCCCTTTAATCTTCCAAATAAATAGAATCATCCATTCATTCAAAATCTATTCCCAGAAGGCCAGCTTTGTGCCGGACACTGTGCTACTTAAGCACCGAGACCATGAAATACACACAGTAAGATATCCTTCTCGACTCTGTTGGAGATTGGAGTCTGATACCTGAGATTCCTAACTCTAGCAGCATGGCGGAATCATCCGGAAGCTTTAAAAAAAATTATTATTTATTTATTTTGGGCTGTGATGCGTCTTTGTTGCTGCACAGGCTTTTCTCTAGTTGCGAAGAGCAGGGGCTACTCTTCGTTGAGGAGCACAGGCTCTAGAGCACCCCAGTTTCAGCAGCTGCTGCATGTGGGCTCAGGGATTGTGGTTCCCGGACTCGAGAGTGCAGACTCAGTAATCTGGTGCATGGGCTTAACTGCTCCAAGGCATGTGGCATCTTCCTGGAGCAGGGATCAAACCCTGTCTCCTGCATTGGCAGGCAGATTTGTTGCCACTGACTGAGCCACCAGGGAAGCCCTGGGAGCTTTTAAAAAAAAGCTACTTTGTGGGTGTGTTTTCTCAATCCTTACAATAATCTTCCAAAATACTGCTACTGTCGTCATCTTGAAGATGTGGAAACTGAGGCACAGTAGCGGGAGTCACTTGCCCAAGGATATTTAACATCTCAGAAAGGGCATAGGACCCCAGGTGCTCTGCCTCCAGAGAGCTGCGCTTACCACTGAACCGTCCTGCCTCTTCATGCGTGGAAGCGTGAGAGGGACTGGCAGGCCTGGATGGCGGGGGCAAGCGGCGAAAGAGAAACTAGCAAGGGGAAGCTGGAGAGGTGGGTGAGGACAGGGCAGGAAGGGCCTCGGGCGCGCAGACTAGAAGGCAGGATTTTATCCAGTGAATGAGCGGAAGAGCTGCCACCTATACCAATGAGAGCAAGAAGCCACTAGCTAGGGGGCTTGGGGTACATTTCTACATGACAGAAAGTAGGTCAGTGTTTTGGAAGGGAGCGCGGAGGTGCAGGCGCTCGGTGATGACAATCAGCTCTGACAGCAGCTCTGTGCTGAGTGGGGAGGAATGTGAGAAGGACCTCCCGCTCCTTCTCCCCACTGAACTCTTGCTTCAACATCTTATCTGGACCTCACGGGTCAGCCCCAGAGCAGCTGGCTCTGTGCCTTCCTTCCCTGGAAGCCGCATGACCTCCCCAGCACCGGTGCCCACCACGGCCTTCCCACGCAGCTGCCCGGTGCCAGCTCATCAGAGCACAGGGGTGAGTGCAGTGGGGCGGCCAGGGAAGAACCAGAAACCCGCGTCCCTGCCCTTGATGGTAAGCCAGGACAGAGGCTGCCTAGCCCCTCGGAAGCAGTAGGTGGTAACAGTTAAACATGTGATCCTGGTTTTGAATCCCAGCTCCAGTGCTTAACTGCGTGACTGGGGGGCAAGTCCCTTAACTGCTGTGAAGATCAGTTTCCCCATCTGTAAAATGGGGTCGCCATTCCTACCTTGCAAGTGTGTTTTAAAAATTGGAGCTATCAGTCATAACAGCCCTGGTAATAGTGTCTAAGGCTCTGAGCAAATGACAGCTCTTATTATGGTTAATGGCCATGACTGTATCCCAAGCCCCTGTGGGTCTTGATAGCCTAGAATGAGAGGCCCTTATTTTGCAGCTGAGAAAACGGAGGCCTGAAAGGGATCCATGGCTTTTCCAGGGTCACCTGGAATCTGAACAGCAGAACCGGGAGCAGGGGATACCTTTGAGAGGCCTCACCGAGCAGGGGTGAGAAGTTCAACTCAGGCTTGGCCTTGGCCACTCCTAGCCTTTGCTCTTTCTCCCTCCATGATGGCACAGATACAACCTTTCTGGAAGGGTTTTGTGGACGAATAAGCTGTCATTCCAAAGTGCTGAAAAGCACTCCACAGGTGCCAAACCATGACTCTCCATGGATTTCAACACCCCGGCTGGCATGCCTTTCTGCCAGATGCACGCTGCATGAGGACTGCGTGTGTGTGTGTCAGTGTGTGTGTCTGTGTGTGTAGAGGATAAGGAGAGGGACAAGGAAGGAGAAAAACACACAGAAGAGTCCAGATTGTCCAGAACCTCTTTTTATACTTGAACCCCAGTACACTCTGGCTTAGCCCCCTGCCCTGTCACTCAGACAGAGCTGCCCTCGTTCTGCCCAGGTTCTTTGCAGCCTACTTTCAGTCACCTGCTGCGGGAAAGTGTGAGCCACTTTGCTCTGCAGCAATGATTTGCCCAGCCTTCAGTCAACAGTCAGGGACTCAGTCCCGGGTGGCTCTTGTCAAATAGGGTGTCATGGAAAAGCATGGCATTTGGGATCAGACAATAAAGTTTTGAATCCTAGTTCTACTGCTTCTTGGGTGACCTTGAACAAATTACTATTGTGCCTTAGTTTCTTCATCTGTAAAAAGGGAGACATTTTGGATTATTTGAAGACATTAAATGAGAGGACTATTCTGGCATATAACTGTTTCATTCCCACCCCAAACCCTGCTCCCATCTCCGTGGCTTTCTGCACCTGGATTACCGAGGTGCCCTGGGCCGATACTGTGTGCTGATTTGAATTGTGGATTGGGAAGTCAGAGAGGTGCCAGGATGAAGAGGTGGTTGTTGAAAGCACAACCTGCCTCTCCCAAAGAGGCATCTTTGTGGAGAGGGTGGCCTCGGCACCCCAGGCGTTTGGGAGGAAAGCAGCCATGTTGGGGACATCCACATTTGACACCCTGTGGTAGAAGGATGGCTCAGGGCCCTGAATGGATGTCTTAGGTAGAACACGTATGCCCATAGCCTGCTTGTGTACCTCTCAACCAACGGAGTTTGGCAGGAGGCCAGGTGGGGAGGGGGGCAGATGTGAACTGGGGCTGCAGTGAGACGTGCTAGACCCTGCTGTGCTTCTCCTGGTGAGCAGAACTGCAAGGCAGATGTTTGCAGACAGCTTCCATGACCTCTCTATAGCTTCTTTTCCCTGCCTGGCCCATTGTGTGTGCCCCAGATCTGGGGATACGGATCCCTCTCCCGGTGACGGTGGATGGTGTCCATGAACCCCTCTCAGAGAGGTAGGGGTCCCTACTGAACCCTAGCCTCAGGTTCTGGGTCTTCACTCAGTGTGTTAGCAATGGAAATGTCCACTTACCCAGATACAACCACAACAAGGTGTCATGTGGTGACCCCAGGGTAGGTGGGGGGTAGGTGACATGCGGTAGATGGGGAAGAAGAACTGTGGCTTGACCTTACTGTATACCAGGAAAAACCATCATCATAATGGTGGTAGCAGTGATCATGAGCACTGATTAGTGCTTTACACATATCAATTCATTTAATCCTTCTAGCAACTGTAGATGGAGAAGGCAATGGCAACCCACTCCAGTACTCTTGCCTGGAAAATCCCATGGATGGAGGAGCCTGGTAGGCTGCAGTCCATGGGGTCATGAAGAGTCGGACACAACTGAGTGACTTCACTTTCATGCATTGGAGGAGGAAATGGCAACCCACTCCAGTGTTCTTGCCTGGAGAATCCCAGGGATGGGGGAGCCTGGTAGGAGGCCGTCTATGGGGTCGCACAGAGTCGGACATGACTAAAGCAACTTAGCAGCAGTAGCAGCAGCAGCAGCAACTGTAGAAGGGAGGTACTATTATAAACCCCATTTTACAGATGAGAAAGCTGAGGCATTAAGTGGTTAAATAACTCATCAAAGGTTACATGGTTGGTAAGTGGCAGAGCTCAAGGCCATGCAGTCAAATGCATGCAGTCTAATTCCAAAGTTATCCTCTTTTCAACCACTGTACCCACCTCTACTGCCTCTCCTACTTAATCTTGCTCCAGAGTCCCAGGAGGTAACTGTAACCTCCTGCCATAGATGGCATATTGTTGCTGTTGTTCAGTCGCTGAGTCATGTCTGACTTTTTCTGACCCCATGGACTGCAGCACACCAGGCCTCCCTGTCCTTTATTGTCTCCCAGTTCAGTTCAGTTCAGTTCAGTCGCTCAGTTGTGTCTGACTCTTTTCGACCCCATGGACTGCAGCACACCAGGCCTCCCTGTCCATCACCAACTCCCAGAGTTTACTCAAACCCATGTCCATTGAGTTGGTGATGCCATCCAACCATCTCATCCTCTGTCGTCCCCTTCTCCTCCTGCCCTCAATCTTTCCCAGCTTCAGAGTCTTTTCAAATGAGTCAGTTCTTTGCATCAGGTGGCCAAAGTATAGGAGTTTCAGCTTCAGCATCAATCTTTCCAATGAATATTCAGGACTGATTTCCTTTAGGATTTACTGGTTTGATATTCTTGCAGTCCAAGGGACTCTCAAGAGTCTTTTCCAGCACCAAAATTAGAAAGCATCCATTCTTTGGCACTCAGCCTTCTTTATGGTCCAACTCTCATCAAAGAAACAACTGAGACTCTGAGAGGTGTGGTGACGAGCCCAAGTCACACACCAGTTAAGTATCTATGCTCATCTGTGGGACTCTTTTCACTTCACTGAAGGACTTCCAGGAGAGCAACTGAAACCTTGACATCATCTCTTACCTTATGGGTAAGAGGGAGGAGTATGCGTTGGGGGCACCCAGGTCTTTGCTCACTGCCCAACCCTCCACCTCAAGCACACTGGCAGGCAGGAAGGAAAGCCCCAACCCTGCCCCTTTGCCTTTCAGACCTCACCCCGGCATCACCCCCACATCACTTCTCCAGGAGCCATGACAGCCTCGACAGTCTAGGTTCTTTCCTGCTAACGTAGCACTTGCCTCACTTAGTGATTATACATCCATGTGATTGTGTAAATATTGTCCATTTTCCTGATTACATTGTAAGTTCTATGACAAAAAAAAAACCAACCTTGGTTCTTATTAACATGTTATCACTAGTGATTAGCATGCTGTCTGGCATTCAGTGGCACTGAACTATGATTTAAGTAAATGAATGAATGAATAGAGCACCTACAAGAATCTAGACTCACACCAAGCCCTCTACTCCCATTATCCCACATCCTTGCAACAACCCAGTGAGCTAGTTACCATCATTCCCATTTTCCTGATGAACAAACTGAGGGCCAGAGATGAAGTGACCCTTGCTCAGTCAATGGGAAGTGAAATCAACATTCACTTATGGGTTTGCCTGACTCCACCCCAGTCTTCTCGCTCCTTCACGTCACTCAGAGAAGAACCTGGAAACAAGAAGCAGTGATAAGGGGGGAATTCCCTGGCTGTCCAGAGGTTAGGACTTTTCACTAGGACTTTCACTGACAAGGGTGTGGTTTCAGTCTCTGGTTGGGGAACCAAGATCCCACAAGCCACATGGTGTGGGCAAAAAAAAAAAGAAAAAAAAAAATAGCAGTGATAAATAGCCCAAGCTTCTGCTCTAGGGAAAGCAGAATAAAATGGGTTTGTGGGTACCAGACAGGATTGAAAGTCAAGAATAAAGGACCAAAGTCAAAGAAAGAACTAAAATGGTCATGGGAGGAGATTCTAGAAACCTGTGTTTGATAATTCAGGAGGAAGTCAGCCACGAAGACCCAGGTGCCTTGGAAGACTGGATTCTCCATTCTCCAAACTCAGCTCTTCAGGGTTTCTCCTTCCACCTTGGGAAGGATAAAACCTTAAGAAGCGAATGACTGTGAGTAGGAATTCATTTGCCATCCCCAAATTTGAAGACAGTCTTTGTGGAAACAAGGAAGCTAGGGTGATATGCTTGACAGTCAGCTTTGCAGCCTTAGGGAGTCTGAGTGTGTTAGATTCATATTTGATGCATGTCCAGACTGCCTTGAGGAAAAATTTTGATAAATATATCAGTGCATGTCTAAAATTCTTGCACAATGTGGAGCTTCAAGAAAGATGCCAATTTTTTTTTAAAGACTAAATGGTGTCTTGCCCCATTGTTTGTAAAACCATCTTTCTAAGCCAAAAAATAATAATAATAAAATCCTTGTATATTTTATTCTTTTCCACCCTTCGAGCTCTGAGGTTTTATCTGCCTTGGGTTGGGAGAGTGGAAATCAGCACAGCTGTTTATGTTTAGTAGCTTCCAATGACCTCAGGGCGCAAAAGATCCTCACGGGTGTCTCTGCTTTGTTGACAGTTCTGAGACCAGCTTTGAGCTCAGCCAAGGGGTAGTGTGAACGAGAATTCCTTTTCACATGTGCCCAGCAGGGCTCATTTCAAGCATACTGGGACCTACTTTCCTCTCCATCTTCTCTCCTTCTGCGAGATCAGGACTCTGTCTTCAGGCTAGCATGATGGCTTATAGAGACAGTTTGGTAGGACAGTCAGAAAAGGACGGATTTCCTAGTCCCTCTGCTCAGGGGTGGTCTTGGCACTTCTGCAGAGGAGGATTCTATTAGGAGCTGTTTCCCTGGAAGAGAAGGAAAACAGGGAGGGTGTCTGGAGTAACTGTTCCTGCCTGTCTTAGAAGGAGGGAACCCTGCTTGTCAGTGACTTTAGATAGACAGTCATCCCTCAGCAAATGCAGGGGATTAGTTCCAGGATGCTCTCAGATTCCAAAATCTGCAGGGTGTTCAAAACCCTTATATAAAATTGTGTAGTATTTGCATATAACCTACACACACCCTCCTAAGTAAGTCATCTCTGGGTTACTTACAATACCTAATACAATGTAAATGCTATGTAAATACTATGTAAATAGTTGCTAGGGCATGGTAAATTCAAGTTCTGCTTTTTGGAACTTTCTGGATTTTTTTTTTTTTTCCCATCTGCTGTTGGTTGTATCTGTGGATGCAGAACCCATGGATACAGATGGCCAACTGTATATAGATCTTATACATATAACTAAACTGGATTTAATTGAACTAGATTTGAACTAAAATTAGATTTTAATCTTTCTTTGAGAGCTAACAAAGTTTCTGTCTGTTTGGGAGATGACTCAACTCCTCTACCTGAAAAGGCAGAGGGCAGAAGTGGATGTAAGCCAGCTAACTTCCCTATGACCAATATTTGGCACAAGGCTTGGCTCCCTATAGCTCAGTTGGTAAAGAATCCGCCTTCAGTGCAGGAGACCCCAGTTCGATTCCTGGGTCAGGAAGATCTGCTGGAGAAGGGATAGGGTACCCACTCCAGTATGCTTGGGCTTCCCTTGTGGCTCAGCTGGTAAAGAATCTGCCTGCAATGTGGGAGATCTGAGTTTGATTCCTGGGTTGGGAAGATCCCCTGGAGAAGGGAAAGGCTACCCAGTCCAGTATTCTGGCCTGGAGAATTCCATGGACTTTGTAGACCATGGGGTCACAAAGAGTCAGACAGGGCTGAGTGACTTTTACTTCACTTTGGTTCTCTGTAGAGGATAATGAGCTTTCCTTGAATAAATAAAAGATTCAAACAAGTAAAGATGTTTATTTGAAAAAATGCAGAAAAATCCCATGGAAAAGTAAGTTGAAATCAATTATAATTCCAACTCTTTAAAGCAGTGATAGAAAAATAAGAAATGACTAGCCCCCTAACTTGCTCCTCAAAAAAATTACTATTAGTAGTGTGATGTGATGCCTGCCTTCTCTTTTCTCTTAATAAATGTATGTATTTATACATTGTAAACACACAAATACATTAGCAAATTTTAATGGTAGCCAAAGTGAAGTCCAATTCTTTATGACCCCGTGGACTGTCGCCTACCAGGCTCCTCTGTCCATGTGATTTTCCAGGCAAGAATACTGGAGTGGGTTGCCATTTCCTTCTTTCCGACCCAGGGACTGAACCCGGGTCTCCTGCACTTGTAGACAAATGCTTTACTGTCTGAGCCACCAGGGAAGTCAAACATATATGTAAATAGTAGCCAAACATGTATGTAAATAATAAGGTAAATATCGCCATGACATATACATTTTAAATAAAGGAGAAAGAATGAAAAACACATACTGAAGGGCTACATGATTTTTTTTTCAGTATCCACTGTTGAGATTTTTTTTCATGCCAGCATACCTTTTTCTGAGCACAGACGATAAAGAGTTAACCGTGCTCCAAGCTCTCCTCCGAGAGCCCTGAACCCTGGGCACCACCACCCACCTCTCCCGGGGCCAGGAGCTCCTCTGCCGCAGATGCTTACCAGGCTGTGAGCCTGGGGCAGAGGCAGAGGGAGGCAGGAAGGCTCACAGGAGAAACAGTAACGAAAAGAGGAAATGTGGGCAGGAAGCGGCCAGAGCATCCTCGCTTCTCGCCTGGGGGCCCACACTGACCAGGGGTCAGGCTGCTTGATGCCATCTGCATGGCTGACTCTCAGGCAGCATTTGGGCAATTACCCGGCTGCTTTGGGGCTGCACGGGCAGCTAGACTGGCTGTGTGTGTCTCTCTCAAAAAACAAACCTGGCACAGAAAGTAACAGAAGGCCTGGGTTTTTCCAGATTGGCCATTCACATTGATTGAAATTGTCCAGGTTTTTGCCTCAGTCATCCCCCACTGTAAAATGTTGAGGGAGCAGTCTTTGTGGCATTTCTTACAGCGACACTTTTCCATTTGCCTGTACCCAGGAGCTGTGCGTGTGCGTGCCCATTGTCGCTTCAGTTGTGTCCAACTCTCTGCAACTCCATGAACTGTAGCTTGTCGGGCTCCTCTGTCCTTGGGATTCTCCAGGCAAGAATATTGGAGTGGGTTTCCATACCGTCCTCCAGGGAATCTTCCCAACCCAGAGATCAAACCCACGTCTCCTGCATTGCAGGCAGGTTCTTTACCCACTGAGTCACCTGGGAAGCACCACTCAGGAGCTTTAGTAACAGAAAAATGCTTGGGCCCCATCCCCAGAGTCTGATTTTATCCGTCTAGTGTGGGGCCTGGGCAGCCCTGTTTTTTCCAGTTCTGCAGGTGACTCTCATGGACAGCCAAGGCTGCGAAGTCAAGTGTGAGAATCCACAGATTCAAAGTCATCCGAGTTCTTGCTTAAAAGACAGATACACAGATTCAGAATTCTAGATCTGCTGGGGGTGTGTGATTAGGGTTCTGTTCCTTTAACCCTCAGTGATTCTTAGGCTTTTATTGGAGTGTAAGATCTACTATTTGGCATTTATTTCCCTGTTTGCTTGCCCTGTTCTCTCAATTTTTCAGCTGTTGAAAAGAGCAACCCTCAGGCTAGAAAGAGTGGTTGCATCATCCTTTGAATCTTGAGAATAGGGACTAAGCACGTAAGTTTTATTTGTTCCCTATCATAATGCCCAGCATATAGATGTCTCTCAACTATTTATTCATTGAGTTAGTGATTGAGGCATACTATAGCCGATAAGTGAAAGTGAAATTGCACGTTGCTCAGTCGTGTCTGACTCTTTTCAACCCCATGGACTATACAGTCCATGGAATTCTCCCAGGCCAGAATACTGGAGTGGGTAGCCTATCCCTCCTCCAGGGGATCTTCCCAACCCAGGGATCAACCCAGGTCTCCCACATTGCAGGCGGATTCTTTACCAGCTGAGCCACCAGGGAAGCCCAGAGCCAACAAACCAATAGTTTACTAAATATTTGTTTGACATTTAGTCAGGGCTATTGCCTTGGGCTTCCCAGGTGGCTCAGTGGTAAAGAATGTGCCTGCCAACACAGGAGATTCAGGTTTGATCCCTGGTTTGGGAAGATCCCCTAGAGAAAGAAATGGCAACCCACTCCAGTAGTCTTGCCTGAGAAATCCCATGGACAGAGGAGCCTTGTGGGTTATAGTTCATGGGGTCACAAAAGACGTGGACACAACTTAGTGACTAAAACAACAACAATTGTCTCAAACCCTTGTAAAAACACACACATTCACACATACTCCTTACACACCAGCCTTGCAAGTGGGAAAACCCACAGTCATCAGTTCTCAAAATACAACACAGGGATCACCGCTGGGCATACAGATCTGCACACGTCCATCTGTGGAAGAAGGTAGATTAGAAGCAAGTGTAGGGAAGGTGAGCAGACTTTATAAACAGCTGTTCTAAGGTTCTTACCCCAGTTTCCCTGAAGTCTGTGATGGCTGGGCTCTCAATTCAGCCATTACCAAAAGATAAGCATTTTGGGCCAGCAAGAGATATTATTGGAAGTTGCCAACCCATGTCATAGAAAACTAAGGAAAAGTGCAGATTTGAGAATAAGCCTTTCTAACTTATTTTTACTCCCCAATAAACTCAAGAATGTTTTGCTTTTTATATTATTCTGGAGAGTTGCAATATGTCCCTTCATAATTTATAGTAGTGGTCTCCAAGAGCCTGTTGATTCTTTCCCCAGGTCCCTGCATATTTTTTTGTGTGGTAGGCTGTGGTTTAGATGTTTCAGTCTCTCTTAGGACTGTCTTCTTGGGAGGTAAGCTCAGCTAGGGGTCTTTAACACAGATAAAGGGTGGGTTGATGGGGTTGGTCACTTGCAGATCAGCCCTAAAGACCAATTTACACTCAACTAATCACCAGTGGCTCTTGTATAGGATCAGAAAGCAGTGTAGCTGGCACATCCTGACCTAAGGGTGGTTCTTACAGTCAGAGAGGTGCCAAACCCTTCAGATTCTGATTCAGTGGTCCTGGGAGCTTTGGCAATATGTTTCAAATTGGGTGGTTTTGAAAGTTGAGAGTCTGACAGGAGAAAAAGAGAAGGGTTGTCAAAGTTGGGATTTAAAATAGTGGGCTATCCATGATATATATCATTTTTTTAAAATAGCAATAAAAAGAAACTCGGAGAGTGTGTTCTTTCCAAAGCAGTTTGCTGTGTCCTAAACCAGTGACTCCTTTAGCTACCAATGCTTGCCAAACTTATTGATTTCAAATGACTTCATTCATGTTAACACAGCATCTATGTGGAAGGAGTAACTTTATAGGACATTTTTATAATTTGAGATGGTCTTATTTAAGGAGGAATCTTGCAATTATCTCTTTTGCCTCAGGGAAAAAAAGAGCTTTTCCTCCCATGTCTTGCTATAATGACAAAATTATTTTGCTGTAAAGAAAGAAAATGAGGGGAAGACAGGAAAAATATAAAGGGAGATGAAAACTGTTCCAGGAAAGAGCAAATAAAATTATGAAAGGGATGTGGAGGCCGGGAAAGAAATTGGAAATAGACTAAAAGATTCACTTGTTTTCCATCAAGAAAGATGAGAAGTCATTGGACTTTAAGTTAAATAAATCACACAAGTTAAGGTGCATGGTCATATATTTACCAAATCCTGGAGTATTAGGAAGAGGTACTTTTTAAAAAAGAATGCACTGTTTTTCAAATTAGTACCTATTTGAGGGTCTCAGAACCCAAAAAATGACCTTGGTGCAAATATGATTTAAATGGGAAACCCAAGATGGCAAATACATAGTAAATACATCACTATGTCCATCCATTTCTGTACCCATGACAGACATTATTAATTTATCAGGCTGCTATTTCCAACTTAATTAGATATATTCACCTTTGGAATTCCGTTTAGCACAGGGTGACAGAAAGTCAGTTAGCTAGAGATGGCCCTTGAGATGAACCCATTTTGCTACCTAGGATTTAGTTTACTACACAAAGTGTGAGCTCCAGACCACCAGCATGGGTGTCACATGGGAGCTTATTCTGAAATCAGAATCTCAGCCGCAGTCCAGAACTACTGAATGGAATCTGTATTTTAGCAAGATCTCCAGTAATTCTTATGTATATTAAGGTATATTACATATATTAAGCAGAGACATCACTTTGCCAACAAAAGTCCTATAGTCAAAGCTATGGGTTTTCCAGTAGTCATATGGATGTGGGAGCTGGACCATAAAGAAGGCTGAGTGCCGAAAAATTGATGATTTCAAATTGTGGTGCTGGAGAAGACTCTTGAGTGTTCCTTGGACTGCGGGGAGATCAAACCAGTCAATCCTAAAGGAAATCAACCCTGAATATTCACTAGAAGGACTGATGCTGAAACTGAAACTCCAATACTTTGGCCACCTGATGTAAAGAGCCAACTCACTGGAAAAGACCCTGATGCTGGGAAAGACTGGAGGAAAGGGGAGAAGGGGATGACAGAGGATGATATTGTTGGATGGTATCACTGACTCAATGGACATGAGTTTGAGCAAACTCTGGGAGATGGTGAAGGACAGGGAAGCCTGACAAGCTGCAGTCCATGGGGTCACAAAGCGTTTGACTCAACTTAGTGACTGAACAACAGCAACATATCAAAATTTAAGCAGCCCTGACCTGAAAGAGCACTGAATACCTGAAGCATTCATCAGAATCACTTGGTTAAACACTTGGTAAACCTAGATCCTTGGGCCCCAACTTCAGGACTTTTGGTTTATTAGATCTGGGGTGGGGCTTATCAAACAAGCTTCCAGGTGTTGATGCTGCTGGTGGTGATCTGGGGACCACATTTGGAGAAAAACTACATTAAGGCCATGGAAATACTTTGGAATCTCTCCATAATCTTTAAAGTCAAAGACTGCAATATATTTCCATAAGTCTTGCTACATCTGGCAGAACCAGAATTCTGGATAGGAGAGGCTCCAAGTTTTAACAGAGCATAGCATCTCTTATGATTTTATGTACCTGGGTCTAAACGGCTCTCCCTCTGGTTAATTGCCACTGTCTGATAACAATCTGGGTAGCTATTCTGTCCACAGCATTATACTCAATGCTGAGAGAATCTAATGCAGGTTAAAAACACATTCCTGACTTCAAGAGGCCTTCTCTTTAAGAAGAAAATAAACATGAAACAATAAACAACAAGGTAGCATCAGATAGAAAAGGGCTGAGTGCTACGTAAGTGACATGGCAGACTACGTGTAATTTAGAGGGAGGAATACCTGGAATTGCATACAAGACTGTGTGCAGTTCAGCCTAACTAGAGAAGAAAGTTGCTGCATAGAATGGATGGAGGTAAAATGGGAGAGGGAGCAGGCCAGGGTAAGAGGCACCTTATTTGTTAATACTGTTTTAAGAGACTATCTTAAAACTTTGACGTTTCCTACTATCAGGATAATAACAAATCAATGCTATCAACATTGAAAATTAGGCTATAGGGTGGGCATACTGTGAAAAACCTGTATCTCAGAGACAGAGAAGTGAAACAACTTTACGTAAATAGAAATGACTGGAGGGTGGCTTGGGGGATACCAGGAGCAGTAATTTAATAATAGGGATAATAATACTAACTTCTACCGGTCTTTCACATTGCCAAGCCCGTGCTGCTGCTGCTGCTGCGTCACTTCAGTCGTGTCCGACTCTGTGCGACCCCATAGACGGCAGCCCCCTGAGGCTCCCCCGTCCCTGGGATTCTCCCAGCAAGTACCCGTGCTACATGACTGTAATGAACTATCTCATTTATCCAAACAATAACATAATGTCGTCAACTCCCCTCCTTACTCCCAGTAAGAACCGAAGCTTTGTAAAGATGTATCTAAGTCAAAGAACTTGCCCGATTTAAATCCAGGAAGTTCTACGGGGACGAAGTCGGGGCGGGGGGGGGGTAATCCTCATCTATGAATCGCGAGGGGTCTGGCCTGCCCGTGTCATCTCTTCCAGCTCTCTGCTAGAAACCCATAGAGCGCCTGGGACAGGAGAGAAATCCTCGAGCGGATTGAAGTCGAGGAACCTGTGGGGTCAGTGCGTCCGAGGCGCAGACAGAGGGGTTCCTATCCGAAACGCAGCAAGATTTTAGCCCGAGCCCGGCCGGGGTCCTGGAGCTTCTCCGGGCTTCCTCTGGCCACTCTAATTACAGTATGTGGTAGGTTGCGATGAGGAACCGTCTGGGGTCGGCAGGCTTCGCGGGGGTATTGTGTTTGCCTGTAAATACTTCACATAGTTAACTGAAATGTGCAGCCTTTGAAAGCTGGAGAGGAAGCCATTCGGAGGCCCCCCGGCCCGCCTGGAGGAGCTGGCAGAAAAGAGAAGAAATGGCTGGCGCGTCCTTCACGCGGGAGCCTAAGGAACCGCCCTGCCCAGACCAGATGGGGGGCCGCGAGGCTGCAGGCGCGACTCCGGAAGCCTCAGACCGTTAAGGTGACCAGAACAATTTAAAAAAGGAAACAAACTTCCCCAGAGCCTTCCCCGCGGGGCCCCGAGGCGGGCGCTTGCGTTCGAAAGGGCATTTTTCAAAACGGTTTCAGGACGCGGGGGGTGTGGACCCGCGGGGGAGCGCGCGGCCAGAACCGCGCTGCAGAGCGGCCACCAGCCCGCTTTGTACTTGCGGCCAAGCGCGGCCCCAGAGTTTCGGCGGCGGCCCTGGGAGTTGAGGCCACGCCCCCTTTGCAGAGAGAGCCGCGGCCGCCGATTGGCCCGCCGCGGACCAATCGGCGCGTTGAGGCGGCCCGGGCTGTCAGCGCGCGCCGCAGCCGCGCGGGTCGCAGCCTGTCCTCCCCTTCGCTGAGCCCCGCATCCAGCGCAGCCTTCCCGGGAAGCGCGGCTGCCGCTCGCGAGCGCTGCCTTGCCCTGCCCTGCCTAGTCCAGCCCTTTAGCCGCGCGTCCAGGTGCCCGCGGCCCGCGGCCACAGCCTTGCTGCGCTATAGCGCACGGAGCATGTGCAGACCCTCAGGCGCCGAAGTGCTCTCTGCCCCGGGGGGCTTCTGGCAGTGGTGACTGACTGTCACACCTAAAGAGACCTTTCGGGGGCTCTCGCCGCGCCTCTGCGTCGCGGGGGGACACTGCGGTGCTTGCGATCAGAGCGACAGCTGCCTCTCGCCGAAGACGTCCTGGGCTGAGTGCGCCCTCCCTCTCTTCCTCGTATCGCTCTTTCCCTCCCATCCGCGGTTACTAGCCCCTTAGCTCGCCGGATCACACCCGCAACCTCTAAGGAGCGGGAGGCGTGGGTCCCTGCCACCCCTCTTCGAGCGGGGCCTCCTCACTTCGGAGATGCAATGACAAGTTAATATGGGCGTCCAAGCCTCGGGGTCCCAGGAGGAGAATCGCAAGAGGCAACAGCACCTGAACGCCCAGAGCCCTTGAACAGGCCACCCAGGAGGGGCGTGAAACCCGGCGGCAGCATCCGTCCAGGTGGGACCGGCTGAGCGCCGCGCGATCAGTCCTCCGCCGGGTTCCCGCACCGCCAAGGCCAGCTCGTCCGATTGCTCCGAGATCCCCGACCCGGGGATTTTTTCTTTTTTTTTTCTTTCCCTCGGCTGGTGGTGGGCGCCTCTCGGGCCGAAGCCCGGCGCCTGCTCTGCTGCCCGCGCTGCCTTTAGCGGTCGCCTCCGCTGCCGCTTCCAGGGACGTGCTGGGAAAGCCGAAGCCCCGGGAGAAGATGCCGGCCATCCTGGTGGCCTCCAAAATGAAGTCGGGACTGCCCAAACCCGTGCACAGCGCCGCGCCCATCCTGCACGTGCCCCCAGCCCGGGCGGGCCCCCAGCCTTGCTATCTCAAGTTGGGAAGCAAGGTGGAGGTGAGCAAGACCGCCTACCCTAGCCAGATCCCCCTGAAATCGCAGGGGCTGCAGGAGCCGGCGGGGGAGGGGCTCCCGCTGCGGATGAGCGGCTCGGTGGAAAACGGGTTCGATACCCAGGTGAGAGGTGCTGTGTGCCTGGGGCACTGTTCTGGGGGGAAGGGTGAATACTTTTTTGAGGGTGGAGGTTGACACCGCTGGAGAGGGGAAAGGGCTACCCTGTGGGCTGAGAAGGGGACCGTTCCACTTAGGCCAGCAGATTGGGGGTTGCGCTCGGAGAGTGGGCTGGCCAGTGGGTGTGGCCCGGGTGACCGAGGTTTGCCTTAAGGAGCTCTGCGAGACGGGATGCGGGCTGCCTGCGGCTTCCTTTTGGGGGCGCGGTGGGGTGGGGCACGATCCGGGTGTCCTCAAAAAACCATGTGCCACACTGGAGATGTCAGGTTCTGCATGTCAAGGGGCTTGGCCCCAAGAAGACAGTGTCTGCTGCAGCGGCTGTGTGTCTGTCGGTTCTGTAGAAATTCTGTCCCTGCCGAGGAATGGTCCGAGACCTCGTTGGGCTCCACTCCCCCCTTGCTTGGATGCAAGATCCAGGAAAAGAGGTCTAGGGGTGGCAGTGTACCGGCCCCCCTCGGCTTGAAGATACTCGGGCCTGCCCCATCCTTTGGGCTGACAGCATTCCAGGCACGGTGCTGGGACTGCAGTAGGAGTGCCGGGTGCACCGGCGGAGGCAGGCAACCGGAGACTCCTAGCGTTTCGGCTGTCTGTAGCGATGGGGCGGGGGTGGCTGCCTCGGAATGGCGGCCCGAAGCTAAGCCCCTCCTTCCTGGGTAGTAGATCCCGGTGCCGGTAGCCCGGGTGACTAGGGGGGGCGGGTGTGGGGGTGGCTTGAACAGAATTGATGACTTCTACCTTTCCAGACCGAGCTCGCATCACCCAATTCGGCTGGGTGACAGGCCCTAGCCATGCAATCTCTTTTAAGGAAATCAGCAAGGGCCAATCCGGTTCTCCTGGCTTCCTGCCTTCACTGCTCCTTTTTACCCTCCTCCCTCTCCTGGTAGGAGGGAGCAGGGGCACGCTGTATTTTCTTGGCAGTTAGTCAGCAGGGACTTTTGGGGACAGGCCGACCTGACGGATGTGACTGTCCCAGTCAGGAGAGGCGGAAAGCCAGCGGGGGAGGTAGTGTGGGGCTGGTGTCAGGGAAGTGGCAACAGACCAGCTGACCTTTTTGGCACTTAATCTCTGCTGACCCTGTCTCCACCTTCTCCTAGAGCTTTTTCTGATCAGAGGCTAGAACTCAACACATTCCTAGCCTTTCTGATGGAGGAACTGAAGCTGGAAGCTAATTGTAAGCAGACTTTTGGAACTCTGGGCTGGAGAAGGCCCTCAAAGCAGATTAGGCTCCCACACCAGGCTGATAAGCATGCCCCTTGCTGCTGCACTTGCTAAACATTTTTGGAAGCTGACAGGTTTGAGTGATGGCGTGTGGGAGGAAGGCAAGATTTCCCCCCAGTGCTGCTGGGCCTGTCTCTGCCCAGCTTTGTCTCTGAGCTCTTTTTCTGCCGTTCATCACAGGATTTGTTCAGTGGTCTCTGAAACAAGAGTGAGCCTGGGGGCTATGCTCTTGTGAGGGTGTCCCCTCCATCCTTGGAGGCAGGGCTGATGGGGTGTGGTGGGGTGTGATGGAGTGGATGCGGGAGGCCAGAGCGGTGACTCGGGGATGTGACACACACCCTCCATCCTGATGAAGAGGGCCTGAGGAATGAGGGCAGAGTGGACTCCGTGATCATTGCAACCAGGCAGCTGTTCTACCGCTGTCCATTCGACCTTTCACTTAACACACAGGGTTGGAGGACTTTCAATGGGCAGGCTCTGAAAAGGTGAGTCATCATTCTAGAAAAATGCTCTTCAGCTGCTGCCAGAGGGGCTCGTATGGTCCGGTTCCCTCAAGGCTTTCCTCCTCCCCCGCCCACGGCCCACAGTCCCTTGTCTGCCCCCACCCCGCCTCCCTTGCTGTCAACAGGGCCCTGTGTACTGACCACGAGGGTGGTTTGGATGGACTTTCCAGTGGGCTACCTGTTTTTGACAGCCTGCCTCCCCCCCCCTTTTTTTTCATTCATGGTCGGGCTTCCTGGTGGTTCTTCTTTGTGGCAGGTGCAGATCCTTGTTCTCATGGCCTCGCCCTGGCATCAGAGAATCATTGGCAAAGGGTTTTCCTCTTTGGACAAGTCTTCTCCCTCTGGGCCTGACGCAGTGCATGTGCACCATCCAGGAAAGCCTCTCCATGCAGCTCGAGGACGGGGTCAGGCTTGGTAGTCCAGATTCAAAACCTGATATTTGTCACTAGAAGATCCTCCGGAGATGAGGAGTTAAGTGGCAAATGGTATCTTGGGGCATTTGACTCCCTTTGTTACTCAGGAGCTTTTACTAGGCTGGGCTGTGCAATGGTCAGTAGCACAGGCTTTAAAGTCAGGTGGATATCCCAGGTGTCCTGCCTCCACCATGTACAAGCTGGTGACCTAGTCCATTAACCTCTCTGGGCCTCAATGTTCCCATCTGTAACAATGGGCATTTAACAACCACACAAACTGTGAGAGGCTTAAGAAAAATAACATTTGCAAAGTGCCATATACACCTGTCTGTATATACACATATACATACATCATAGATACATATTTATATACATATATAAGTAAGATATGTAAAGCCCAGTGTCTGGCAAATAGGAAACAATAAAATAAGCCATTTATATTGCTAAACCAAGAGATGGGGTATTGTTGAATGTAGATCTAATAGCCTCTCAGTGAGAAAAGGCATAGCTTATTCTGTCAAGCCCTTGAGAAGGGATCATTCAGTTCACAAAGGTTCACAGAACATCTGTCACATACCTAATATAGTACTAGGCATGGTGGGAAGGTGAGGGAAGTGCCTGACATGCCAGGCTTTCTTTGTATGATCTCATTTCATCCTCACAGAAACACTTAAAGTAGATATGACTTCCTATGACAATAATTTCATGTAACATCTTCTTCAACGACAGTAATATAATAATGGCAAGTCATCACATAGCACTTCTGACATACCAGGAATTGTTCTAAAAGACCTCATTTGATTCTTACAACAATCCAATGAGACGTGTTATTATTCTCATTTTACACTTGGGAAACTGAGGCAAAGGCTGGGCTAATGACCCCATGAATAGCAGGAGTAGAATTAGAACTTGGACAGCCTGGTTCTGGACTCCCTGTTCTTAACCAGCATGCTATAGAGAGAAGATCATAGGGACTTTCCAGTTACTCACAGGCCCTGACTTATAAGACCACTGCTCTAGCCACTGAGCTGGAGGAGTAAACAGGACTCAGCAAGCTTGAGTGACTCTCTCCAGGTCATCCTGCTCCAGGGTGGCAAGCAGGGAGTCCAGCTGTGGGTGGTCTGGCTTGCAGGCTGGTGGTCTTCCCCGTCTTCATAGCTGCCTCCCTCTTTCATGTTCTGGTGGAAGTAGAGGGTACATTAGACATGGTCTGGGCCTTGGAGGTCTTATAGTCTAGATGGGAGGTATAACTGATGGACTGAAGACATCGGGGCACAACACAAAGAGGGCTGAGAGGGCTATTTGGGGCTGAAAGGAAGGGAAAGGCCACAATGGCTGGAGAAGTCCAGAGAGCCTTATGGAAGGGGCTGGAGATGGTGGGTTCCGCGATGGGCAGGAATAGCTGGGTGGGGAGGAGAGGGGGTGAGATGAATGTGTGGGGAAGGGGGAGGGCATGCAGTGGTGCAGAGCAGGAGTGGGTGTAGCCACGCCTTCACGTAACAGGTGATGACTTCATATTTAGTATCTTCCTTTCAAAAGGTGAGCATGAGCAAAGAACAAAGGCTTCTCGCAGTTGAAAAATTGGAATTGCCTGTTGCCTTCCTGGTCAATAGTGATCCTGAGCATGCGGATAGTTATGGAGAGATGGTGTCCATAAAAGACCTGGTTCATAGCAGACCCTTGGGAAATGACAGTGATTATTATTATTAGTTTAAGGTTCAGAATCTCTAACATGGTGTGTGATATGGGGAAAGGAGACAGTTCTCATGGCTTATATTAGGCAGCAACTTATTTCAGCCAGTGATGGCCCATTCTCCCCCAAGCCTGTTCTCCGTCTCCATCAAGTGTGAAAAGACCTGATGTAGCCAGCAACTAGCTTTTAGGTGCAGTGCCCCTGTCCGCTCGCCAACCCCTCACCTTGAATCTCTTCCGCAAACCTATAGCTGGGGCTCAACCCCCAGAGAGAGGAACTGTTCTGCAGCTGCAACATCCCTCCCAAGTCCCCCTCCTGGTGCTGGGATACCTGGGCCTCCCCCCAAGAATGAACATTTATAGCATCTGCTCTGTTAACATGGCGTATAAATTATGACCATGTGCAAAGAATTGTTTTAGAGACCTGCTCTGTGTTAGTTCAGAAACCCTGTCCGACCGACCTTCAGATAAGGAATGCTCATGAGCTATTTGAGGAGAGGTTAGCCTATTTTTAAGAAGCAGTTGCAGAGAGAAAAAAATTATATATATATATATATATATATAATACTTTGATATTTCCTGTTTTTAGGAGCCTGGTGTTCAACTTGCAGCTCACTTCTTTAAAAAAGTAATTAGAAGTGATGGAAATCCTCTGTGGGTGTTTTAGATGTTTAAAAAAAAAAACACAGAAAAGGCCCCCCGGGAAGAGAATGCAGCTCCAAGCTTGCAACCTGTTGCAACTTTGCCCCATTGTGTTTTGATTAGAATCCTTGCTCCATCATCAAAGTTGATTATGGATTTGATTAGTGCATTTTTCTGCTATTGTGTTATTCCCTTTCTTCTCTTCCTCAGTTCTTGGAGGAGAATGTGTAGTATGGTTATCTGCCAACATGCAAGAATGTTTATAGTTCACGTATTATTGCTTATTTCATGGGTTAATTTTCTGAAAACACTTTAAGGGTGGGACTGGTGGCTCATTTAGAGTATCATTACGTGTGTATATATGTGTGTGTATAAATGCATCAACTTCTGGATATGTGTATATACACAAATACGCACACATATACAAATCTATACACATGGAACAGCTTAAAGTAATAAGCACATGTGAGCACACACATCAAAGGCCAGACTGGAGGAATTACAGCCCAATTTCCAGCTTTCAGAATAGCTTGATTTGCTCCCCACTTCTCATACTCCCTTCCTCTGTGACCAAGATGGAAGAACCAAGTCTTGGTGTCCCATTTTATTTATTTATAAGATGTAAGAGATGTAGCCTTGAGAGAGGTGTTTTAATTAGGCCTTAGTGAAACTCCTAAGACTTAGTGAAGCCAGTCTGCAAAAGCCGAAACACCTAGTGAGATTTTAGACATTTGGCTTGAGAGATTCTTATTTCTTAACATCAGTCTCAGCAGCAAGGAAGGGAACAGTTATGGGGCATCTACTATAAGCCAGGTAGTACTCTGCAGGGATTATATATATATATATGTGTGTGTGTGTGTGTGTGTGTGTGTATATAATGTGTGTAATATATATATTATGTATATAAAATTTAGTATGAGGCACAAGAAACTGGGTAAAATGTAAAGTGGCCCATGAATTTCATAGGAGGAAGATGAAACCAAGGGAAGTTACCACTTGGAGGCAGTTTTTGTTCATATTTATTGCTCTTTAATATTTGGCTGCTTCAGGACTTAGCTGTGGCCTGTGGGATCTTTAGTTATGGCATTCAAACTCTTAGCTGTGGCGTGTGAACTCTTAGTTGTGCCATGTGGGATATAGTTTCCTGATTGGGGATCGAACCTGTGCCCCCTGCATTGGGAGCATGGAGTCTTAGCCACTGGAACACCAGAGAAGTCCCTGGAAGGAAGTTTTAAAATGGTTGCTTAGGCTTAATTGAGAGACAGACTTGGGTTCAAATCTAGGCTTTGCGCAAGTTAACATCTCTAAATGTAAGTGTCCTTATCTATAAAGCAGAAACAATGATTCTTAAATGTTGTTCGTAAGAATCCAATAACATAATACTGGGAGGTTGCTAACACAGAGCCTGGTATGTAATAAGCAAAAAATATGTGATATTGCCTATTTTTATTACCCAAGGTCAGAGCCAAGTTTGGAAACCAGATCTTCCTCATAGCAAGCTCATGTTCTTTCTACCCTACCTCTCTACCTCTCGAGTGCATGGTTAATTATATGGAGAACAGGTGGTTTGCCCTGTGAAAGCAGAGAGCGTAGCGAAGCTTTTGTTAGATGAATGGGGAGCAAGAGTAAGTTAAGAACAGTGTCCTCTAAATGAGTTGTGTCCAGAGTTGTGAAGTGAAATCTTCACATTTTGGTTCCAAACATGCCATTTCTATAGCACTAACCAAGCTGAGGGATCTGCTGCAAACCAAATTTATGGGAAGCCTCCTTTGAACACCCAATCTGAACTGGTACTGTCAAGGTGGTTGAATGGAACTGGCCATTCTGATTGTGCTGCCCGGGACCAAGAATGGAACAATCCCATTGATTTGGCTTCTGAATGGCTTCTCATTGTTCTGAAGGCAGAAGGAAAGCCCTCTTCCCTTAGGGCTGGCATGATTGTGGTGGGAGCTAAACCTTGTGATCAGGTTGGTCATTAAGGTGCCCCAAGGCATGGCTGGGTGCCCAATGGTGTTTTACTAATTGCCACAGGGCCACTTTCAATGGTGACTCTGTCTCTTGGTCACATTGTTCAAAGAGATGGACAATGTGTTCCTGGAATGTCTTGGGCAGAATGGTTCATGTGATTTTGGGAACAAAACTGGGTCAGGCTTTTGTGCTTCAGTCCACACAAGTCAGTAGTGAGTGACAGCTGAAAGTTTTTGCAGGAACCCCAAGTCGCCCACACAGAACCTAAAGAATGATTCATGACTTAGTGCTCCATTTCCCAAGGAAAACAGACCCTCTCTTGTGTTTTGCAAACAATGGCCCCACAGCCTCAGAATATTTTCTCTCTCCAAGTGAAACTTCAGTACCTCCTGTGAATTTTGGTTTGTAGGTGTGGGGGCTGGGTCAAGATAATGGTGAGGTTCTTTTGGAGCCTTGGAACCAAATCAGATACTCACAAGAACATGATTATAATAATGGGAACCGACACTGACAGAGCATGGCACTGGACGTGCGTCATTTCAGTTAATTCTCACAACACCCCATGAGTTAGATGCTACTTCCCCAAGAGAACAGAAATGAGAGTTCTGGAAATCAGCAACTTTGGTTCTTCAGATACTTTGCTGCATGACCTTCGGTAAGTTACATTTTCTTTTGAGCCTCAGTTGCCTCATCTACAAAATGGGTAGAATGATACTTGCTCTACTCTTTTTTTTGAAGAGTTTTTGTGACACTTAATAGAGGTGATTATTATGCATGAGACACTGACCTGATCATCTTCCACCGTTAATACCCTTCAAGGAAACCAAGGGTGGGAGAAGTTAAACTACTTTTCCAAGTAGCACAGCTGGTTAAGTTGTGGACCAGAATTTGAACCCTTATCTGTTTGACCTCAAAGTCAAGGCTCTGAAATATCAAGTGTGAAAGCACTTAAAAAAAAAAAAAATCTGAAAAGGCGTTGTTAATATGGAATCAAAGTTAACTGCTATAAAATTTCTTTTGGCATGGTATATATGATATCTGGCTCCTCCCCTCAGCCCTAGAGTTTAGAAATATTGAAAATATTCATTCAATATTAAATAAAATATTAGCTACTTCATCATACCATTTAACCTCTCTGGGTTTTGTAAAATTCCAAGTGCTCTCATGCCCCAAGGTCCAGTAAGTTGTAATCACTGTGTAACTGGCAGGGCTGATTCTGGACAGAAGAAGGAAAAATGGGGTATTTGATAAATTGTTGGCCTGCAGAAGCAATCAGATAAATTCAGATTATGGGTCATTCTTTAGGACACTGAGCCTGGGATCTTCCAAACCGACAATGTCATGAAAAACAAACAAGAAGAATATTAAAAGGTAGATGGGGAACTATTCTAGAAAAGGAGACTGAAGAGACATGAGAACCAAATCCAATCAGAGATCCTTGACAAGCAAAGCCATAAATGCTAGAAAGGTCATTTTGGAGACAATGGGAGATACTTGAATGCAGATTGTATATTAGATAGTATTACTCCACTGGGGCTTCCCTGGTGGCTCAGTGGTAAAAAACCCACCTACAATGTGGGAAGATGTGGGAGACATGGGTTTGATCCCTGGGTTGGAAAGATCCCCTGGAGTAGGAAACGGCAACCCACTCTAGTATTCTTGCCTGGACAATTCCATGGACAGAAGAGCCTGGTGGGCTATAGTCCATGGGGTCACGAAGAGTTGGACACAACTGAGCGACTGAGCATGATTACTCCATTGTTGTTAATGGTTTGGAAACAATGTAAGAAAATGTCCATTTTCTTGGAAGATACATGCTGTATTTAGAGGTGAGGTATCTGGGTGTCAGCAACTAACTCCCAAATGGGTTCAGGACAAAAAAAAAAAAGTATATGTGCAGATAGAAGGAGAAAGCAAATGTTGTGAAATGTTTAAAACTGGTGAATCTAGATACATGTGCAACTCTTTCAACTTTTGTTTGAAATTTTTCAAAATAAAATGTTGGGAAACAAAAAGAAAGCCTTGGCAAAAGAGTCTACATTAGCAACCCCCTTGACATCTGTGGTATATCCATGAGAACATAGATGAGGTAGGAGTGTGTGAAGTAAGAGAGAGAGAGAGAGTGTGTGTGTGTGTGTGTGCGTGCGCACACTCACAGTAAAGAGCCTGGCCAAGTTTGTTTCACTGGGATCTGGACTTCTTATCTCCATTCTGGTATAGCGTGAGAATCTTGGCTTAATTCCTCTTCTTTTATGAGGATGGTTGCGGAAATTTTATGGAAATCATAAGATCCAAGTTTATTCGATAATCTCTTGTAAAAATCTAAGATGTTTCCAAGGCTGAAAGTACAAAAGAGATTCTTTTTAATGAAGAAATTTTTTAAAATATGAAAACACCAGGTTGAATTTTACTCATCAAGGCATGGGGAAGGCAAGGAGTCTGAACAGAAGCAAGGTCCTTTCTCTGCTTTAACCCTCTTTCCTCACTACTTAGAATTCCTTTGCCTGGCTCAGCCCTTCTCATTCGTTTCCCATTCAAGGTCAGGCTTAGTGTCACCTCCTCCAGGAAGCCCTTTGCCACCACCATGGTCTGAAGGTAGTCTGTCTCCTGTGTGCTCCCATAGCCTGCTCTGAGCTCCTGTAACTTGAACTATGATTGCTTATTTAGCCAGACTGCAACTTTCATAAAGTTGAGGGTGTGACTCTCATGATCTCTGCCGGAGCTACATCAGCAGGAGTGCATCAACACATAGTAAGTTCTTGGTTCATATTCCGGAAGGAAAGAAGGAAGGGAGGGGGAAGATAAAAGGAAGAATTGAAAAACAGGATTGAGTGGCTGTTGAGCACCAGCTGTGTTCACGAAGCTGTGGCTCAGCCATATGGCTCCTGTAGAGCTGTCTGTCGGTGTATGAGCTGAAGCGAGCCCACGGTGGTGGGTGGCCAAGCAGAGGAGACAGAGGGTGAAGCCAGTGTCAAAGCTCTCCAACCACGTCTTGGGGAAACTTACCTGGCTGGGTAGCGGGAAGAGGCAGATTGCTTTACACACGTTTCCTTTACACGAGGATGTCTACAGCATCCACACTGTCTGGTTGCTCCACTGGAAGGTCTATCTGGATGTGATCATGGTGGTTCAGTGGACTGGAAAATTTGCGCGGGGAGGACACTGTGGGCTCTGGAGGGCTTTGGCAGATCCCCCCACCAACTTGGAAAGGGGGACTGAGAAGAGTTCTAAAGGATTTTAGTTGGTTAAGAAAAGAGGATAGGACCAGCCTTCCAGGAATAAGGATGACATCAACCACTCATGTGCCATTTCCACACAATCTTCACACTCAATCTCAGTCTTCACACTCACTTTCTGAGCCTGATTTACCAGGAAGGAGGAAAGTGAGGGGTCAATGGGGAGATGCCTGAGAGGGGTCTTTTTCAGGTCACACAGCTGGTTTGAACAGTAGCAGGATTCCTACCTGGTGTTTCTGAGTCCAAAATCTGTGCTCTTAACCCCTGTCTTCTTCTGCCAGTAACTGGAAGAGGCCTGAGTCCCATACTGGGGTGCTGCTTTAAAAAAAAAAAAATCAAATCTCCAAGCCCTCTGCTCCTTGGAGCCTGCTCCCCGTTTCCCTGGCCTTGGCCTTCCCACTCTCCTTCTTGTCGGGGCTTCTGTGCCTGTCCCAGCCTGTTGCTAGAGGTTCTGCATTTAC
This sequence comes from Bubalus bubalis, assembly GCF_019923935.1. Lineage (NCBI taxonomy): Eukaryota > Metazoa > Chordata > Mammalia > Artiodactyla > Bovidae > Bubalus > Bubalus bubalis. The sequence continues at coordinate 105,711,108 of NC_059161.1, read as the reverse complement.
CAAGTGAGGAGCTGCACTGGCTTTGGCTCGCATCTTGCTGCAGTCTGGGCACAGTCTCCTCTCACTGCCTGCTGTCCCCCAGGTCACCCCCGTGCTGCTCGACCCAGCAGGTCCATGTGCCTGACAGCTGGCAGGACCTCTTTCCTGTCGTCCTGTGGCAGCTCTGCAGACAGTTCCCATTGCATGCTGATTTGCTTTGATTATTTTCAGACCTGGGAGTGACGCATGTTGACGTCAAAGTATGTGGGCCACAAAGCATCCCCGAACTGTCAGACCTTCCAGTGTGTGAACTTTGCTTGTTAACTATCTCTGGACAGAGGAAACCCTGGAGGGAAAAATACCATTTAGGCGACGAAACCAGATTTATAAGAATCAGGCTCACTCGGGATGTCTGCTTAGTGATCTGTGCCTCTGTGGACTGGATATTTGGGGTGTCTGAGCCAGTGCAGACCCTGGAGGCCATCTATTCCCATAGCTCCATTGCCAGTGGTGAAACAGCCTAGAGAGGGGTGTGAGTTGCCCATGGTCACCCAGCTCGGAGGGCAGAGCAAAAACCTGGGACCCAGGCCCCCTGTCTTCTGGCCCAGTGTTCTCCCCACCTCACTCATGGCAGTCAGATGTTCTGCTCTGAAGGGCCTGATGGCTTAAAGAATTGGAACCAGCTCTAAGCTATGTTCTTTCCTTCTCCATCTACTGAGTAGTTAAGATAAGTATTCTTTTCCTAAAAAATTACTTTATTGAAGTATAGCTGATTTACAATCTTGTGCTAATTTCTGCTGTACAGCAAAGTGATTCAGTTATACATACATATATATATATATATATCTTCCTTTTCATATTCTTTATGGTTTATTGCCATATATATAAAAATATATATTTATTGAATACAGTTCCTTGTGCTTGTTGGATCTCATTGTTTATCCACTCTCTATATAATAGTTTGCACTGCAAATCCCAAACTCCCAGTTCATTTTTCTCTTAGCCCCGTCCCCCTTGGCAACCACAAGTCTGTTCTTTTCATTCTTTCATATTCGAAAGCATTTGCATTTGGCTCAGTGGATCACAAAACTAGGACTTCTTTGTGGATGGCATGATTGTGGCAGCAGACCACCATTCAACACCTCCCATGGGCCAGACACTCTCCATACATCATCTCATTTAAGCCTCACCACAATGAGATAAGGCTGGTGGCATTTCATCCGTTTCATGTTTGAGGCTCAGAGAAGGTCAGTAACGTGACTGGGACCACATGGAGTCAGCTTTGAAACTCTCTACTTTCACATCCGTGCTTTTTCTGCCCAGCATCTTAGACCCTGCTCCCCTAGGATGGAAGTCAGAGAGACCCAGGTTAAGATCCTACCTCCCCATTTATTTACCAAGCATCTAAGTTCCCCAGTGCTGGTGTAGGGCCCGGGACACTGTAAGTCCTCAGTAAATAGTTGTTGAACTGCAACTTGGACAAGTCAGTCCCACTAAGCCTCAGCTGCCCAAGGGAAAGTATAGCACTTCAGTGTGCTGTGTAGGTCAAAGCAATACTGTGTGTGAGACTGTCTGGTATGGGGCAGATAAGATCTACTGTGACTTACTGAGCTCTTGCTATGTGCTGGTCATTCTTCTAAGCACTCTCTATGGATTTTCCCATTTAATTATTATAAAAGCAATAATCTCTGAGGTAGGCACTTTGGTTATTATCTCCATTTTACAGGTGAACCAGGGAAGGTAGAGCATAAGCAACTTGCCCAAGGTCACTTGCCTACAAGTGGAAGAAATAGGCCCAAAACTCAGCAATGCTAGCAGAGCCTGCCTCCTCCCCCATGGCATGGTCCTCTCTCTGCCTCTCCTAACTCTAGTTGAGGGTGGGGAGGAGAGATGAAAGCACAGAGATGGAAAACAATTTGTTTAAGGTTCTTTAGCGTGAGAGGTAGTAAAACCCAGCTAAGACTTGCCTTCCTAAAGTAGCCTGGGGCTTTGTTCTTTAAAAGGTGCTGCTTCCCTGGTGGCTCAGTAGGTGAAGAGAATGCTTGCAATGCAGGAGAGCTGGGTTCAATCCCTGGGTTGGGAAAATGCCCTGGAGGAGGGCATGGCAACCCTACTCCAGTATTCTTGCCTGGAGAATCCCATGGACAGAGGAGCCTGGCAGGCTACAGTCCATGGGGTTGCAAAGAGTAGGACATAAGTGAAGTGACTTAGCTAGCACACACACAACTCTAATGGGAAAGGACAAACTATTTTGTCCTGGGAAGCTCTCACAAACTGGAGATGTTCACTAGGAATCAGTGACTCCCAATTGCCTGGGGGATCTGTGTGGCTTTCCCCTTGGGTCCCTTCTTCTCACTCATTTGGAATCATTTCTTCTCTGGATTGCAGAACAGAAACCAATATAAATTTGACCTAGTCCCTAGAAATGTTTACCTGGCTAAAAATATGCTGGCTTTGTTACATTTTTAGCCAAATTTAGATTTGAAGTATATGCATTGCCCACACCCATGTATTAGGCATGAACTGTTGGTACATTTTGTAACAGGAAGCTGCTGGTTTTCCATTCCAGAGAACTGGAATTCGGTCAGAAATTTGTCATTTGCAAATGCCAGCTCTCACCACATTCCATTGCTGTTTTTAAGAACGTCTCGTCACCTGGAGTTGAAGGAAGCAGGCCATGGGTGAGGCCATGCTGGCCAGGCTGTCTTGGTGCCTTTTCTCTGGGTCTGGTGCCTTCCAAGCAACCTCCGCCTGGCTCTGCCCAGGCCCAGGCCATCTGCACTGTGTTGCCTTTGGATTAGTGCATGGGCAGACAGGGTGCTTATTTTAGAACTGGAAGGAGAGGAGATGTATCAATAAAAAATAAAAGCTGGGAAGGAAAAAATCCATTCAGTGGTTTTAAAATATCTCTCCCTTAACAGGACAGATTATTTTTGTTTCTTAAAAACAACTAGGTGACTTGCTCCTAGAAACAGAGTTGGAAAGACTGTAAAAAAGGAGGAGGCTGTTGAGGTGGCCTGGAGGTTTCACCACCCTGGCCCATTTGCACAGTACGGGTCAATTTCCGCCACCTCCAGAGCCCCTCCTGCTCCTGACCGGAAGACTCTGGAACCTCAGAACTGTATCACAAAGACCCTGTTGCCTTACCTCTTTATTTTATAGATAATGAAGCCGAGCCTCAGGGTCCTTGCACCTGCTGCCTGGAATGTCTTCCCCAGATATTGACATAGCTCCTTCCTGCCTCAGCTCAGATGCCCCTTTATCAAAGGCACTTTTTCTGACCATCCTATATAAAAGAACAATCCATTCTTTTATATCTCCTTGCTCTGCTTTATTTTTCTCCAGAACCGGAGCAGTCTACTGTAGACATGCTATATATTTATTATCTTGTGTCTTCCTCTATTAGACTTTCAGCTCATTGAGAACTAGGGCTTCACCTCTTTTGTTCACAACTATCTCCCCCACCCCAGAACAATGTCCAGCACTTAGTAGGTGATTACGAAATATTTAGTAAATAAACAATAGGGACTTGTGCAAGATTTCAGGCAGAGCTGGGACTAGCCTCTAGGTCTGACTCCAAATCCAAGATTCTTACTTACACCTATTTCTGTAGATGCTACTAAGAAATCTACAGTGTGTCTCTTAAGATGGGAATGGGTTAAAATGTTCTCCCTTTGACAATTTTGCATTTTTTGTAGGGACTTTTACTGAAAAGGATGGATGAGTATCTTAGCACAAAGATCATTGTCTTAACCTCAAGATGTAGGTGAGTTAGGTTGGCTCGAAAAAGGTAATATTTTTGATCAGGTTGGGGAAATCTTACCCTATGAGCAGACTCTTACTTGGTCCAAGTTTAGGGCTGGATCCACAGTAGGAGAGAGAGCTGAGAATTGGATTTGCCAACATACACTGCTTCCATTTTGTCTTCTGGTTTGCTTCTTTCTCTTCTCCTCTCCCCCACCCCTTGTTCCCCTCTCCCTCCCTCCTTCCTTCTTTCCTTTCTTTGTTCTGGCTCCTTTTTGTACTTTAACCCTTGTTAATAAAAACTATGATCTCTGGACTAGCTATAATGGCACCATCTGGAGCGTTGGTAAAAACACAGAACCTTGGGCTTAGCCTCTGACCTTATGAATCACAATTTGCATTTGAACCAAAACTCAAGATATTTCATAGGCAAATTAAAGTTTAAGGAGCAGAAAAGCAATTATGCCCTTACCTCGTCAGAAGTGCTCAAGAGAAACTTCCTTCCTGTAAATACTGTTTCCTCTTCTGTGTGGAAGCATGGACCCTGTTGCCTCTGATAACCCCTCCAATTAGGGATGGGAGGGATGGACAGGACACCCCCTGAAAGAGGGTATCTGCAGATTCTGGAATCTGCAGCCAAGGCGTATCTTACATTGCTGTGTCTTATGGAATTCTCCAGGCAAGAATACTGGCGTGGGCAGCCATTCCCATCTCTGGGGGATCTTCCCGAACCAGGGATTGAACCTGGGTCTCCTGCATTGCAGGTGGATTCTTTACCATCTGAGCCACCAGGGAAGCTCTTATTCATTGGGCTTTGTGACTAATGCTTGGTCAGTGTGATGGAAGGCTGGCATCTGTCTGGTAGCTGCAGAAGGAAGAGAAGTCCTGTCTTTGACCTGGGCTTTAAAGATTAGAGGACCTCAGCTCTCCTCTTTGCAGTGAGCTCTGGGCTGGTTGAGATAGCATCTGGCAGCAACTGGAGGCAGTCCCATCGCAGCCCTTCTCACCATCGGCTGGGAAGTCCGCTCTAGCCCCTTCAGCAAAGGGAGGACAGCCCCTGCCTCAGTCTGAATAGAGCCCAGCTCCCAGGATCCTTTGCTGTTTGGAAGTCTCCTAGTTCTCCTTGAATTGCAGTGGGAAATTGCATTGCACGATGCCAGCATGTTCTGAAGGAGTGTGCCCCAGAGTACCAAGGGGAGGGGCTGGCTCTGGTGGTCATGCTGGGCTCTCTATCCCCGCTTAGAGAAGCCCTGTCAATGGGCAGGTGGCGTGCAAATGTAATCTGTCTCCCTGCTGAGGCGTTTCTTTCAGTCATGCTGCGGTTGGGTCCTGATTTGCAGAAAGCCCATTGATAAGAGCGGAGCAGATTAATTGAGCCCCTGAATCAGGCTGTTTGGTGAAATTATTGTCTAATGCTTTTAGAGGTGGGAGCTTTTTTTTTTTTTTTTTTTTCCAGCTTGTTCTGTGTAAATCAGAGCTACTTAAAAGCTGCTTACACAGTCACTGGTACCATAGAAACCAGCCATCCCTGCACACGCTCCTGGCCCAGTCGGGCAGGGTCCACTGTATGTGTTGGAAGAGGACTTAGTGGGCTTGCTCCAGTGTCCACAGGAGGGAGGAGGCCCTGGAGGAGATCAAGGGGGTCTTTCTATTCCTTCCTCAGCTCCCCTAGACTTGTCTCATTTAACCCCATCCGAGTCTCCTGGAGGAGGGACATCCCCCGCCCCCTCAAGTCCACACTGAGCCCTGATGGGAACAGAGAATCTGTCCAGTGACTGATGAGTCTGATGCTAAGATGTTTGTAGGTATGTGCATATGTGTATGGGGATGTGTGCATGCACAGGCATGCACGGGCATGCGTGTGTGTCCAGATGTTCCTAGAGGGACTGGAGAAAGTCCATTCTGACCACTGGCCACACCATAGCATGTGAACAGTGTGAAGAGGCTGCAAGAGCACTGTTCTGAGAGTCACAAAGCTTGAGTTTTCTCTCTAGACCCTCCTGAACAAGCCACGTGACCTGGGCACATGGCCAATCATTCTTTGCCAGGACCACGTGGAGCTGTCAAAAAGAGAACACATGTCCAGACATCTCCCTTCCAGACACAGGCCTGGGATGAGGCTTCTGTACCTGTATTTCTTAGGGCTCTGCAGGGGATTCCAATGCATGGTCTGGGTTGGGAGCTCTTGGATTTGAGACTGGCTTTCAGAGAAGTCAGGACCATGAAGTAGGTAAGAGAAAGTGGTCATGACTATACAGACCGGGGCGTAGACTCCAGCTGTGCCCAGGTAAGGTGAATGGCTGACGCACTTGTCCATTCTTTCTCATCTGCTCTAGAGGCATGAATGTCTCAGCGTCACAGAGCTGCTCTGAACGTTCCAGTGCTGGAAGCATGCGGCCAATGCCTGGCATATGAGTTCTCCATAAATGTTGGTCTCAGGTGCGTGCATGCGTGTGTGTGTGTGTGTGTGTTTTCTGCTGTACTCTCATATATGGATAGAAACCTCTCAAGGAAGTCCAAGGAGAATCCAATTGGGAAATGAGATGGCAGAGCTCAATTATATTAATGTAATTTGGCAATAAGGAAACCAATTAATTCATTCTTTCAGTCAGTTATTAACAGGAAACGGGAGTGTGCAAAGAAAGGTCCTGTGGGACCAGAGAGAGGTGCCAAGTGTGCCTCTCTCCCTCCATGACAGTGGTTCTTAAACTTCACTGTGCATCCTTACAACCCAGGTACTTGTTAAAAGTGCGGAATCCTGGGCCTTCGCGTCAGAGATGCTGATTTTGCAGATCTGGGTGAGGCCCGAGAATTTATATTTTGGGCAAGTATGATTAAGTGAACTTGCAGAAGATGGCCCACAGCCACTACTCTCTAACAAAGGCTGGTCCAGAGGGAAATATCAACTTGGATGATTAAAGAGAAGGAGGGAGCTAGGTGAGTTGGGGCAGGCAAGGAGGGGAGCCCAGATAAGGTGAGAGGAGATAGGTTTGAATGTGAAATGCAGAGGAAATGTGCGAGATGTGAGATGCAGAGAAAACAGGGCAACATCTTCAGGATTTGGTGTGCTGAGCGCAGGAGAATGGGCTCTGGTGGATGGGGAGTCCTGGCTCCTGTTCTTGCAGCCGGGGGCTGGAGTTGCTGTGGAGGGTGGGCATCACACTGGATGTCAGCCCCTGGAAAGCATTCACCAGGACTCCTGGTGAAGGGCCATGAACCCAGAGTATGTGTCCCTTCATCCTCTACTTAAGGCCCAGGCTGGCTGCCTGTAGGTTGCCTGGCAGTGCCCATAGAGTTCAGCATCTGTCCCTCTGTTGGCTCATTCAGAAATCAGAGCTCAGGAGCAACCTGGGGCAGGGAAACCTGGAAGGTAAAGTAGGCGTGAGATCCTCGGGACCCCAGAGCGGGGTGGCAGAAAGAGCACCAGCGCTGTATTTGAGCGTCAGTGTGAGCAGAGAGGGGGCCTTAGTCAGTGTCCCAGGCCTCCAAGGGGCCTGGTATCCCCTCGTTAAAGCCTGAACCTAGATAGCTCCCAGCAGTGGCCTTTGTGTCACGGAAGAGCACATTTCCTGAGTTGCCAGTGGCTTAGAAAGAGCTAGAAATAAGAAGGGATGGAGAGGAGACCCCTGCTTGTGTGCCGGGTTCTGAGCTACCTGCTCACATGGTTTGCCTCCTTTAGTCCCCACCTTGGAGGTAGATACCAGGAGTCTCGTTTGAGAGATGGAGAAGGGCTCAGAGAGGTAAAGCAACTTGCCTAATCCCACACAGCTAGGACTGGGCAAAGCTGGGGCTGGGACTCACTCTGTCTGCTTCCAGTTAATCGCCCCGAGAGCCTCGGCGCACGGAGGGGAGGCCCTGAGGCTCTGGCCTCAGGTGCGGGCTCCTCGGAAGCCCCGCTGCCCCGGCTGGGGGCGGGAGGCACAGGGAGGGCAGTGCGCCCCGGGGTCCTGTGACGTGTGGGACATTTCTGTGCCCTCCGTCAACAATCCAGTCTTCAGTAACATTGCCCCTGGCTGCCAACTGCTTTCGCCACAGCCAGACGCCCCCACCCCTGACACCCACCCACACAGGCGAAGGCTGTGGCCAAGGGCACCCCGGACGGGGAGGGAGATGTGCCCTCCCGAGGGGCCTCTGCAGAGCCCCTGAATGGCCCCATTGAGGCGCAGGCAGGATGACAATGGCCAGCTGGGACCCCCGGTCTGGGTCCGCTGAGGTGAGAGGGCTGGGGCTGGGCAAGCGGTGCTGGCTCAGAGGCCAGATGCTGACTTCCAGGGCAGGGAGCCAGCGCCTCTGACGCGCTCTGAAATGCCAGCTCCGCTTAACGGGGAGCAGCCGGGGCAGGCCTCACGCCCCTCCCGTGCCAGGAGGACTGGGAACCCGGCTCCCAGCCACCACAGGCCAGCTCTCGGCCTCCGTCCATGCCCGGAGCTAAGCCCTGCTCCCTCCACACTGGGGACTGTGGGGGGCCTTTCCAGATTCCCCTTGGTGCTCACAGTCATCATTCTCAGATCATTTGAAGAAATAAGCCCCCTCCAACAACTTGGAGAAGGCAATGGCACCCCACTCCAGTACTCTTGCCTGGAAAATCCCATGGACGGAGGAGCCTGGTGGGCTGTAGTCCATGGGGTCGCTAGGAATCAGACACGACTGAGCGACTTGACTTTCACTTTTCACTTTCATGCATTGGAGAAGGAAATGGCAACCCACTCCAGTGTTCTTGCCTAGAGAAGCCCAGGGACAGGGGAGCCTGGTGGGCTGCCGTCTGTGGGGTCGCACAGAGTCAGACACGACTGAAGCGACTTAGCAGTAGCAGCCAACAACTTAGGTGAGGTGGCTAGGTAAAGCACAAGGCACCCAGTCCTGTTTGAATTTCAGAATAATAATGGATAATTTAAAAACTGTGTTTAAGTATATGTGCGTGCTCAGTTGCTCAGTCACGTCCAACTCTTTGCAAAGTTATGGACTGTAGCCCACCAGGCTCCTCTGTCCACGGGGATTCTCCAGCCAAGAATGCTGCAGTGGGTTGCCATGCCCTCCCCCAGGGGATCTTCCCAACCCAGGGATTGAACCCAGGTCTCCTGCAGTGCAGGCAGATTCTTTACCAGCTGAGCCAGCAGGGAAGCCCATTTTAAGTACATATCAAATATTAACAATCAATAAAGACGGAACCAAGATTTGGGTCCATCTGTTATGTCATGGGACACACTTAAACTGGAAAATTATTGGTTGTTTATCTGAAATGCACATTTAACAGTGTGCCCTGTGTTTTCAGTTGTTAAGTCTGACAGTCCTATCTCAGGGAGCCGTGATGGGCACATGTGTGGGGGGTACCAGGGCTCGGCTATATTTCCCTCTGTGCTGCTGAGGGGGCCACGTGGAGGAGACCTCTCCTCCACAGACTCTCCACCTCCTGCTCCCATACCTGGGGTGCTGGAGGCTGCACATAGTAGGTGCTTTACTGAAAGGCAGCCACTGCCCAGTTCTCTTCCTCACCCCTACTTCCATGAGCTGTGTCTCTCTCCCTCAAATCCCGCAGTGGAAAAGGAAGCTTCAGGGTGCATTTTGAGTGGGGGACTATTTACTGAGCACCTCCCTGTCACATTGGGCTGAACCCTGGAGACTCAATGGTGAACAAGCCAGATGTGGTGTCTGCCCTCAAAGGAGCTTACAGGCTAGAAGGGGGAGTGTGCAGTGAACAAAAGAGCAACTGTGATTCAGCAAGCCATGAATGCTGAGGGTGGTGGGGGGAGGTACACATGGGCTCTCGACCCCAGGAGGGCATCTCACCCACACCTGCATGACCAGGCTGACACGAAGACTGGGGGCCTTGGAGTTAGGAATCCTGACTAGCCATGTGGCCCCGGATAAGTTACTGAACCTCACTGAGCCTCAGTTTTCCTCATCTGTTAAGTGGGAACAACATATGTCACCTCTAGGACTGGTGTGAAATTCCAAGTAAAATGGTGAAAGTGAACATGTAGTGCCAATGCAGGGTTCTAGTCAGAGTCTGTGTGTGTGTGTGTGTGTGTGTGTGTGTGTTGGGGTGTGGAGTGCAGGAGTGGAAGGAGAGGGGAAATAAAGAGGGGCCAGGAATGCCTGGCCCCCTGCCTGCTCCATGCCCTTCTGTCCTTACCCCCTCAGCATGCTGGTTTTCTATCTGGCATTGTTATTGTCAGTCTTTGTTTCTGATTCTCCTTCTGTCCCAGAGGAATAGCAGTGATATCAGATGTTTATATGGTATTTTACAGTTTGCAGAGCATAATGATTAAGAGCCTGAGCTGAGGATTCAAACAAGCCTGGGTTCAAGGCTTGTCTCACTCTGTGACCTCACAGAAGTACTTAAGTTCTCTGGGTTTAGTCTTCTCTGTCAAATGGAGCCTCACAGGCATTGAGACGATGGAAAGAGACCAGTCAGATAAGCACTTAGCGTGGAGCCTGGCATACTGTGAGTCCCCAGGAAGTGAGCAGCTGCTACAGGCTGTGTCTGAGTATTGAAACATCCTTGTGAGGTGGTATCGTTAGGTGGAGGAATGATGGTCAGGGAGGTTAGGTAACCCGCCTAAAGAGGCGTAGCCGGAGGAATGGGTGTGGAGGCTGCACCCCTGCCTTCTCCGGAGGCCTTTCTGTCACCTGGTCTTCAGGGGCTCTGCTTCTAGCTCTCATCCCGATGCCTCTCTGGGGACTAGCCTCCTCTCTGGCTTCAGGCCCTCCTTGCCCGTTGTGGTCTGGTCCAGACACCTGGCTGCCTCCCTAAGATCTTGGCATGCCCACTTGTGCTGGGCTCTGCCCTGCCCAGCCTCCTGCGAGGTAAAGAGAAAGAGCATCCTCTAGGAACCTGAGGGTTTATGTGCCTCACGACATCCATTCTTCCTTTGCTGGGCTCGAAGTCTGAGATGTGGGCGTTTTTATTACCCTCTTAAACCTTTTGTCAGCTGATAGCCGCACAATTATGCTGTTGGCAGGGACGCTGCTTTTATTGTCTTGAACACAAAAGCAGCTTTGAAAAGAGGGGGCACTTCTGGGGAGCAGGTGGGTGTGGGCTCTCACAGGAGAGGCCTCTCCACCAACTGCGTCACCCTCCCGTGGAAGCAGACAGATGGCATTGCTCCTGTAGTTGGTACTCTGGTTCCTGATAGAATAATGGTCCATAGTCCGTGGTTGTTGAGGGGAGGGGAGAACTTGCTGTGTGCACAGCACTGGGGTGCGCTTCTGGCCAGCGTTGGGTTTGGTCCCCTGACTACCTTCCAGGGTCAGGCCTTAGACCCATTTTGCAGATGAGCAAAATGAGCTGCAGAGGCTAGCTGATTTGTCAAGTGACTGGTAAATGGTAGCACCAGCTTTTGAGCTCAGGAGTGTTTGGCTCTGGCGCCAATGACTGGCTTTCTCTTAGCTACACGTGGATCTGCATGTGGCATCCTGGAGGTGCTGGCTGGGGACCTAAGGTGCTCCTCCTAGCTCACAGTGGGCATTAAGCCACTTGGTGCCATGCAGTGCCCAGCCTCAGGACAGAGGACCCAGGCTTCTAAGGGAAGTAGGACAAGAGCTGGTTTCTGATCTTTCCTTCTTTCCTTAAATGAGTAAAGAAATTTGGATACGTGGAGGGAGGGAGGAGAGTGTTCCAAAGGCCAGAAAAGCTTGTGCAAGGTCTAGAGGCAGCAATGATCATGTCTGCTGTGCCTGACGGATGACACTGAAGAGGCCTGCTTTGAACAGATATTTATATGGGAAGGTGGTGTTCAAGGCAGTCTGGAGAATGAGGGCCTTGGAGGCCAGTCAGGGACATTTGGTCTCAGTCCCAGAGAATGGGGAGCCATACTGAGATTCTCCGTAAGGGAAGGCAGGCTGAAAATAGTGTCTAAGGGGGTTCATCTCAGGACACCGAGATGAAAAAGATGGAGACGGGAGGCCTGACTAGGGACGGTCAGCAGTCTTGGTACCAGGCTTGATGATAGGGATGCTGATAGTGCACACGGCTCACATTTGTTGAGTGCTCACGCGTGTGCTGGATGCTATTCCAAGACTTTTACCTGTACTAACTTGTTAAAAGGCTGCAGTGGACTTACAGGGAAGGCACTATTATCGGCCCCATTTGACAGATGAGGAAGCTGGCACAGAGAGGCAATAGAGGCCTGGAATAGGGCTGGAGAGGAACAAGTAGATCTAAGAGTCACCAGAGGAAACATAAGCTCAGGACTTGGCACCATGTTGAGGAATGAATGAAGGAGGGGAGGCTGTGTAATGACTCCAAGGAAAGCTGTTGCTTTTTGATAGGAGCCAGCTTCCCGGCTGGTAGTTATGGGTGAGGTGACCACCCAGCCAGCTGAGGCAAGATGGTAGTTTCCTAAATGCATGAGATAAAACGTAAATGCAGTATTTGAAAGGCAGAATATAATGCACCAATGCCAGACACGGATGTCTCAGCATGGATGACGTCAGCGGCTTCAGGACGGGGACGATGGCATAAGAGAAGGGCACCTGGGACGGAGGCTTGTGCTGGCCTCCATTTCCTTCCATGAGGAGAGTGTGCTGCCTCAAAACGTGACTTCCTGGGCCCCTTCTTCTTGAACCCTTTGCCCTTCCTTCCTACTCACACCCAGGCTGATGCAAAGCAATTCATGCTCAAGCATTTCTTCTAGCTGAGTGAAGTATCCCTCCTTCTAGGTCTCATGATGGCATTTTAACAGATCTTTGGAAGCTTGGCTGATGGAGGTGGGGAAGTAAGGAAACCCCTGTGGGCTGCGCAGGGCCAGGATGGGCTCACATATCCCCTCACCCCAAAAAAATATACAGTGAGCGGGCTGGAGTCTCTGACTGTGCCTGGAATCCACAGGGCTTCCCTGGTGGCTCAGACGGTAAAGAATCCGTCTGCAATGTGGGAGACCTGGGTTTGATCTCTGGGTGGGGAAGATCCCCTGGAGGAGGGCATGGCAGTATAGGCACAAACCGCATGTTCTCCAGGTCTGCTGTGGAGGCCTGGGCCAGGCCCGCGAGCCTTTTCTCAGGCTGGGAGTGCGGGAAACCTCCCTCGGCCCTCCAGCCCCATCTCCGTGGTATGTAGTCATTGTAAGCCTGGAATTTCCCGTTAACTGGGCCAGAGTTGGTTCCTGACCTCATGCTTCCTTCTGTGTGACCTTACTTTTCTCATTTGTAACATGTAGATAGTAATAGTATCTTCCTCATAGCATTGATGGGGGACTAAATCAGAGAAGGCCTGTAACATGTTCATCCCAGGACCCGGCACATAGTAAGTGCTCACTAAATGTAAGCTGCAGTCGTCAACCCAGCCCCACCCTTAACCTTTCCAGGAGACTGAAGACTTCTTCATGGGTGCTGCGACTAAGCCGGGTAACCTGGCAGCTCAGTGCCCCTGGTGTCAGTGAGCTCAGCCTGGGCCCCTGCACACTCTCCCTGGCTCTCCCAACCAAACACATGGGTGTTTGGGGGTGAGTGTTGCTCTGGGAGCAGCCCTGTTCCCTAGCATCCCAAACAGGGTCTTATAGAATTCCTTTCCAGCCCTGCAGAGGTTTCCATCAGAGGTAATAATAGTTCTAGGGGCTTCCCTGGTAGCTTCGTGGTAAAGAATCTGCTTTCCAAGCAGCAGAGCCGTAAAGTGGTAAAGAATCTGCTTTCCAAGAGGGTTTGGTCCCTGGGTCGAGAAGATCTCGTGGAGAAGGACGTGGCACCCCACTCCAGTATTCTTGCCTGGAGAATCCCCATGGACAGAGGAGCCTGGCGGGCTATAGGCCATGGGATCTCAAAGAGTTGGACACGACTAAGCAACTAAACAGCAATGATAGTTCTAGCCAATACTTATAGACCACGTAGGGTGTGCCAGGCATTGGGCTGATTAATTTAATCCTCATAGCTATTCACAAAACACTGCTGTTACCCATGTTTTACATAGGAGGAGACAGGCACAGCAGGCCAAGTCAGGTGCTTGTGTCAGGACTCATACAGCCAAGGTCAGAGGCGGGACTCGAACGCCTCACTTCTATGCCTTCTGAACAAAGGAGTCTGAAGCCTTTTCCTCTACACTATGCATGAGAGTTTAATCACCTCCCGGCAGCCCGGGAGGTTTTGCTATTTCTCCAAGCGCAAGGGACCAGAGCCATCTGTTGGGTGCTTTTTTGAGGGAGCTGGTGTGACTTGTTTCAGGGTAAAATGCAGAGAAATAGCATCACTTTTTTTTTTCCCCCTGCATGGTAAAAATAAGCTGCAGGGATGGGAAGAACAAACTGAGGTTGGGAGGCTGACACTGTGGGGAGGAGGGAGCTTGAGTGCTGGGCGCTGCCCACCTGGGTGCCATCTGCCGCCATCTGCCCAATTTGGGGCCTGCATCAGCCTGACCTGCCAGCACCTGTCTGGCCGCCAGCATCGGCCATCAGAAACGGAGCACCTTTCCAAAGAGCTTTTGGCTCAAAGCAGTTCAAGGGGCAGAGAGAGGTCCATGGGAGGTGGTGAGAGTTCAAAACACACTGTCCCTTAGATGTAGCAGTGTCCCTGTCTCAGCCTCTCTGTATCAACCAGCTCCAAACAAACTGGGCATGGCTTTTGATCATGAAACACTTTTTTTTTTTTAATGAAAAACTAGAAGTCGTTGGTGAGGTTGAGATTATGTTAATGTATGCAGTTTCCACTGCTGCTAAGATTAAAAATAGCTTCCTCTTAGGAAAACTGGAGCTACTCACTGTCAGTCTGCCTTCTAGGCCACCTCCTGTTGGGTTCCAGGGCTGCTGGGCACAATTCTGAGGACCTTCTTGGCTGTCCCAGGCCCCGGAGATTTGCTGAAGCAGAAGATAAAGAGACAAGAGCAGAGTCTTTACCCGTATGTTAAACAGAATGTGATCTGAGCTTCAGTGAGAACTCTTGTCAGCATTAAACACCCAGGGAATATTCCAGCCCTTCTCAGGAATGCCCTGGGGCACCTGGCATCTGTGCTAGGTTTGTGCTAAGCAAACACACTGATTGATTTGGAGGTTGGTTTCAAGTTCAATAACCATCATTTGTTGAATGCCTACCATGGGCTAAGTGATTTTTATACATAAGATTTCTCATGTCTGCTCATAATACACATACACGGTAATTCAATTGTTGGTATATCCATTTCACAGAAGGGATACCTGGAGGTCAATCTGTATATTTGACTTGATCGGAGAACTAATTGGTGGCAGAACCAGGATTTGGACTAGGTGTCTACACTGGTAGTTCTCCAGCCTGCCTTCCCCAGCCACCTGGATTCAGGCAACAAAATGCACGTGTACTTTTGACCCTTGAACTGCATGGGTCTACTTCCATGCAGATGTTTTTCAATAGCATTGATAAATACTACAGTACTTCACGATCCACGGGTGGTTGAATTCCCAGATACAGAGGAACTGCATGTGCAGAGGGTGGACTACAAGTTATACTGGAATTTCCTACTCTCTGGAGGGTCAGTGCCCCTAACTCTGCCTTGTTTAAGGGTCAACTATCATTTGGGAAGATTTGGGGACCTTTTCAGAAACTCACGAAGCTCCTATCCAAATTGCTTACGCTCAGGAGAAAGAGGAAGGGAATTTGCCCCGGGTCGCTCAGCTGGCAAACTGGCAGAGCCAGATCCAGACTCACACCTGCCACCTCCAAAACCCAGATTCAATGACGTCCTCTCCCCCAACTCTGCTGATCTGGGTGATGATCACAGCTACCCTTGGTGTTCACTTTAGTCAGATTTCATCAATAAAAACACTGGTGGAGCCTTCCTTTAGAGATAGCTTAGGCAAAGCCTCCCCTAGGCTTTAGAGGGCCCGACAAATACTTTTTGAGGGGGTCTTGTCTAATATATAAAGAAAATTTCTTGCCAGAAGCCAACGTGCCAGCACCATTTGGACAGGCCAGCCTCACATAATTCCATGAAAGAACTTCGACCCCAGCTAGGAGGACCCACATTCTTGCTTCCCTGGAATTGGGGCCCAGCTATGGAGCCCAGGCCATCACTGGGATAACTGCTGGAGCTCCTTGGGACATCTGGTCGTCACCACAAGTGGGTAGAAGTTCAGAGAGCTCCCTGAAAGGAGAACTGGGAACAGGGAGCCCCCCGATTCCAGGTGTTAGGTGGGGAATACTGCCTGGTGTCAGGCTCTAGACGGAGTCTTTGATAATTTCTAGGAAGACACTCAAAAGCCTACTTTAAAGGACAATAGTGAGCACAGAGATAAGAAATTATGGGGGAAAGAAAGGAAGAAGGGAGTCTGTTTATTAAACATCTTGTATGTGCCAGATATAGTGTTCGGTAGGGTGGGGAACAGGAGACCAGAGTAAGGTGAACAAGGAGGACAGAATCCATGCTTTCCTGGATCTTATAGCCTGGTGAGGAAAACAGGCATGACTCACACCATTACACAGAGGAGGCCAGGGAACGAGGAAGGAGGCAAGGGGCCATCTGTCTAGTTGAGAATTCCAAAGCACAGTGACACGGTGGAAGGTGGAATATCGTGATCATAGACTCTGGGGTCAAGAAGGCTGGACTCAAGAACCTCCCTTGCTCCTTCCTATCTCTGTGCCGCTGTACGAGATGCTTCACCTCCCAGCTTAGTTTGCTCTTCTGAAAAATGGGAATAAGAGTTCCTGCTTCCCAGAGTGCTTAGGAAGGTTCAATGAAATTGTGCACAGAGGGAAAGCCCTTAGTAGGAAATCTGACCCACATATGGTGCTCACTGAATGGGCTCTTACTAGTTATTATCTGATGTCTTAGACTTAAGTAGATCCAAAGCAAGTGGGAGGAGGTCTGGGGTAAGTGGACGCTCTGACCGTCCATTCAGCAGCTGGCAGTAAAATCGCACAGGAAGAGGGGACTGAAAAATCCAATGTTTTCTCAGCCCTTAGAGAAATTAATGATGGTTGTGATGCTCCTTGAGCCACAAGGGAAGGTTAACTACTCTCTGATGTTTTCTGACTTTTGAGAAGGTGAGGATATATAACAGAACTTCCGAGGGGGATAAAAGGGACTAAAATACGAGTTTAGATGCTGGTTATGTTTTCCCTGTCATGTGGCTGGGCCAGGCAAAGCAGGGGCCCTAGATGTGTGTGTGCTGAGGCTCTGTCTGGAGCCTGTCAGCCTTGTCCGGGCTGGATTTCCAGTTTGGGAGTTGTAGATCTTAAATATGGGTGACAGATGTGGGAGAGGCGTATCCAGGAGATGAAAAGACAGCTCCATCTGCTTGGTTCTGGAGAAAGTAGGGAGACTGTGATCAGTGGGTGGTGGCTTTTCCTAGTGAAGAACTTGTGGCTGAGTTCTCAAGGGGGAGGCGGTGTTTACAGCCAACATAGACACCTAAACCGGATAGCCTGACCCCTGGCGTGGTGGCTGCTGTTGGCAGATGGGGCTTGTTTGTAAGGAGAGACCAGGGAGGACAGTTCCTGGCCACTGAGAGGGAACATCCCAGCCTCTCCCCATACAGGAGGTCACATGGGTTTTGGTGCATGGGCTCCTGACAGCAGCTCTCTAAAGATGTCTTAACTATTGCCAATGGGAAGCTTTTGCTGCTATGCTGTTTGGCTGCCTCTAGCAATGCAGGGCTCTATGCTAGAGCCCAGAGCCACCCTTGGAGCACAAGAAGTTAGGTGCTGTCCTCTGGGCCACACATTGTACCGGTTGGAAAAGAGACAGTAGCTGGAGAGAACACACAGCTTATACCACGAGGTACAATGTAATTAGAAACATAAACACATCTTCCCCTCTCCCCTTATAGTCCTCTTGGTCAGTAACATTTCAAATCATCTACATATATTGGACTTCCCTGGTGGTCTAGTGGTTTAGAATCTACCCGCCAATGCAGGGGACACTGGTTCAATCCCTGGTCAAGGAAGATCCCACATGCCACAGGGCAACTAAACCCATGCACAACTACTGAGCCCACACCCCTACAGCCTGCGCTCTGCAACGAGATAAGCCCCTGCCATGAGAAGCCGAGCACCACAACTAGGGAGTAGCCTCCACTCGCTGCAACTAGAGAAAACCCATGCGCAGCAACAAAGACTCAGCACAGCCAAAAATAGACAAAAAATGTTTTAAAAATAGTTCATGTGTATCAGGTTCTATGTTAGTCTGTTCATGTATGTTTTCTCATTTAATCATAGCAACCCCATGAGACAGATTCTCACTTTATTCCCATGTTAATGTTGAGAAAATGGGTAAAGAGAGGGTAAAGTGTTCAAGGTCACAGATAGGAAATGCCAGAGTAGGAATTCAAACTCTGGTCTGCCCACCTTAAGAATTACATCAGAGGTCATACTGAGGACCCTGAATCCATCTGTTCTGAGGATCAATGGCGAATTTTTAAGGTAAAGTTTGCAAGCTGATGGCCCTTAGCTGCATTAGGTCTGGGGATACATTTGCTTGTTTGGCAAAACTTTTGGGAATAACTCTAGGTAGTGTTCTCACCACAGTCCCCACCACTCCCAGCTGTCTCACACCCAGCGGGCTGCATGGCCCCTTTAGTGACATGAGTTTACTCTTCTTGACTAAGTCTTTCTTTTGCTTGAGTAAATGTTAGAAGGAGTGACAGTGTCCTGAGGGGGAGATGCCCTCTTTTCCCCTCTTAGTAGGAAAGAAGGGCTGGCAGCTCCAGACTTGGCCAAGCTGGGCTGAGGAATTTCTCAAGGCCTTGGGTTTTCAGCTTGAAATTCAGCTTGTGGGAATTTAGTTTTCATGGGTTATCTAAAGAGGACCATGGGGAGGGAAATACTTTATCCAGTCCTTGCAGAGGAAAAGGAAGATTCTTCCATACTTCTCAGTGCTCCAAGCAGACACACTTAGGAGATGGCCATTCAGTCCATGGTGAGGGGGTATTTGTGCTGTGCCCTTTGGGGACAGCTATGAACAAAGTGCTGCGGGAAGTGCTGGGCAGGATTGAGGAACAATAAACTATTTACAAATTCAATAAGGCAAACTGTACTAATTGTTGGTGGCCCTTGACATTTGGAGGGTATTTTCTCAAAAGAAATAGGGTACATGGTGATCCATGTCCAGGGAACATCACGAGCAGAGGCGTGGAGGTCGGAAAACACAGGAGACTCAGGGAAGGAGGCGTACTGCTGTTCGGAAGATGCAGACGAAAGAAGATCGTGCCAGGGGAACTGAACCAGCAGCAATCCTTGCCTTGGTAGCTCAGTCAGTAATATTAATAAACATTTTTTGAGTACCTACTGTATATCCAGGGCGAGTTAAAAGCACATTATATATATATCAGCTCCTCTGATGCTCAGAATAAGCCTGTGAGGGAGTTACTGTTTCTATCATTAGAATCATGTTTGCAGAGCAGGAAACTGATGCAAAGAGCTCAGGGTCATCTTCAAGTTTATCTACCTAGGAAACCCAGGTGTCTGACTTCAGAGCCGACACCCCTGACCTTTGCCCCGTGACACCATGGCAAGAGACGAAGACAGTGATTTAGATCCACAATGGCACCATTTTCTAAGACTGGAGTCAGGACCCTTTCCAGAATGGCCTCAGACCCCTTGAACTTTAGCCCACCAAGCTCCTGGGTCCATGGGATCTTCCTGGCAAAAATACTGTAGTGGGTAGCCATTCCCTTCTCCAGGGGATCTTCCTAACCGAGGGATCAAACCCACTTCTCCCGCATTGCAGGCAGATTCTTTACCATCTGAGCCACCAAGGAAGCCTAAGAATACTGGAGTGGGTGGCCTATCCCTTCTTTAGCGTATCTTCCCAACCCAGGAATTGAACCGGAGTCTCTTGCATTGCAGGTGGATCCTTTACCAGCTGAGCTCCCAGAGAATCTGAATGGCCTCAGCCTCCCCTAACAGTTTGTCTTCTCCTACGTAGCCCTCCCAAGTGTAAGCCCTCCCCTACACTGGGGCCCTTATACTCCAGTCCAGCCAAACCCTTTTGGAAGAACATGAGCTGGGGAGTTACATGGGCTTAGGGCAGATTCTGGATTACCACTGCCTGCCTCTGGTGATTCTAGGCAAGTTACTTCACCTCCTCTAGCCTCATTTCCCTCATCCGTAAAACATAGGTGATAATAGCTCCTGCCCTCCCAGCTTGTTGTGAGGATTGAAGGAGGTAAGTACAAGGCATTTAACACAGGGTCTGGCACATAGTTGGTACCCAATAAACAGCTGCTTTGAAGACAGAATTAATTTCACATGTGGTCACCGCCTAGGTCCAGGACTGGCAAGGGTGTGTATGTGCTTTGCAGTGTGGACTTACAGACTCTGTGCTACCCTCCACCTGGGATGCTCCAGGTAGGACCTGGCGGCTAACAGTGGATGTGTTCTTCTGCCCAGTGCCTGTATGCTGGGGCACAGGTGCCAGGAAGGTTTCCGGAGCTGGTTCCCCTCCACTGGGGCCTGGCCTGGTGTGTCAGCCCTGCCTGTCTCTAGATAGTAGGAGTAATGATACTTCAGTCCTGGTGTCCAGACAGCAGAGAATCAAGAGGCACCGGCGCCCTGATCCAGACAAATTCACCACGGGCAGGCCACACCCCTGCCCTGATCCAGACCAGTTCCCCCACGGGCAGCCCAGGAGCCCGAGTTCCCCAAACGGGCCTGGGAAGCCGTGGCTGCTATTGCCATCTGGTGGTAGTTTGCGTTAATGCAGGTGTTGAGACTTCAACAATACCATATAGGCAACAGAGCTCCTAGCGTTCTAGGGAGTGAAGGTCCGCTTCAACGTGCTCATAGTACTGGGGGCAAAACTGAGATCCACAGAGGGAAAACAGGAGAAGGTTAGGAGAATCAGCACAGTGAGAGGAGTCCTGTGGCCTGGTTCAAATTCCACTCCCCTCATTGGGATTTCAGACAAATGATTGAACTGTGACTCTGTGTCTTATCTAAGATGTAGTGAAAACCCTTCCCTTCATCTACTCACAAAACCATGAGGCTCCAAAGAAAGGCTTTAGAAACTGCAGAGGGTTCTGTAAGTGGGAGAGGCAGTGGTTATGAGGTTGCAGCAGCAAAGACAGGCCGGTGCTTCTGAACTTGTGTGTCTTCCCCCAGTTGGAGTCTCCCCATATACACACCCCCCTACAGAGCTCTTTCTCTCCTTACCCTCTCTTGACACAGAGATCAAATGCTCTCTCTTTTACTGCTTTATTGCAAGCTAAACAATGGCTATTGATGCTACACAGCTGATTGATTGGCTATGGCCCTCCTGGTGAACACTTCGGCTTGTTCTTTTTTAAAAAACAACAACAAACCATCTTAAACAGTGTGCTCATTATACCTTTATCGTTGCACAGTTGCACAGGAAGAACTGTCAGATGGATTCCTGAAAGCAGAATTGCTGGGTCAGAGTACATACTGTTTAGATTCTTGCTAAATTTGTATTGCCAGATGGCTCTCCGGAAAGTTTGTGCCAGGTTATACTCCCAGCAATAGTGGGAGTAGAAAGTATCTCCACCTGGAGAATGAGTCCAGGGATCAGGTTGGACAGGAGCTTAGAAGACATGATTCCAGAGGCAGCCAAGAACTCTCCTTCCTGCCCCCACTCAGGACTCTCCTCTTCTGTCCAGCCATGGTGTCAGGAATTCCCACTCATTCCTTGACCTGGGCATTGTCTCTGGAAGATTTCGAGGTCTAGGAACAGACATCAGGCCCAGAGGAACAAGTCTGGGTTCTGGAAAAGGTAAGAATGGAAGCCCATTTGCATTTGTTAGCAACTTGGTCGGGGCTGTGTCATGACTTGAAGGGGCTCTTGGCACTCTTGCCTTTGTGGACCCTTCCTCCATCAAAAAGAGATATTAAAAAAGTGGATTTTATGACCTCACTGGTATAAAACAAGTATAATCCAGGCAATATTGTATGCATTTTTTTCTTCTGATTGCAAACAAAAAAAAAAATTAAAATATTTCCATGGTCCTAAGCACTATGCCTACTGGGTAAGTTGGCCCTGGAAGAGGCCACCAAGTGAGGCCTCCACACACCTGCTTCCCTCCTGTTGTCATTCTCCCTGACCCTGGCTTTTGACACTGGTAAGGCATGAAATTCAGGCCATCTGAACACAGCTGACCATCACATAAAGCACCAGGGTACTTTGGGGCAAACACTAAGAACAGTGGAAATTTGCAGTTGCCAGAGTGTTTTCACCAACATGGTCATCCTAAAATATTAGGCCCATTTTACAGATGAAGAAATAGAGACATTGACACAGAGAGAAGAGAAATGACTTGTCTAAAACCTATGGCCAGTAGAAATAGAACTGTAGAGTCGGCTGCTCCCAGCTCCCTTTAAACACTCCTGTAGGGCCAGCTCTGCTGCCCAGCTTCAGCCCAGATCTCAGGATACACTTTGGTTCTCTGAACATAGTCAAGAGCGCGACTCTACAGGAGGCAAGGCAAGGACCGTGCCACAGCCTGTCAGGCTCGCCAGCGGAGCTCCACATATTTGGATGACATATGGAAGCCAAGTGCTTCTCAAATCTCTCTCTAAATAACTGACTTTAGTTTGTGAGTGTGTGTGGTTTTTTTTAGCTAGAGTAAAACTGATTGTTGTACCTGCCTGAAATCTCATTTTAATGTAAGCAGAGCATGATTAGAAATTCGGAATTAGATGACTCAGCATTAATTACCTCTCTACTATATTTTTTTAATTTATGGAGTGTGTTTACTGTCGTTAAGTAGGAGAATGCTGGAAAAGCATGGAAGGAGGACTGTTCAAAAGAAGGCAGATTTAATAGGAGCTGCAGATGGCAAAATTAGAATTTTTTAATTTAAATTTTGTCTGATTTCCACATTCTTTTCATTCATCGAGCCTCTTGGCCACACGTCCCCTCCATTTCTCTTTTAGGAATCCTGCTCTTACTCCCCTGTTGTTGCCCTGTGCACAGCGTCCGTCAGTCATATCCACCTTCTAGAACGTTCCCCAGCCCTGAGAAGAGCCACAGGACTAAGCTTTGTAAAGCTAGACTTTCATTATGTCCCTCTTAAAAAAGCGGTGATGATGATTATCATTATCGTCTACCTTTTATTGAATACTTATTATGTCCTCACTCCTATTATTTTACCTGTCAGTGGTACTTTGGGGTAGGGATAATTATACCCAGCTTATAGATGTGAAACTTGAGACTCAACAGAGGTGGAGTCAGTAATTTGAAGTCACGCAGCACCGATGAAGGGCTCAGATTTACCACCTTCCTTCACACTGTGCCCTTCTCACGCAGGATGCCAGTCAGAAAAAGGCTGAGTCAGGCCAGCTCACTAGAAAGCTGGGAGTGGACAGGACCTGGGACATGGGCTAACTGCATGCTCAGATCATCCAGTGTTTGAGCTGCCCCGGGGAGGAAGCAAATCAACGCTTGTCCCCTTCCCGGCTTCCTTTGCTTCTCCCTGACTCTCTCCAGGCAGTGGTATTGATCTGGTTTCAAGTTGTTTGGTTTTTTATTTTAAACTAAAACTCAAGTAGCATTGGGGTAGGCTATTCACTTAATGTATCGCCTCAGCAGTTATTTCCCTTCCAGGAAATAGCCGGTGTCGCTTTCCCTCCTGACAGTGATCCCATCTGGAAACCGAGAACTCTCTGCCCAGGTGGAGACCTGGGAGGACCTGAAAGACTTGGCCGGCCTGCCAGGGCCCCTGCCCGCTGCCCCCGGGGCCCCCCTGACCTGGTGGCAGGGAGCTCGCACACAGCCCAGGAAACCCGAGCGCATGGGCTACTGAGCGCAGCGTTTGCGGGATGTGCTGGGCATGTAATGAGACCTTCTGGAGGCTTTGTGGGAAGGCGCCGATGTGCACTGAGGCCTGGGGCAGGGCTGACCAATGCAGTAGTGGAGCCAGGGAGATTGAATTTCCTGCAGAGGGTATGGCCTCCAAGTTACATTTGGCTCCAGCTTGCTCAGAGGCCCTTCCAGATGCCCACGTGTGGCCTGGGGTCTTCACATCCGCCCTGAGAGGGCGATGCAGACCTGTTTCTGTGCATTTTACAGACTAGGTCTCCAGGGGTTGTGGAGTTCAGCTAAGCCAGCCTTGGTTATTGAGCAACTCAGAGAAAGACAGGGAGCCGGGCACTGGAAACCCAGAGCCCACCTCCAAGGAGTCTGGGAGGGGGGAAAAGAAAGGTCTGTGACAATGGGAGTGAAACAGCATAGGATGGGGCTGAATCCCACCTCTGCCACTTCCCACTATTTAGCCTTTTCTGAGTCTCAAGTCTCCTCACCTGTAAACTGGGTGTGATATCACTTGTACCATGAGCTCCTTGAAGACAGGAGCTGTGCCTGCCCTGTTGTCCATCTTATCCCAAGCACCTGGAAGGTGCCTGGTGCAGAGTGAGTGCTGGATAAACACCTGTGCAACGAGCGAACAGTGGGCGTATTCAGTGTAACGATGTGGGCGAAATGCGTTGGGGATCACGGGAAGGACTCGTGGATGGGGGCTTTAAAACTTCCTGGCGGGCTGAGAACCACTGCTGTGGAGAACTGCAGACCAAGGAGAAGCAGCCTCAGAGGAGAACAGGGCATCTCAGCTGGGCTCCCAAGGCAGATCACAATGCTGAAAAGACAAAGATGTGGGTCAACACGATCGAGGATACTGACAGGCAGAGATGGGGGAAGGACTGACCATACTACAGGGCTGGTACCTGGAAAAGACAGGATTGGAACCCAGAGATTCTAACTCTCAGACTGTCATGCCTTGACTCTTCCGAGGTTGTCTTTTACTCTTTTAAGTTTCACTGACAGATTGTTTAGGCATCCGCTGTAAGATGCTCTTAGAATTTCAAATGGACTTTTATTTTTAGCAGCATCTCACTGAGCATCTGACAATGATTGATTCATTTCTCAATTTATTTTAAATAAGCTTAAAGGCTACAGTTGATAATCATTTATGGACACAGTTAATGCAGCATTTATAGTTCCTGACTCCACAGGCCTGGAACTCATTGTGTCATCATTAAAATGATGAAACCGAGAGGTGAGAGGAGGGGATCATCCTCGCCTCTTTAAACATCTACTTCTCCACTCCAGTCACTGGCTGCCGCCACTGAGTTCCCGGTTTGACTAAACTGTCATTACGTTTTATTACAACTTTATTCTTTCTGTCCTAAGCTGGTTGATGAGGACCGGGAGGCAACCCGTAATTAAGCTCACCTGTCAAAAGTTTGGCTTCAATCAGAATGAAGTACATTCTGCAACTTCCCCCTTTCGATTCCCTGAATGT